>NC_138770.1:403824289-404249289 GCF_965119305.1 Pelophylax lessonae | reverse complement strand
AGTATCGGGCAGGAATTGCTGCCAAGAAACGGCCCCTCTCCCCACAAAATATTTGACATATTGTTGTCTAACATCACGGGCACTTCTGGATGGCAAGCCAGAACGGGCTACTTTCATAGGTGTCATTGGATCAACAGGCCCACGTGGTTCAGCCTCTACACTCGGCCCTGGCATGGCAGGGTCACTCTCAATTGGCTCCAAACTTACATATGTCTCTGCATGCCTGCGCAACAAATTATGCAAGATGCAGCAACAAACAGATGACCACATTATTAATTTTGTATAATGCCAGATGGATGGAGCTCAAGAAAAGTCGAAAACCTATTTGACATTATCCCGAAGGCATTCTCCACCACTCTTCTAGCACGGGATAGGCGGTAATTGAAAATCCTTTGCTCATGGGTGAGGTTTCTCAGAGGGAATGGCTTCAAAAGATGCTCCCCAAGCGCAAAGGCATCATCAGCCACAAAAACAAAATTGAGACCCTCAATTGTTTGCTCCCTGGATGGCAAGTTGAGAGTGCCATTTTGGAGCCGCCGAGAAAACTCAGTTTGGTCAATGACTCCCCCATCAGAATTGCGGCCATTCTTTCCAATATCCAAAAACAAAAATTCATAATTAGCATTGACAATTGCTAGCATGACAATGCTAAAAAAAAACCTTTGTAATTGAAATAATAGGATCCAGAATTAGGTGGTGGGACAATGCGGACGTGCTTGCCATCAATAGCACCCCCACAATTGGGAAAATTCCACTGCTCCTGGAATTGGCCAGCAATTTCCTGCCACTGCTCTGCGTTGGACGGAAACTGTGGGGAAAAAATTGAAATACAATTAGTGCTTGAGCATTATCACATTATTACACACACATTTGGCAGAAAAATGCTTATGCAACTTTAAGATAAGAACAACATGAAGGGAATCTTTAGCATTTTGGGGTTTGACATCTACATACATTTATTTTTCACCTCCTAATGTCATAATATTGTAATTCACCAGCTACAGCTTTTGTATATGCTGACTTTTACATTTAGCATTGGTGGGTGGGTAAAACTATGCTTTTAAACATCATTAAGGGATTGTGCCCACTGAACGTTTTTACATCAGAAATTAAACATACACAATCATAGGTTTGAATGGATGGACTGATGTCTTTAATAAACCTCATAAACTATGTAAAAAAACATTTCTAAAGGAATAATTGGTTCTGGGAAAGTCAGAAAATGACACAGATACAATATACTGTTAACAGGCTATGCATTTAGGGACACATAAGAGAGAATGCTGGGGTGGTTACTGGGTCATTTTAAAAATGCTTAGGAAAATATATAGCTTTTCTACTATGTGCATGAGGCCAGAGGGTAGTTACAAAATAATGACATCTGTAATTTGATGTACATCCAAAATGATTTAAATTAGGATGAAATGACAAATACATGGAATGTAATATAAAAATAAGAAACATACCTTGATATAGTCCTTCTGCAAGACTTTAATGATAGCAGAGCAGGTCTCAGGGATGATGACTCCAAGAGCTTGGGGGGAGATGCCTGTGGTGAACTTGAGATCCTGCAGGCTTCTCCCTGTTGCAAGATATCTCAATGTTGCAATTAACCTTTTCTCAGGAGTAATTGCAACCCGCATACATGTATCCTGCTTCAGAATATAGGGGGACAGCAAGGCAAGAAGACGGTGAACAATTGGATCCGTCATCCTCAAATAATTCCTGAAGTCATCAGGATTATTTTCCTGGAGCTCCCGCAGCAAGGACATGTGGGAAAATTGCTCACGGTTGAGCAACCAATTTTTGGTCCAGGAGGTCCTCTTTTTCTTCTTCTTGCAAAAAACTCGACTTAGAGCCATTACTCCCAGCCCAACAACAGCAAGAGTAGAATCCTCAGTCATCATAATTGCTTCTCGAACAATGTCTCGGAAACTAGCGAAATGTCATTAACCAAACAAATGCTACCGAAATCAGCGCAAGATGCCCAGAAGGGTCACGGCCAAAAACTCACTTCCTCTTTTGTAGCGTCGGATGTAGTGACGTCAGTCGACAAAATTCGTGTGCAGTCTAGAGCACATTCCAACCAACAGACACGCACTCTGAACAAAAGACGGACGACCAGTCAGCGGAAATTCATTACGTGTGTACGAGGCTTTAGACGGGCTTCTTCCAAGGTAAGGTGGGGGGGGTGGGGGAGTCTGTTTGTGCAAAAGTGAGGGCAGTGGGAAAGTAGGTCTCAAAGCTGAAGCAGCAGAATGCAGAGCTTAGCTGTTGAGGGAGGGTTAGGAAGCGGCTGCAGACTGCAGAGATGTGTGAGAGAAAAGTGCAGAGTAAGTTTTGGCTGTGAGGGCAGAAGTGCACTCTTTGTATAGCAAACCTCTGAACCCTGCACTTTATGCCTAACATCCTTCTGTGTATTATCCTGTCCTGAACATAGCACTCTGTGTATTATGCTTTCCTGAACCCACCACTTTGTGTATTACGCTGTCCTGAACCCATAATTCTGTGTATTATGCTGTCCTGAACCCAGCATTCTGTGTATTACGCTGTCCTGAACCCATTGCGCTGTGTATTATCCTGTCCTAAACCCAGCGCTCAGTGTATTATGCTGTCCTAACCCAGCATTCTGTGAATTATTGTCCTGAACCAAGCTCTCTGTGTATTACGCTGTCCTGACCGAATCGCTCTAACGCTGTCCTGAACCCAGCTCTCTGTGTATTACACCGTCCTAAATCCAGCGCTTTGTGTATTACGCTGTCCTAAACCCAGCATTTTGTGTATTACGCTGTCCTGAACCCAGCACACTATGCATTACGCTGTCCTGAACCCAGCACACTAACGTGGAGGCGGAGATGATGCATGTAATGTTGACGTCGCTCTTTTGGAACGCACAGCCTTTCCGGGAGCGGCAGCGTGCGTTCCACTTCCTGTCAGCCCGGCGCAAGTGGAACTGACGTCACCTATTTGGAACGCATAGCCCTTCCATGATCGGATGGCGTGCGTTCCACTCCTCTCCCCACGGCAAGCGAGATGTGGGACACTTGGCACCCCGAATATCTGGCCACTAGAAGGTGAATTTATTGTGATTATCTATAAGCACTTTTCACTTAATACCATCAACGGTGTCCCCACACATACTTACCCATGATCCTAGAAAGTCAGTGATAAACCACCCAACTCCTGTTTGCGATAAGATGATACAAGCCCTGGGAGTAATCTATGGAAGGCTATACCTAATAATTTATGGTTATAAGCAAAGTCCCCCTCACCTCTGAAATGCATACTTTGTTCAAGTTGCTCTATGGTTAAGATTTGTTAATGTAAATGCATGCAACTAAAATCAGCTGTGTAATACAGTTGGTAATGGTTTGTGTAAAACTTATGTATGCCAGTAGTAGCCATCCATTAAGGTTTTATGTGCATATTGATTAACGTTATGATTTATTGATTCATTGTATTGCTATAGTTATTTGTATACTGACAACTAGGTGAGCATCAGGCTTCAACTAAGGACATCTGTGTGGCCACACCCATAGGGGAGGAATCCCCTCCCCCACCTCTGAGGTTATTCTGAATATATACCATGGGTCCAGTTATGGCCCCTAGGCTCTGAGGAAGAGGCACCGCCTCGAAACGCGTAGCCGATTTCCTTGACTAAGACAGTGGACTCCAACACTATGGACGTTGTCAGTCAGATTTGATATGCTGGTTTACATCACTTGTTTTTGAGTAGACATTTTTTAATAATATTAATTCTATTCTATTAATAAAAGCCTACTGAGGATAATGCGCTAGGCTAGTGCACCCTCTTTTTTTGTGTTTATGTTTACAGTGTCATGTCGACCACCCCGGTCGTAGAGGGCAGCAAGGTCTAGCCATTTGGGGAGGCCAAGTATGAGTCCCATGACAGAGGTTGTTTGAGAACCAGGTTCTGAGCGCAGGAGCAAGGTGCCAAGCATCGCTATTTTTTTTTGCACTATGCATTACGCTGTCCTGAACCCACAATTCTGTGTATTACGCTGTCCTGAACCCACAATTCTGTGTATTACGCTGTCCTGAACCCAGCATTCTGTGTAATATGCTGTCCTGAACCCAGCTCTCTGTGTAATATGCTCTCCTGCACCCATCTCTCTGTGTATTATGCTGTCCTGAACCCAGCTCTCTGTGTATTACACTGTCCTAAATCCAGCGCTCTGTGTATAACGCTGTCCTGAACCCAACTTTCTGTGTATTACGCTGTCCTGAACCCAGCACACTATGCAATACTCTGTCCTGAACCCACAATTCTGTGTATTACGCTGTCCTGAACCCAGCATTCTATGTAATATGCTCTCTTGCACCCATCGCTCTGTGTATTATGCTGTTCTGAACCCAGCTCTCTATGTATTATGCTGTCCTGAACCCAGCTCTCTGTGTATTACACTCTCCTGAACCCAGCACCCTGTGTATTATTCTGTCCTGAACCCAGCTCTCTGTGTACTACACTCTCCTGAACCCAGCGCTCTGTGTATTATGCTGTCCTGAACCCAGCTCTCTGTGTATTATGCACTCCTGAACCCAGCATTCTGTGTATTATGCTGTCCTCCTGAACCCAGCTCTGTGTATTATGCTCTCCAGGAACCCAGCATTCTGTGTATTACACTGCCCCGAACCCAGCTCTCTGTGTATTATGCACTCCTGAACCCAGCATTATGTGTATTATGCTGTCCTGAACCCAGCTCTGTGTATTACGCTCTCCTGAACCCAGCATTCTGTGTATTATGCTGTCCTGAACCCAGCTCTCTGTGTATTACGCTCTCCTGAACCCAGCATTCTGTGTGTTATGCTGTCCTGGACCCAGCTCTGTGTATTACGCTCTCTGGAACCCAGCATTCTGTGTATTACATTGCCCTGAACCCAGCTCTCCGTGTAATATGCTCTCCTGCACCCATCTCTCTGTGTATTATGCTGTCCTGAACCCAGCTCTCTCTGTATTACACTGTCCTAAATCCAGCGCTCTGTGTATTACACTGTCCTGAACCCAGCTTTCTGTGTATTACGCTGTCCTGAACCCAGCACGCTATGCATTACGCTGTCCTGAACCCACATTTCTGTGTATTACGCTGTCCTGAACCCAGCATTCTGTGTAATATGCTCTCCTGCACCCATCACTCTGTGTTTTATGATGTCCTGAACCCAGCTCTCTATGTATTACACTGTCCTGAACCCAGCTCTCTGTGTATTACACTCTCCTGAACCCAGCACCCTGTGTATTATTCTGTCCTGAACCCAGATCTCTGTGTACTACACTCTCCTGAACCCAGCGCTCTGGGTATTATGCTGTCCTGAACCCAGCTCTCTGTGTATTATGAACTCCTGAACCCAGAATTCTGCGTATTATGCTGTCCTGAACCCAGCTCTGTGTGTTATGTTCTACAGGAACCCAGCATTCTGTGTATTACACTGCCCTGAACCCAGCTCTCTGTGTATTATGCACTCCTGAACCCAGCATTCTGTGTATTATGCTTTCCTGAACCCAGTTCTGTGTATTACGCTCTTCTGAACCCAGCATTCTGTGTATATGCTGTCCTGAACCCAGCTCTGTGTATTATGCTCTCATGAACCCAGCATTCTGTGTATTACACTGTCCTGAACCCAGCTCTCTGTGTATTACGCTCTCCGGAACCCAGCATTCTGTGTGTTATGCTGTCCTGAACCCAGCTCTGTGTATTACGCTCTCTGGAACCCAGCATTCTGTGTATTACACTGCCCTGAACCCAGCTCTCTGTGTAATATGCTCTCCTGCACCCATCTCTCTGTGTATTATGCTGTCCTGAACCCAGCTCTCTGTGTATTACACTGTCCTAAATCCAGCGCTCTGTGTATTACACTGTCCTGAACCCAGCTTTCTGTGTATTACGCTGTCCTGAACCCAGCACACTTTGCATTAAGCTGTCCTGAACCCACAATTCTGTGTATTACGCTGTCCTGAACCCAGCATTCTGTGTAATATGCTCTCCTGCACCCATCGCTCTGTGTATTATGCTGTCCTGAACCCAGCTCTCTATGTATTATGCTGTCCTGAACCCAGCTCTCTGTGTACTACACTCTCCTGAACCCAGCGCTCTGTGTATTATGCTGTCCTGAACCCAGCTCTCTGTGTATTATGCACTCCTGAACCCAGCATTCAGTGTATTATGCTGTCCTGAACCCAGCTCTGTGTATTATGTTCTCCAGGAACCCAGCATTCTGTGTATTACACTGCCCTGAACCCAGCTCTCTGTGTATTATGCACTCCTGAACCCAGCATTCTGTGTATTATGCTGTCCTGAACCCAGCTTTGTGTATTACGCTCTCCTGAACCCAGCATTCTGTGTATTATGCTGTCCTGAACCCAGCTCTGTGTATTACGCTCTCCTGAACCCAGCATTCTGTGTATTACACTGTCCTGAATCCAGCTCTCTGTGTATTACGCTCTCCTGAACCCAGCACTCTGTGTGTTATGCTGTCCTGCACCCAGCTCTGTGTATTACGCTCTCTGGAACCCAGCATTCTGTGTATTACACTGCCCTGAACCCAGCTCTCTGTGTAATATGCTCACCTGCACCCATCTCTCTGTGTATTATGCTGTCCTGAACCCAGCTCTCTGTGTATTACACTGTCCTAAATCCAGTGCTCTGTGTATTACACTGTCCTGAACCCAGCTTTCTGTGTATTACGCTGTCCTGAACCCAGCACACTATGCATTACGCTGTCCTGAACCCACAATTCTGTGTATTACGCTGTCCTGAACCCAGCATTCTGTGTAATATGCTCTCCTGCACCCATCACTCTGTGTATTATGCTGTCCTGAACCCAGCTCTCTATGTATTATGCTGTCCTGAACCCAGCTCTCTGTGTACTACACTCTCCTGAACCCAGCGCTCTGTGTATTATGCTGTCCTGAACCCAGCCTTTAAGGCTTGTAATTACGTGGTTTCTTTACATAGGAGCGATCTATTTATTTAACACTCCCCCCTTTTCATTGGCTTGGCAATGATTTAAAATGATTGAAAAGTCTTGTTTTTTTTTCCCTATAAAAAAACAAACATGTTACTGCACAAAACATGTTATGTTTTGCATAGAGCAGCCTGGATCCTCCTCTTCTCAGGTCCCTCTTCTGTTTTCCTGGCCTCTCCCTCCTGTTCAGTGCCCTCACAGCAAGCAGCTTGCTATGGGGCCACCCAAGCTGAGTCACAGCTGCCTGTGTCCAATCAGACACGGCGCCCCAACCCAGGCCCCATCCCTTCTATCCCCTGATTGGCTAGATGACTTTGATGGCACCTCTGCTGTGTCTTACCCAATCAGGAGGGAGAATCTCAGGGGACTGAGACACTCGTAGACATCGCTGGACAGAGAGGACCCCAGGTAAGGGTTAGGGGGGATTAGGGAGGCTGCTGCACACAGAAGGCTTTTTATCTTAATGCATAGAATACATTAAGATAAAAAAAATCTTCTGATTTTACAACTCCTCTAATGCATATCATTTGATTGTTGAAGAGTCAAAATTTTGGTGTGGTGTCCTTACATGATGGCTCTCTGTTGTAGTAATTTTACAATTGACTATCAGGTACAGTATATATCATCATTCATGTGTCTGTAAAATTGCCTTTTGATCTTGCCAAAGTAAAACCCACAAAGGTGCACAACATTAAATAAACCACCCCCACAGTCTGGCAGTTTACATGGTGCTTAGGGGTCCATATTTGCCCATTTTGTAGTGTTATATTGGTTTCTTCCAGATCTATGGACATTGGCTGTTTACCACATGGGAATGTGCCTTTCGCTTTCTGCTTACATGGGTCAGACCTATTATCACCCATATAATGACTTTGTATGACCTGATCATGGAATCTGAATGAAACAATATGTAAAATAACACTAACCTACTTTAATGTGAAGAATGTAGTTATACATACAAAAAAATCACATATGCATCTCAGTACAATTTAGAACAAACAGTATTTATATATTTTAATATTAATTTAAAGTATATTTTAACCTGAATATACAGTGCATTGCCAAAGTATTCGGCCCCCTTGAACTTTTTGACCTTTAGCCACATTTCAGGCTTCAAACATAAAGATATAAAACTGTAATTTTTTGTGAAGAATCAACAACAAGTGGGACACAATCATGAAGTGGAACGAAATTTATTGGATATTTCAAACTTTTTTAACAAATAAAAAACTGAAAAATTGGGCGTGCAAAATTATTCAGCCCCTTTACTTTCAGTGCAGCAAACTCTCTCCAGAGGAGGATCTCTGAATAATCCTATGTTGACCTAAATTACTAATGATGATAAATAGAATCCACCTGTATGTAATCAAGTCTCGGTATAAATGCACCTGCACTGTGATAGTCTCAGAGGTCCGTATAAAGCGCAGAGAGCATCATGAAGAACAAGGAAGCCACCAGGCAGGTCCGAGATACTGTTGTGGAGAAGTTTAAAGCCGGATTTGGATACAAAAAGATTTCCCAAGCTTTAAACATCCCAACGAGCACTGTGCAAGCGATAATATTGAAATGGAAGGAGTATCAGACCACTGCAAATCTACGAAGACCTGGCCGTCCCTCCAAACTTTTAGCTCATACAAGGAGAAGACTGATCAGAGATGCAGCCAAGAGGCCCATGATCACTCTGGATGAACTGCAGAGATCTACAGCTGAGGTGGGAGACTCTGTCCATAGGACAACAATCAGTCGTATACTGCACAAATCTGGCCTTTATGGAAGAGTGGCAAGAAGAAAGCCATTTCTTAAAGATATCCATAAAAAGTGTAGTTTAAAGTTTGCCACAAGCCACCTGGGAGACACACCAAACATGTGGAAGAAGGTGCTCTGGTCAGATGAAACCAAATTTAAACTTTTTGGCAACAATGCAAAACGTTATGTTTTGCGTAAAAGCAACACAGCTCATCACCCTGAACACACCATCCCCACTGTCAAACATGGTGGTGGCAGCATCATGGTTTGGGCCTGCTTTTCTTCAGCAAGGACAGGGAAGATGGTTAAAATTGATGGAGAAATGGATGGAGCCAAATACAGGACCATTCTGGAAGAAAACCTGATGGAGTCTGCAAAAGACCTGAGACTGGGACAGAGACTTTTCTTCCAACAAGACAATGATCCAAAACATAAAGCAAAATCTACAATGGAATGGTTCACAAATAAACATATCCAGGTGTTAGAATGGCCAAGTCAAAGTCCAGACCTGAATCCAATCGAGAATCTGTGGAAAGAACTGAAAACTGCTGTTCACAAACGCTCTCCATCCAACCTGACTGAGCTCGAGCTGTTTTGCCCAAGGAATGGGCAAAACTTTCAGTCTCTCGATGTGCAAAACTGATAGAGACATACCCCAAGCGACTTACAGCTGTAATTTCAGCAAAAGGTGGCGCTACAAAGTATTAACTTAACCACTTGCTGACTGCCTAACGACGATTTACGTCGGCAGTCAGCCCCTCACAGGCAAAGCGACGTAGGTCTACGTCGCTAGCCTGTGAGGCTCTAGGGAGCGAGCGCTCCCACTCCCGTTTGCTCGCGGACCCCCCGCGCGTGTGCCCGGTGGACCCGATGTCCGCCGGGCACTCGCGATTGTCCGTTACAGCGGGAGAAAGGCAGGCGGCTAATGTAAACACAGCCGCCTGTCATTCTCCCCTGTGTAAGAATGGAGATCATACGGTTCTGCTATGTAGGACCGTTGATCTCTGTTCTGACACCTCAAGCCACATCCAATCACAGTTAGAAGCACGCCCCTAGGGACACACTTAACACCTCCCTCTCAAAAAAAGTTAATCCCTTCACTGCCAGTGTCATTTTTACAGTAACAATGCATATGTATAGCACTGATTACTGTAGTAATGTCACTGGTAACCCCTAAAGTGTCAAAAATGTCAGTCAAGGGTCCAATCTGTCGCAGTCCCGCAAAAAAAATTGCAGAACACCGCCATTACTCGTTAAAAAAAAAAACAACAAAAATGACAAAAATCTTTCCCTTAGTTAGTAAACGCAATACATTTTGCGCAAACTATTCAAAATACGCTCTTTGCGATTTTTTTTTTTACCAAAAATATGTAGAATAAAACAAACTGGCCTAAAATGTTACAAAATTTAGATTTTTACATTTTTTGGGGGGGAATTTCATATAAAAAAAATGTGAAAAATATTGTTATTTTTGCAAAGTTGATGCTCTTTTTTTCATTTATAGCGCATGATCAAAAAATCGCACAGGTGATCAAATACCACCAAAAGAAAGCTGTGTTTGTGGGAAAAAAAGGACGTCAAATTCGTTTAGGTACAGCGTTGCACGACCGCGCAATTGTCCGTTAAAGTCATGCAGTGCCGAATCGCAAAATAGACCCTGGTCAGGAAGGGGGTAAAATCTTCCGGGGCTTAAGTGGTTAAGGGGGCTGAATAATTTTGCACGCCCAATTTTTCAGTTTTTTATTTGTTAAAAAAGTTTGAAATATCCAGTAAATTTCGTTCCACTTCATGATTGTGTCCCACTTGTTGTTGAGTCTTCACAAAACATTACAGTTTTATATCTTTAAGTTTGAAGCCTGAAATGTGGCAAAAGGTCGAAAAGTTCAAGGGGGCCGAATTCTTTCGCAATGCACTGTAAATATTACATTTTGGCATTTGGGATTTCAAAATGTATTTGCACACCTTGCTCTGCATACATTTGACATTTTAACCATTTGACACTTTCTTTTTTTTTTTTTAACCCAAATTATGATTTGAAACTATAGTATATTGGCATACAGTATCAGTTCTTATCTTCATAATAATGCTTATATTTCTGATGAAATCACATCTGCACAAAGCTGCTTCTCATGTTTTATGCAAATTAGCCTCCTGTTAGATGGCATGGGGAATATTCAATATTAATGTACCTGGACAAGAGCTTCATAAGCAAAACATTAATGTCACAAATGTTATGCCCAGAACAGTAAACATGACAATAAAATATGTCATAAGATAAAATATTGATATGTGCATCTCTGCTCTTCCTAACAATTCCTAACAATATGGGCATCTTAGATTATTAGATTATTTTTTTTCCTGTTGATATACAGTATAAATATATATAGATATACAGAGTATATATATATATATATATATATATATAAAACCATCTTTATTTTTATAATAAATATTTTGTAAAACGTGTTTTGCAGAATACAAATTGTTGCAAAAATTTAAATTATGACTACTGCATGGAGTTTCAATTTTATTAAGCATTCTATGTTCTGCTTAAATAAAATATAGTGATGCCAATATTTCAATTCAAGAACAAACAGTACAAACTAGTATTGATATTGGTTTGTAGCTGCAAATGAAAATATCTAGTTTTTTTTTATTTACAGAAATGTGAAGCACTAGGCCAATTCCCATATAATGATTAGAAATAGTAGTGTTGCTATATGGTTTTAAGGTAAATTTCATGAAATTGATTGTCAGAAGAAAGCAGATGTCCAGTTGTAAAGTGGGTCGACTTAAATGTACATTGAAAATGGTCATCAATGGTCCAGATCATATACAATACAAACAAGTATTTTGGCCGTGGGCCTTTAAAAGATACATCCACACCAGTGTGTGACATAATTGCACTGGAACAGAGCATTCGCAAGCGCGCACAACATCACCATGGTTTTTGTGAGGCGTTGCCCTGGCGCCATCTTGCTTTCATGGTCAGTGGACTTACGTCTATGGTTGGGACTAGGCCCCCTTTAGCTTTGGGCACACATGATGTTAGAGGGGGTGGCCCTTGTTTCCCCCACAGGATAAATTGGTGGGTGGATGGTAGCAGTCTCCTCTTTCATTTTGGAACTGCAATGTTCAATGTGTGGACTTCTCATTCATCCATGATAACACATGGTGATTATCTGTTTATTATCAACATATTTTATCCCTTTTTATGTTTAGCATCAATTAACTTATGCATTTTCACCTTTTCTCTTTTCCTTCTTTTTCACTTTGTTTTCTAGCTTTCTATGACATTATGGAATACCTTAATTCTATTAACTTTGATGCACATGTTTTTAATGAGGATATGTTTAGGTACTTGCTCTCATTCTATGCTTGGTGGTAGTGCATTGCACACAGCTAAAATAATATATATCTCAGCTAGGTTCCATTAATTATGGGCACACATGCTGTTAGAGGGGGTGGTTCTTGTTTCCCCTGTAGGATATATTAATGGGCAGATAGAAGCAGGTTCCTATTTTATTTGGGACTGCAAATTTCAATGTGTGGAGTTCTCAATCATCTGTGGAAGCACATGGCAATTAGGTGTTTGTTAAAATTGAAAAGTAGTGCGCTCAACAAAAACCTATTACATGAAAATGCATAGATAATATAAATAGTATAAATAATGTTACAGCACAGTGTCAACAGTGGTATGGTGATGATATACCATCAGTGAATAAACCAACTGTGATATAAACAGTGCAAATATCTCTATCCAAAAAGTCTTTCAGTGAATGAAAAAGTGACTGTGCATAAAACAAAGTCTCTATGCACAGTCACTTTTTCATTCACTGAAAGACTTTTTGGGTAGAGATATTTGCACTGTTTATATCACAGTTGGTTTATTCAGGGATGGTATATTATCGCCATATCACTGTTGACACATTATTAATACTATTTATATTATCTATGCATTTTCATGTAATAGGGTTTTGTTGAGCACACTACTTTTTTATTTCTAGTGCTGCCACATTATTTATAGGTTAGCGCACCTTTTCTTTTTTCAATTAGTTGTTTGTTACCCCCATATTTTATCATTTTTTGAGCTAAGCATCACTTATCTTCTGTCTTTTTCCTTTTTTTCTTTCCTTTTCACTTTTGTTTTCTAGTTATTTATGACATCATAGAATACCTTAATTTAGCAATCTTTGATGCACATTTCTTTAAAGAGGATATATTTAGGCACTTACTCTCTTTTCATGCTTGGTGATGCATTACACACACTTAACATACATTTCATTATACTCATCTTTTTCTGTTTGACAGGGCTATGTACTTGCCTTTGATAGGATCTTGGTCTTTCAATCATTATCGATACTATGCCGGGTGCTTCATCTGGTTGTCGTGTTGGGGTGTCATGGGCCCCTTCCACAGCTCCCAGGTAAGACACCTTGCAGCAGTTGTCATTTGGAAGTGTTACACTAATGCTTTTATACCAATTATCAAGTTGGGTTTTAAGTATTTTAACCACTTCAATGCAGAGCACTTTCACCCCCTTCCTTCCAAGACCAATTTTCAGCTTTCAGCACTCTCACACTTTGAATGACAATTGCTCAGTCATGCTACAATGTACCCAAACAAATTTTTTATATTTTTTTTCAAACAAATAGAGCTTTCTTTTGGTGGCATTTGATCATTGCTGGGTTTTACATTTTTTTGTGATATAAGCAAAAAAATGTGAAAATGTTGAAAAAAAAAAAATTTTTTTAGTTTTCTATTATAAAATTTTGCAAAAAAGTAATTTTTCTTCATACATTTGGGCCAAACTTTATACGCTACATATCTTTGATAAAAATAACCCAAATTAGAGTATAATATTTAGTCTGTGTGAAAGTTATAGAGTCTACAAGCTATGGTACCAATCACTGAATTTCGATCACACCTGATGTACTGACTGCCTAGCTCCTTTCTTGAGGCTCTGAAATGTCAGGACAGTACAAATACCCTCCAAATTACCCTTTTTTGGAAAGTAGACAGTCCAAAGTATTTAGCAAGAGGCATGGTGAGTTTTTTGAAGTTGTAATTTTTTCCCACAATTCTTGGGAATATTAATCTTTTTTTTTTTTTACACAAAGTTGACAATACATAAGATTTTTCTAACACGTAGCATGCACACATCAAAAATTACACCCTAAAATACATTCTGCTACTCCTCCTGAGTATGGCGATACCACATGTGTGAGACTTTTACACAGCCTGGCCACGTAAAACGACTCAACATCCAAGTAGCCCATTCAGGAGTTCTATGAGCATAAATTACACACAATTTTCTAAATACCTATCACACTTTTGAAGGCCGTAAAGCACCAAGACAATAGAAACGTGCACAAAATGACCCAATTATGAAAAGCAAACATCCCAACGTATATTCTATTAGGCATTGTGAGTCTTTTGAACGTGCCATTTTTTTCCACAAGTTTTTAGAAAATGTGTGGAAAAAAATGAAAACCTATTTTTTTTACACAAAGTTGTCAATTTATAAGATATTTCTAACACATAGCATGTACGTAGCAAAAATGGCACCCCAAAATACATTCTGCTACTCCTCCTGAGTATGGCAATGCCAAATGTCTGAGACTTTTACACAGTCTGGCCACATAAAGAGACTCAATATTCAAGTAGCACCTTCAGGCATTCCAGGAGCATAAATTACACACATAATTTTCTGACTACCTATCACATTTTTGAAGGCCCTAGAGCACCAAGACAATGTAAACGCCCTCAAAAAGACCCCATTTTGGAAAGCAAACCCCCAACACATATTCTATGAGGCATTATGAGTCTTTTGAACATGTCATATTTTCCACAAGCTTCTGGAAAATGTGGTAAAAAAATGAAAACATATTTTTTTTACATAAAGTTGTCAATTTATAAGATATTTCTAACACATAGCATGTACATAGGAAAATTACACCCCAAAATACATTCTGCTACTACACCCCAAAATACATTCTGCTACTTCTCCTAAGTATGGTGATACCACACGTGTAAGACTTTTTCACAGCCAAGCCACATAGAGGGGCCCAACATCCAAGGAGCACCATCAGGCGTTCTAGGAACATAGGTTACGCACATAAATTCCTGTCAACCTATCACATTGGTGAAGGCCCTTCATATTTCTAACACATAGCATATTACACACCAAAATACATTCTGCTAAACAAAGGGTAAACAAAAGATTACCTGTGGTTTTAGCAGTGCTGTGGTCCACAGAGGAGAGCATTGATCTAGGCAGCAGGCAGGAATGTGGACAGCGATAGTGAAAGAATCATCCAGGCAGCAGGCAGGAACACTTTCCATAGTCAGTATAGGCAGTGATACTGTCACCACAGCCAACAAATTGGCACAGGTAGCAGGCAGGGATGTGGTCTGCAGCAGTGAAAGTAGTGTCCATGCAGCAGGCAGGAATTCTGTCCATAGTTAGTACAGGCAGCAGGCAGAGATATGGTCAGTAAAGCCTAAGTATTGGTCCAGGCAGCAGGTACATGTTCCATAAAAAGTCCTGGGTCAGTGCAGGCAGAGATATTGTCAGCACAGCCAAAGTATTGGTCCAGGCAGCAAGCAGGACCATCAAGCTTAGGGCATCAGTCAGGAAAGAAGAGGGACAGGCTATTCCTCCCACACAGATCACTTTAAAGCCCCTGGACTCCAGACCCTGTTCTGGGAATTACAAAACCCAGAGAAAATCAAAAACTGTTTTTCTCAACTCAGAACTCTATTCTGAAGCCCCTCACATATGTGAGACCCCTGTGTTATTTTGAATCCAACTACTACAGTAGCAAGGTGAAAGATCAGTCCAAGTGTCAGGCAAAAAACATGGTTGTAACAGGCAGAGGCCAGTGTAGGTAAAAGGCAGAAATAGATGGTAGGCAAAGGCATAGTCGATAAACAGTCCAGGATCAGTTCACATGAAAGGCAGAAACGTGGCAGATAAACAATGCAGACAGCAAGCAGGGGCATAGTCGATAAACAGGCCAGGGTCGGTTTACATGGTAAGCAATGATACAGCTGGTTGAGGCAGCAAGGAAATATTCAGCACAGAAATTTAAAATGGAGAAAATTGCAGTCTGTTAGAAATATGGTATAACAAGGACATAGGCGCTGAAGCCGACATTACAAGGGGGAGGGGATGGGGGGGGGAGGGGGTACCTAGGAAAAGGGGAGGGGGTTCTTTAAAATCCAATATGCTGGGTATTGGCTAGGATGTCCATGTGCTTAGGGCTGCCATCCAGGGGAAAAACTGAAACCAGGTATCCGGAGCTGTAGTAAAAATTGAAGGAGAGAGAGGCGCCTCTAAGTGCAGGTATTCAATTTAATGAAATAAAACAACAATAGGAGCTTACATCAAGGTAAGGGTGGACAAGCACATCTAAGGCGGTGGTGAGAAGTCTGATCCCAGAGAGTTCTTAGTCCTGCAGAGCGGTGTCTGGGGCATCTTTAGCTTGAAAAAGGAGCATGGCTGCCGTTCCATTCGCTGCATGCATGCTCTGAAGCCGGTCGCATATTGGTGACGTCACGATCCCACGCCTGAAGCGTCCCAAGCCTGGTCGGATTTCCATCGCCATGACAGCCGGCTTCCCACAGAGACTACTAGAAGCTAAAGACTCCCCAGACACCTCTCTACAGGACTAAGGACTCTCTGGGATCAGACTTCTCACCACCGCCTTAGATGTGCTTGTCCACCCTTACCTTGATGGAAGTTCCTATTGTCATTTTATTTCATAAAATTGGATACCTGCACTTAGAGGCGCCTCTCTCTCCTTCAATTGTTAGAAATATGAGCTAATAGTTTAGGGAAGTGTGATAGGATCTAAAACCTTCTCCAAGGCATAGGCCAGGTTGGGTGAGACATTGGGGACAATGAAAATTGGTGTCTTTCCTGATTTCTCTTTTGCTACGAACCCAACATTTTTTTGGAGTCTTCTTCCGGGTTTCTTATGGTGGAATATTGTCAGGGAAATGGCGCTCATGCGGTCTTCTGACACAATCGTAGCTCTCTGGGGGGGGGGGGGGATCCTTGCTGGTAGATCAGGGCAGTGACAGTATCTTCAATAAATTTGAGGACGTTTTTGTTAACTTTTGATAGGTGACATATGGGTCATAAATGGCAAATGGAAAAAGTAAATTGCAACATTTTTATACCAGAAAGAGGGACTTTCGTGTTAATATATAGGGCTGCAGCATTTGGTTGTTTAAATCCACCCCCCCCCCATGAACTTATTGTACTTGTGGATACACCAAGGCTTTTGAACAGGACATTGTCTTCTGTGAAGTTCCACTGAGGCATCCTCGTGGATGGTGAACATGATGTACGCATCCTTCCTATTCCTCCACTTCACGGCCAACACTTCCCTGTTCCTCAGGCTTGCGGATTCCCTCTTCATAGTTTTGTGGTGACTAGACACTGTGGGAAGCCCTTTCTGTTTTTTCTTGCTGTACCGCAGGCCAAAGATTTCCTAAGGTACAGGTGGCGGAAAAGGGGCAAACTTGTATAATAATTGTCCATGTAAACGTGATACCCCTTTTGCAACAGTGGAAATGCTAGGTCACAGACAATTTTTCTGCTTATTCCCATATATATTGGGCACTTAGGGGGCTGGAGCTGGGAGTCTCTGCCTACGTACACGCGGAAGGTGTACACATATCAAGTGGTTCTTTCACAGAGCTTGTTGAGCTTCAATCCGTACCATGCCCTCTTACTGGGAAAGTACTACTTAAATCACAACTGGCCTTTGAAATGGACCAGGGATTCATCCACAGAGATGTTCTGGTAAGGAACATAATGTTCGGAAAAAATCAATAAGGGGGCAAATTTTATATTGTTTGTCAAAATTGGGATGATCTTGGGGAGGGCACTGCGAGTTATTGCTGAAATGCAGGAAGCGCATTATCATGTCATAGCGGGACCTAGACCCTGAGCTAGAAGGCAACCACAGTGGGTTTGCTAAGGCATCTGGAAGATAATTCTGTGGGTCTGGGATTAAATTCCAGTGCTTGTACTGGGTCTTTCCTCCTGGGGTCTAGCGTCGTTGGCATTTGCTGATTGGCCATTGGGATGTATGGCGCTGCTGGTGGCTGCTTGGTTTTCAGAGCGTTTTCTTTTAGGACAGACTGCTTCCTCCCCAGATTTGATCGCCAATGTTCTGCCTTCAAAGGGCTCAAATTCAGAACCGGATTTGGAACTGGAATCGGATAGTGAGAGCTCCCTGCTGCTCTCATCCATGAGGCTTAGAAATACTTATGCCTTTTCGGTAGTAAAAACATTTTTAGACATGGTGGCTGTATGATGGGTGAAACGGATGGGCTGCATGACAGGTAGTGATGGGCTGCATTAGAGGTAGTGATGGGCTGTGCGTCAGGTACTAATGGGCTGCAAGTCAGGTACTCTGATGGGCTGCATGACAGGTACTCAGGGGCTCCGATGACCTGGATACAGGTACAGTGATGGGCTGGTGACAGGTACTTAGGTGCTTTGATGAGCTGGAGACAGGTACTCTGAAAGACTGGTGACAGGTACTCTGATGAGCTGATGAAAGGTACTCGGGTACTCTGATGAGTTGGAGACAGGTACTCTAATGGGCTGGTAACAGGTACTCGGTGCTCTAATGAGCTAGAGACAGGTACTCTGATGAGCAGGTGACAGGTACTCGGGTGCCCTGATGAGCTGGTGACAGGTACTCGGGTGTTTTGATGAGCTGGAGACAGGTAGTCGGGTACTCTGATAAGCAGGTGACAGGTGCTTGGGTACTCTGATGAGCTAGTGACAGGTAGGTGGGTACTCTGATAAGCAGGTGACAGGTACTTGGGTGCTTTGATGAGCTGGAGACAGGTACTCTAATGGGCTGGTAACCAGTACTCGGTGCTCTAATGAGCTAGAGACAGGTACTCTGATGAGCAGGTGACAGGTACTCGGGTGCCCTGATGAGCTGGTGACAGGTACTCGGGTGTTCTGATGAGCTGGAGACAGGTAGTCGGGTACTCTGATAAGCAGGTGACAGGTGCTTGGGTACTCTGATGAGCTAGTGACAGGTAGGTGGGTACTCTGATAAGCAGGTGACAGGTACTTGGGTACTCTGATGAGCTGGTGACAGGTACTTCATACTCTAACAAGCAGGTGACAGGTACTCGGGTACTCTGATGAGCCGATAACAGGTACTCTGATGAGTTGGTGACAGGTATTCGGGTACTCTGATAAGCTGGTGACAGGTACTTTGGTACTCGAATGAGCTGGTGACAGGTACTTGGGTACTCTGATGAGCTACGGACAGGTACTCAGGTACTCTGATGGGCTGGTGACAGGTACTCGGATGAGTTGGTGACCAGCCCTCTTTATTCAGTGGGGCAATCTGGGCACTGTAAATGTCACAGTAAACTGGTAACTCACTGTTCCACAATCTCCTCCTCACACTGGATCGGTGTGTGAGGAGGAGAACCCAGTAAGAGGCAGTTACCCCCCCTTTGTTTACACTTATGACCGGCTGTGATTGGACAATTTTATTGGGTCTTTACCCTGATCGGGGATGGGCTTTGTCCGTGGGAAAAGCCTCGTCCCCCGATCGCCATGGGTCGAGGGACACGCACGAGCGGCCTGCACAGAGACCTCTTATATGACCAGCTGTAACTGGACACAGCCGGTCACATGATTAAGAGCCAACTTCATTAGCTCTTTACCCTGATCATGGATGGGCTGTGCCCGATCGACACACATCCCAATCGCCATGCTGCGTGCCCCCGGGGGCACACAGAAGCTGCAAAAAGGAGCAGGTGTCATATGATAAAAATATATAAAAACTATCAGCGCAATTAACTGTGCAAAATAATGTGAAGAAATATGTGATAATATACAGTATATCAATATGTATCAATTTCCGGCTGCTTACACCAACTGTGTTCCCACTCCACAATAAGACATAATTAACAAACAAAATGTGCTGTGCCAGATAAATATAAGTGACCTGAGACACAAAAATCCAGAGTGAAATATATATAAATATAACACCCCAAAAAAAGTCCTAAAAACAATAAAAAAAATGTCTATATAGATCCGTGTGGATATTTAGGTAATACAATGAATATAAATAAAGATTAATATAGTGTAAATAAAGTCCAAGTGTCCAGAAGATAATAAGATCCAGAAGTAACTCAGGTATCCTATACCTCTGTGAAAACTCAAATAACAAGCGTGCTCCTTGATCCACCACCACCAAGTGTTAAAGCCTCTTACCTTCCCATCTGACCCAAGAGTCACCAATGGGTCAGATACAGCAGTTCCCTTAAAGGGCTAATGGTTCGATGGACAGATCTACACTTGGAGATCAGCAGATATTTCCAGGGCCTGGCTCAGGATTACTCGTGGTCCACCCCTGGCATGAGAGAAATAAATAAAGCAGAATCTAATGCTTTCTGATAAGGTGCATGGATGGTTTATTCAAAGATAATACACTTACAAAAATCGGCACTTCAGCAGTGCGAGCTGTCTTACTGTTTCATATACACAGAGGAGAGGATTTGACTTTTGACCGACAGGCTCCGCCCCCTACACGCGTTACGTCAAAGTATTCAGCATTGACTTCATCGGTAGGGGTCTTGAAAAACAACAACTTTTATTGAACAGACTCACACACAATATATACCACACAGGAGGACATCCCCCTCCTGATCAAATTACCCCACCAGGTCAGATGCCTGATTACATTATCATATGCAGATTAAATTTTGTACAGAAATATAATTAACATATTTAAGGAACAACCAACACAAACAATATACTACATTCCCCTCAGCAACCAACAGATGAGCTGATGATATTAGCATTTGGTATGAGTCTGACTGTGCGGAGCAGTCCCCTATTGGCAATAGGCAGCTAGGCTTTTAACATGCATCCTAGGCCTAGAGTCCCAGAGTCTTCTTATATTCCTTTAGGTATATTGTTGTTAAATAATACTGTCCCATTTGAAGTAATCCAAACCATATTCTCAGTGTCCAATAAGTAGCTGTCCATCATTTCCTTGGTCCCCCTGTGTTCCTAATAGACACAGGGTGACTTACACATAAGAAGGGCCTAGGGAGCCGAGAGAGGGATTCCTCAACCTCTCGAAGGTAAGCTGGGTTCCACGGGCCCCCCAACCAAATCGATTCCCGTCACAGGGCTCTAGTCCATCCCTTTTTATCTCCTGTTTCACATTATTGACCCTATCCGTTTATTATGAGATCTCATTGATAAATAATAAGAGGAGGGATACAGGACGAGGCAGGGCAGGGCAACTAACATAGCAGCTTAATTAATATTATTGGCAAGTTTTTGGTTGACTGAGGCTCTCTAGAATATTGTAGCACTTGGATAAGTTTGCTAAAAAAAAACAAACAACCACTGTACTATGTCACGTTTATAATTGCACTTAAATATCTTAGCCATGATCTTAGGGGTGTGTTTAGGGCTTAAGTTTAGGTATTGATGTTAAAAGCGTGGAAAAAAAAGGGGGGTGAAAGTGCCCAGTAAGCAAGTGGTTAAGGAATAGTTATTAACACTAAATGCTTTTTGCCATCTGAAGTATACCTTATTTTCCAAAAACTTACGAACCAATGTTCCTATTCAATGTGGAAACCTAAAATCAATGTACTATGTGTAATCCAGTGATTTTATAAAACTGTCAGCTGGTTTGAACAGTCAGCAAAGTCTGACCATGTCTCATAGGAATAAATACATGGAACATAACTGACTTTCAAGCCTTATGAGTCAGAATTTAGCAAAATATGGGCAAATATGGACAGACTGAGAATCAGCATGATTGGGAGACTGCTTGAGTTTAGTCTGTAATATTTGAAAAGTAATTAAACATCTGCATTTACAAACAATGCTGCCTTTAGAAAGAAATACTTACTATTCCTCCTAAAAAAAATATATATATATGTACTACTTTCCAGCTCCCTTAGCATCCCCTCCCATGCTCACCTCCAGGACTTCTCCAGAGCTTCTCCCATTTCCTGGAATTCCTTACCCCAATCCGTCCAACTATCTGCTACTCTAGCAACCTTCAGGAGATCCCTGAAAATCCAGCTCTTTAGAAAGATCTATCCCAGACTTTTTCAACCAGGGTGCCCAGGCACCCTGGTGTGCCTTGAGGTTTCTTCAGGGATGCCTTGGCAAAATGCCTAAAAACTGCCCCAAAATTGGTATACAGGTTGGCGTGTGGATAACGCCTGCTTTTTAGTTACACAAAGCCATAAGTTTTCATTGAGCACCATTACAACTTATCTTGAAGGCACCTTAGCTGAGTGATGGAGAAAATTTGAGGGAGAAGAGAAACATTGGAATACTAGTCAGTACCAGCTTGCAAAAGTGCAAGCAATAAATAAATTGGAAGAATAAATCACCTCTAACGGGTGTTGTACTTGTGTGGACGTTGCTGTATTATGCAAAACTAGATTTTACATTTTAGAATGGGGTGCTTCAAGACTGTCCATAATTTGTAAAGGGTGCCTCAAGACTGTCCATCATTTGTAAAGGGTGCCTTGATTGAACAAAGGTTGAGAAACCCTGATCTATCCTAACTCTAACTAATAAATTATACGTTTACTTTCTCCAACAGCTCCTCCTCCACAGTGTTTAACTTTTGTATCATTTGACCCTTCATTTAGATTATAAGCTCTAATAAGCAGGCTCCTCTAAAACCTTGTGTATTGACTTGTATTGTAACTGTACTGTTTCTGTCCATTTTCTAAATCACCATGTAAATGGTTGATGCTATATAAATCTTGTGTAATAATAATTAGAATATTCCTTAACATAAGTACGGTTGGCAAAAATTGGGTTTTGTGGGTAGCTTATGGTTACAGAGGAAATAAAGCAACATAAATGATATACTGTCTATGATATATGATACATTGCATCTATTGAAAGTAAACCGCTACAAGACTGCCACAAGGTCTAATAATGAAATAATGGATTTCCACACAAATGCCTTCTCCCATTCATTATTAGAAGATTGCTGTGTACATTGTTTGTCATGGAACATATTGGCAGCCACCTGTCACTACAAGCATTGTACAGTAAGTAGCCGAAGGCACAATATGCAATCAGCACTAAAATTTGTCTTGTAAGTAAATTAATACAATAATCAGCCTGTGAAAAAAATATATTTCTTAAACTTTTGGCTAATTTAAGTATTTGCCACAAATTAAACTCACTTGGAGCTCTTGCCATGCCACTTAAAACTGTAAATATATCAGTATTCCTTTAATCACATAAACAAGGTATTAATTCTATTTGCAATGTGAAATTTAGCAGATTACATTTTAAATAAACTTTTAGGATTACATCTTATATGGTATTCTGTCATGCTTTAGCCACTGATGCAATGATTATAGTGCACAAAGAAAGATTTGTTTATTTATTCTCAGAGTAATGACTTAGGAGTCAACACCACTTGTCAGGATTTACAAGGCCTTCTGGGGTCTGTAAATTATTTATCAACACACGCCGCACCATCTACGTGCAGGCATTGACTACTGCTTCACATAGATTAATATTGCAGATGTCACATTTTAGATGGAAGAAAAATCTGTGACCCTTTTTAGATGCTGGCTTGATGTTGTAATTTTCTAGTAATAGCTTATGAAGATTTATTTACAATAGTTTCTCTGTTAAAAAAAAATAAATGTATGTCAATGTTTGCCAATAGAAATTGATATTTATTTTGTATGTCCTGCTGCTTTTGTAATAATAATCAACAAACACACACAAAAATAAATAATTGAGAATTTAAATAAAAAATTGCAATTGGCAACAATGTCCCAAAAAAACAATCTGGGTTGAGTATGGATGCCTGTGTGCTTTCAATGTATATTTGGACTTTTATGTATCTGAAATATTAAATGTCAAAAAAGTACAGAGCTAAAAGGTAAAGCAAAAATATATACCCAAAATATTGCATACAAATCTTACACACATGTACATAAATAATAAGCAACATACATAAGATACAAATTAGACAACAGCATGTGAAAATTATAATGCGGAAATTAAGGTGTGCAAAAAGTGTCCTCAAGGTGCTACACACAATGCTGATCATCTTTTCTGGTGAGTCACAACAGACTTTTTTTTGACCCATATTTAATATTAAGGGTCTATTTTTCTGGTGAGAGCATAAAAGATCTTTATGGACTGCATTTGACATTGGGATCTGTAAGAAATGCACTGGTCCTCTTTTATATTTTTTCATCTGCCCAGGAGGGCTTAGTTTTCCAGCTGCTGGAACTGTATTAACTTTTTTCTAATATAATATTGATAGGTATATAAATGCTCCAGAGATAAGTGACATCCACCCCAGTGGTTAGATGCAGGGATCCAAAAGTCCTTCAGATGACAATGGGGAGGCAAACAGTCCACATATACTGCTTACCAGACTATCATGACCTCTAAACTATGAGCTTGTGGGAACACTCCCAAACTACCAGGGCAGGCTGTAATGCCCCAAGACAAAGACTGAACTCATAGACTAAATTCACAATTGCCTTTATTAACCACCCTGGCGGTATGATTCTTTCCGATTTTAGGTGCTGAAAGCGGTACCTTTATTTTGCATGTAATTCTTAAGAACGAGCAGCCCAAACCAACTATTTACATATGATTTTTTTTTTTACTGTGCGTTCTTCTTTATAACATCTCGGGTATGATAAAGTTTGAAACACAAAATCATAAATTATATACATATATACATATATATAGATGTACCTGTATATATATATATATGTATACGGTAACAAGTGTAAGCAAAATCAAACAAAGTATCCATCTATAGAGAGCTAAGTTCCATAATGTGGACATCATAGCTAAGGAGTGAACACATGATGTCACAACTTGTTGGAGTTCATGAGTGGATAAACATAGCAACAAGGAATAACAATAACAACAATTCTATGTTAAAACTTTAGAAGGTTGAACTTGAAATGTGTTATGACAGTTTATGACAAGGAGCAATTATTTGGGTATGATCTATGAGACACCGTCGGGGTACAGGGAGATTTCCAACACCCCAAGGTCTCATAGTGAAGGATACGAAGTATCAATGAATCTAACATAGCCTATTTGGAGGGGATTGTTTAAGTCTGCTGTATAGTGTATTCCTCCAAGTGGAGGGGGTCGGCACCCCACACTACAGGAAGTATCAGGCACTTACCCCCATTCCCGGAGTGTGGACGATGAGCATCCTTTAATAAGAGGGGAGGGTGAGGGGATGTGGATCAAGGAGAGAAGGGTATGAAAGAGAAAGAAAGGGGAAGTGGGAAGGAAAGGCGGGGTACAGTCCCAGTCTCTGTCTTAGAAGAGTTGGAAGGTAATCATCAGATTTGGGGAGTGTTTATATATTCTGCTTAGATAGATGGTCACACTGTAACCAGTCTATATCACGAGGACATGATAGGAAGTTGTGGAGTACCTCTCACACTCATCCCTTGTTTAGGGGTGAGAGGAACTCGTCATATATATGTATTAGTAAGAATTTTGTTCCCATCATTTCTGTACACACATAGTATTTGTATGTCAGATTATGAGTTGGGTAGTTACCTTAAGGAGGATTAGCATTATGTGGTACTGGGCGTGGGTGCATTTGTGGGTGCATTTCTTTTTGATAATTTTGCATTTCCCGATGTAGAAGAAAAAAGGATCCATGGTTCCCAAATGTGGGCACATTTTCCTGTGGTGTCACGTGCTGTTGAGATTATCTCTTCCATTTTCGCAATCTTATCTGCTCTCTGCAGCCATTCAGGTATAGAGGGAGGGGTGTGTGTCTTCCAGTGTATAGGAATGCAAGTTTTAGCTGCGTTAATGAGATGGGGAAGTAAAGTTTTACAATACCTATGTGGTGGGATATCAGAATGGTGAAGAAGATACAATGCTGGAGAGTAGGGTACAGGGGAGGTTAGTAGTGTTGATGTAATGTCATGAACTTGTTTCTAAAATGATTGGATCAGGGGGCAAGACCAAAATAAATGCAGCAGTGATCCAGGTTCTTTGTGACATCTCCAGCATTCTTTAGGGGCATTGGGATAGTATTTATAAATGATTTGTGCGGTTCTGTACCAACGAGTCATGATCTTATAGCAGTTTTCTTGTATGGAGACGTTGAGGGAGCTTTTGTGTGTGTTGGTGCAAATGTTTTCCCACTGATGGTCATTGAGGGTTAGATTAAGGTCAGATGCCCATGATCAGAAGGCTTTGTTTGACGTTGGTGAAGATTTCAGGAAGAGTAGATTGTAAGTGGCAGAAATGAGATGTCTTTGTGGGGATGTGGAGGAACATAGCTTTTCAAAAAATGTTAGATCTCTGGAGACTAGGCCGGAACGATTTAGGGAAGAGAGAAAGTGACTTATTTGGAAGTAAATCCAGGTGGGTATAATGGAATTAGTGGTGTTAGATTTGAGTGATGTGCGGTCCAAAATCATTGAATTTATTTTATTTTGCAATGTATCAGTGTGTTTGGTGTGTTTTACTATTTGAATTTGCCACCGGTTCCACCCCCCTGCGAGCGTCACGTCGCAGGACACGGAAGCCGGGGCACAGAGCATCAGGAGGAAGATCTGGCCACCGTACACTGCCAGGATACATCGCTGGATCCCAGGGACAAGGTGGGTACCCTCTCTTACAGGATCCAGCGATCTCCCTGGCGGTTCCCCGAGTGTGGCTTGGGGTTACCGCTTTTGGTACTGAAATTTAACCCCAAACCACACTCGGGAATACCGCTAGGGAGGTTAAATCAACCCCAATGAGTTGATTTCAGCTGCTTGCATTAAGCTGTCATAAAAGATGCCATAAAGTTTATGCTCAAATCATTTATACTTTATGATAAAAAATTTGGATGATTTACATGAAAATGGCTTGCCTTTCTGGTTCAGTGATTTCTAGCAGTGTGCAATGATTCTTGTTTAAAGTGGTTCTAAATTCATTAGGTTTTTTATCCTAATGCATTCTATGCATTAAGATGAAAAATCTTCAGTGTGCAGCATCCCCCCTCAGCCCTCCTAATACTTAACTGAGCCCATCTCAATCCAGCAATGTTGCACGAAAGTCTCGGCTGCCCTGAACTCTCCCTCCTCATTTTCTCCCGCTGCTGTCAATCAAAGACAGTAAGCCAATGAGCAGAGAGAGGGGACAGGGCTAAAATGCTGCTCTGTGTCTGAAATGCTGCTTGCTGTGGGGGCATTTGGCAGAAGGGAGGGGCCAGGAGTGCCAGCAGGGGAGCCGAGAGTAGGAGGATCTGGGCTGCTCTGTGCAAAACTACTGCACATAGCAGGTAAGTATAATAGGTTTGTCATTTTTAAATGAAAACAAAAGGACCCCTTAGTATCCCTTTAAGATCAATGTAGATGCAGTTTCATGCTATGTTCTATTTGTTTAAAACAACTTATTATAGATTCTAACCAAATCAGGACCTACACCATCATAAATGCATGTTGGGAAATGACGGTAAAGGTGCAGTATATTTATTCCATGTGTTTTGCGATGAATTGAGAATGGGGTGAAAATAGGATAATATGCAGTGACCCATATAACCCAATTAGATATAATCCTCACTCATCCATATATCATTGAAAAATCTGATTGGGTTTTGTGGATTGTGTTACACACCATTATCGTTCTTTTTCTGATATTTAGAAAAAATCACAGCCAAAAGCATGCAGTGCAGTTTCAATATAAGCGGCCAAATACCCATATCTCCTTGTTCTACATTAAATCATTGCAACCAGAATTTTTTGCATAAATACAATGGAACTGAAGCACTGGGGCCGCTACGCATAATTTCCTAAAAGAATAGCAGACTAAAAGATTTAAACTGTAGCTATGAATGATAGAAGATGAACATACTGCATTCCTGTTTTTGTCTTCTTTTCCACTATTCAGCCTGAATCAAACAACATTTTTCACATAGAAATGAAGATGTAGAAGTATTATTCTGCCTAGCGTTCAGCTGTACTAATCTTTAAAAAGCTCATCTGTGATTTTGAGATACAATGGGCACACAGTAAGACTATGCTTGGCTGTAGAGCAACAAAGTATTGTAGATTGTGGTTGGCTGAGACATTAAAGTTTCAGTGAACATAGTACATGAATACATTTTGCAAAGAAAAATAAAATGATGCTAAAATCAGAATGAGCAGCTTGATAAGAACATGGAAGGTATGAAATAACCTCTCAGTAGGAGTCTTGCATGTAATCTACAGACATCATTGTAAAAAGACTGCATAAAATCTGTTGTACCTCTGGCAGGGTGATCTATCTATACCACAGGCAAAACAGTGACATTTTTATTCACAATAGTGTATTAGCAACACTGAACATAATGATTTTGCCAAGACAATTTTATAAGCAGCTATTTTATTCTAATGAGACTTTAATGACTTAATTCTTTCCAGTATTACATTATGTTAATTGAAGAAACATTTTCAATGTCACTGGAAAGGGAGTTGAAGATGATTTTAGTTTGAAAGGAATCTTAGTGCAGGACAATTAAATTGGACCTTTTTTTGTTTAATATTGTAAAACAATGTCACACACACACACGCACACGCACACGCACACGCACACGCACACACACACACACACACACACACACACACACACTGATTGTAACTGTGGAAAAGCATTCATTTGGTGTGTTTGTTCATGGGGGTGGTATTACAGTGCATCAGTGACACAATATATTGGTCAGTGCTATCTTCTAAGCTTAATGACATCTCAGCTCCCTTCTCACAACTTCTCACAACCTCTTTCCAGATATGAGACACAAATAATGCAGATTTGTAATCATTAATACATCATTAAATGCATTTTTAAAATGCAAGCAGTGCAATTCTATGAATTTGACCTGGTATCAACCCCTTGCAGTCCCTGTATGTTATTTTCCTGTATGCAATTTTTTGGAGTTCTGCTTTAGATTTATTATTTTTGTCATTTTGGTAAACTAAATCAGAGAAATAAATAAATACAGTTGGCCCCATTACCATGTGTTACCATCATTTCACTCTAGTAGTGTTCTGCATAGTGGGCTATCTAAATAATTATGTTTTAGAATTGCAAAAACATGTGGGTACTTTTATTTATTGTGTATAATGCATCATAATTATTTGTAGATTATTTGCTTTCATTGCTCAAATGGGAAGGGGAATGGGGAAGGTGAATGCATTCTATGGGGTCTATTCAGAAATGTTTTCACCCAAGACCCATGCAAAAATGTCTAATCTTGTGTCAAAACATTGAACAATAGACACAAAGGTTTAGCTCAGGTCTTTAAAAGTCCTAAAACCCATTAATCAATGTATTTGTTAATTACCTTCAATTTTATTTGGTTTAGATATTATCTTTGAATGTGGCCTTGAAATAAGTTTACTTTTGAAAGGCAATGTCAACACAATAACAGCAGTTTTTATTTTAATATTTCCATTTACAGGGAGTTACTAAAAACAGAGACCTTGAACATGCAGCAGTTAATTCCCTTACATTCCAGGTTAGGATAAATTCCCACATCCCTTTTAGGGGACAAGATGGGAAGATGATGCCCCTGTTTACACAACATGTAGGAAAGGGAAGTGTCTGCACTCTCCCTTCTCTTCCGTGTTTGGCCACCCAGATTTTATTTCTGTATAAGTATCTGATTTAAATTGTGGGAGGAACCCTACTTGGTTTTGTTCTGGCCCAGAACTACATAGATGGTGGGTCTTTAAAAGGCCTAGACATTCTTTGCTGCCTAGCTACTACACACATGCATTGCCACCATCCCATCTTCCTTTCAACCAGCACTCTGTTGGATTCAGGTTGTTAATCAGGTTTTGCTTTAATTCATATTAACTACTACTAAGATATACTACCTTGCTTATTACATATCAATCTTCTGATTCAAAAGTAACAAACTAATTTAAAAACTTAGCCCACCATTACTTAGCTGATGGATCCTTGGAAGCCCCAGGAACACTCTGAACTGCCATTTTGAATCTAGTGCTTCTATGTTGATCTGCTGTGTCAGATTAGCAACAGTCTTCTGGATCTTAACCTCCCTGGCGGTAATCCCGAGCGTGGCTCGGGGTGCATTTTTTAGTCCAGGATCGGTATCCCCGAGTCACGCTTGGGGTAGATGTGCAGAGAGCACAGCGGTGTCTCTTACCTTCTCCTGGCAATCCAGCGATGATCTCTAATTGCTGTGACCGCCAGCCTAGAGTCCCGCCGCTCGTCCGTCGGTGTGATGACTTCCTAGTTCCGTTCCCTGCAGCAGCAATGCTGCATGGGAGCGGAACTAGGGAGGGAAATTCAAAACGTTGCACAAAACACAAACACATAACACATTTTATAATATATATATATATATATATATATATATATATATACAGTATATATATATATATGCATATATATATATATATATATATATATATATATATATATATATATATATGTGTGTGTGTGTATATATATATACACACACACATATATATATATAATATATAACGCATGAATTATAATCTAATCAATAATATAATTTTATTATATATATTATATATTATATAATAAAATTATATTATTGATTTGATTATAATTCATGCGTTTGTGTTTCAAATTTATCACATCTGGGATGTCTACTAGACTCTTGTTTTGGTCAGGTTTAAGTCAGTAATTACTAAGAATTGTAGGCCTATAATACATAACGCCAAATTTCCATGAAAAAAATTGTACCGCTTTTGGTATATAATTCCTGACATAATCATACCGCCAGGGAGGTTAATAAATGTAGGGGCACATCCATTTATGTGTCTGTTGGGTAAAAAAATCACTAGCAAGTTCACAATGACCATGGCAAATCAGTCCCACTGGCTCTTATAAATGACCCTTTCAGTATGCTTAGTAGTTTCCATGTTGAACGAGAGCTGCCACTAGTAGCAGCTTTTTGTTCACCCTCTAGAAGTTGTCACTAAGACAATCCCTGCCCAATCAAAAGAGCTGAGGATTGAAATATAGGTATGCTGAAGTTTTTTTCATTATACTTCAGTGAAAATTCCAAAATTTCTAGATGACAAGAATTTGCAATAAGACAAACAATAGCAAATGAATGTGATTACATTTTCCTAAAGACCAAAAATGATATACATTGGATGAATGTATAAAGTATATTGCTTGGGAGATCTAATGTGACCAATTCCCCTTCTGGACATTTATTGCATAGCTTAGTGTCTACCTGACTGTTTTTTATACCTATGTTACACTACTTGCTTTAAACATAATCCATTAATTCCAGCTATGATAAAATTATGTGTAGTGTTGAGCGAACACGGACTGTATTATTCGGGTCCATACCGGATAATTGGATTTTTGCTACCCGGAAACGGACCCAAAAACTTTACTGTATGTTCGGGTTTAAAATCCGTGTTCAGTAATTTTATTTCCTGTTTTGTATGTAATGGCGCGCTTTTAATGGCGGGCTTTCAACAGCCAATCAACAAGCGTTTAACTGGTGTGCCTTAAGCCATGCCTACTAATGTATTAGTAGCTGTGATTGGCCATCTGAAGCATGTGACCCATGTCTTTATAAGCTCGAGAGACACAGCGTGGTGCGTCAGTCTGCTGTAGTGTAGGGAGAGAGCACACATCATACGTGCTGGCTGCTGCTGATTAGGGACAGACAGGGAAAAACAACATTGTGCCCGAAAAGAATGCAGGGACAGGTCGGAGTGTAGGCAGGGAAAGATATTTTAGCATTTTAGGGACAGGCTGGAGAGATTAGGCAGGGACAGATAGGAGACACAGGACAAAACAATCATCCGTTAGCGATCTACATCGATTTTGCTGTGTGGGGGGTGGTGCAGTGAACAATCTTTTTGCCCTCACTTGAGCCCACTGAGGAGGAGAAAGGAGAAAAAAAATGAGAAAAACAGTCTGTTGTGTGCAGCGTTCAGCTATATTTTACTACAGATTGCTGTTCTAATCTGCTATTTAAAAATTACAAAGTTAAAGGGGAATTTTTTTTTCCCCTTCATAGCCTGCTGCTGACCGTGACATAAAACATAAGACACTGCTGTGTTCACATGTGCTATTGAAAAATCACCAATTTTATATACTTTTTTCTATTCCGCTATTCAATCTACATCCTTTTGGGGTAAAAAAAATTAAATTGCGGCATAGTCTGTATCGGTATGTGTGAGATACACCTTTCAAATTTTTGGGCGCATCTTACACCGCCGAGGATTGCAGGGTGCTTCAGTTTGCCTCCTGTTCCGAACTCCTCCTACTCCTCATCCTCATCCTGCCTTTAGGGTACAAAAAATAATAATCGGGGCCTAGTCTGGGTTTGTATGTGTGAGATACACCTTTTTATATCATATTTTCTATTCCGCTATTCAATCTACACCCTTTTGGGGTAAAAAGAATTAAATTGCGGCATAGTCTGTATCGGTACGTGTGAGATACACCTTTCCAATTTTTTGAGCGCATCTTAGACCGCCGAGGATTGCAGGGTGCTTCAGTTTGCCTGCTGTTTCGAACTCCTCCTACTCCTCTTCCTCATCCTCACCCTCCCTTTAGGGTACAAAAAATTGTAACCGGGGCCTAGTCTGTGTTTGTACGTGTGAGATACACCGTTTTATATCCTTTTTTCTATTCCGCTATTCAATATACAGCCTTTTGGGGTGAAAAAAATTAAATTGCGTCATACTTTGCATATTTGACTGTGAGATACACCCGTTGTATTTGTATACTGTTTTTCTATTCCGCTATTTAATAAACACCCTTTTGGGGTAAAAAAAAAAATAAATTGCGGCATAGTTTGCATATTTGACTGTGAGATACACCCGTGCGATACTGTTGTTGTTTTGTTCCGCTATTCAATAAACACCTTTCTAAGGCAAGATCAGAAATTACAGAAATATGAGGAGAACGTCAAATAGGGGCCGTGACCTGGGTAGTGGTGCTGCTGGTAGAGCTCCTGTTGCAAGGAGAGGACGTGGTCGATCTGGGCCAGCTACACGCACAAATGAAAGACCTTCCTCAAGTGTGAGTAGGCGACAGAACCTGCAGCAGTATTTGGTAGGGCATCATTCGCCTCTACAAGTGTTGAGGCAAGAACAAGTAGAGGCGATAGTAGATTGGTTTTCTGCTGACAGTGCCTCCAGTTCCTTCACATTGTCTCCCACCCAGTCTACTGCAGAAAGGTCAGAGTTGGCACCTGCAGCCGATGTCCAACCGTCTTTCACCTCACCCCCTTGCAAATCAGGCAAGCAGTCTGAGCCCCAAGTCATGCAGCAGTCTCTTCTTCTTTTTGATGACTCTGTCAGAAGGGTTTCCCAGGCCCATCCACCTAGCCCTGCCCCAGAAGTGGAAGAGATTAAGTGCTGCGATGCCCAACCACTTATTTCTCAAGAGTAGTACATGGAAGGACCATCGCAGCATGTCTCCGATGATGACGAAACGCAGGTGCCAACTGCTGCGGCACTCAGAATTGTGGAGACCGACAAGGAGGGCAGGGGTGAAGACTGGGTGGAAGATGATGTGGAGGACGATGAGGTCCTCGACCCCACATGGAATGAAGGTCATGCAGGTGACCTGAGTAGTTTGGAGGAAGAGGCGGTGGTCGCACAGAGCCACCAGCACAGCAGAAGAGGGAGAAGGGTACAGAAGAGGAGCGGCCGTGCCCTAGACACTACACCTGCTACTGCCCAACGCAGCAAGGGACCGAGCGCACCAAAGCCAGCTCAAAGGAGTTCTCTAGCGTGGAAGTTCTTCAGACAATGTGCTGATGACAGGACACGAGTGGTTTGCACCCTGTGCAGTCAGAGCCTGAAGCGAGGCATAAACCTTCTCAACCTGAGCACAACCTGCATGATCAGGCATCTAAGTGCAAAGCACGAGCTGCAGTGGAGTAGACACCTTCAAAACCAAAAAAGGTCTCTGGCTCATCCTGCTTCCTCTTCTGCTGCAGTCTTGGCCTCTTCATCCACCTCTGTAGTGATACCGGCACCTGCCACCCCGCAAACAGAGGATCTGTCAGCAACACCACCACCTGGGTCACCAACCATCTTAACAATGTCCCGTGGAAGCGTTCAGCTTTCCATCTCCCAAACACTTCAGAGGAAGAGGAAGTACCCCCCTACCCACCCACGATCCCTGGCCCTGAATGACTGCATTTCAAAATTTTTGGCCTTTGAAATGCTGTCATTCCGTCTGGTGGAGACGCACAGTTTTAAAAGCCTTATGTCGGTGGCTGTCCCACAGTACGTCGTGCCCAGCCACCACTACTTTTCCAGGCAAGCCATCCCTTCCCTGCACAACCAAGTGGGGGAAAAAATCAGGTGTGCACTGCGCAACGCCATCCGTGGCAAGGTCCACCTAACTACCGATACGTGGACCAGTAAGCACGGTCAGGGGCATTATATCTCCCTAACGGCACACTGGGTAAATGCAGTGGCGGATGGGCCTGAGGCGGATAGCAATTTGGCGCATGTCCTTCCACCACCGAGGATTGCAGGGCGCTTCAGTTTGCCTCCTGTTCCTAACTCCTCCTACTCCGCTTCCTCATCCTCTACCGCCTCCTCATCCCGTCAGCGTAACACCTTCACCACCAACTTCATCACAGCCAGGGGTAAACGACAGCAGGCAGTTTTAAAACTTGCCTGTTTGGGGGAAAAACCACACACCGCGCAGGATTTGTGGAGGAGCATGGAACAACAGACAGATGAGTGGTTGCTGCCAGCGAGCCTCAAGCCCGGCCTGGATGTGTGCGATAACGGGCGAAATCTCATAGCAGCTCTGGGCCTAGCCGGTTTGACGCACATCCCTTGCCTGGCGCATGTGCTGAATTTGGTGGTGCAGAGGTTCCTTAAAAATTACCCCGATATGTCAGAGCTGCTGCAGAAAGTGCGGGCCGACTGTGCGCACTTTCGGCGTTCTCATCCGGCTGCTGCTCGCCTGTCAGCGCTGCAGCGTAACTTCGGCCTTCCCGCTCACCGCCTCATATGTGACGTGCCCACAAGGTGGAACTCCACCTTGCACATGTTGGAAAGACTGTGCGAGCAGCAGCAGGCCATAGTGGAGTTTCAGCTGCAGCACGCACACGTGAGTCGCTCTGCGGAACAGCACCACTTCACCACCAATAACTGGGCCTCCATGCGAGACCTGTGTGCTTTGTTGCGCTGTTTTGAGTACTCCACCAACATGGCCAGTGCCGATGACGCCGTTGTCAGCTTAACTATCCCACTTCTATGCCTCCTTGACAAAACGATTCGGGCGATGATGGAAGAGGATGTGGCACAGGAGGAGGAGGAGGAGGAAGAGGGATCATTTCCAAGGCTTTCAGGGCAGTCATTCACAAGTGGCTCCGAGGGTGGGTTCCTGCACCCACAAACGCCAGGTACACAATTGTCCAGCAGGGGCACAGTTCTGGAGGATGAGGAGGATGAGGAGGAGGAGATGGAGGAGGAGATGGAACCATGTTCACAGCAGGGTGGCACCCAGACCAGCTCATGGCCATCACTGGTGAGTGGCTGGGGGGATACAGAGGACACAGACGATACACCTCCCACAGATGACAGCCTTTCGTTGCCTCTGGGCAGCCTGGCACACATGAGCGATTACATGCTGCAGTGTCTCCACAACGACCGCCGAGTTGCCCACATTCTAACTTGTGCTGATTACTGGTGGCCACGCTGCTGGATCCCCATTACAAGGACAACGAACCGTCCTTAATTCACTCACTGGAGCGTGATCGCAAGATGCGCGAGTACAAGCGCACGCTGGTAGACGTGATGCTGCTGGCATTCCCACCTGACAGCGGGGCCACAGTGGAAGCACAAGGCCAAGGTAGAGGAGGAGGAGGAGGAAGAGGTCGCCAATGCAACCAGGGCACTGCCAGCACCTCAGAAGGCAGGGTTAGCATGGCCGAAATGTGGAAAAGCTTTGTCAGCACGCCACAACAAACAGCAGCACCAGCAGCTCATATGGAACGTCTTAGCAGGAGGCAGCATTTCACCAACATGGTGGAGCAGTATGTGTGCACACGCCTACATGTAGTGAATGACAGGTCTGCCCCCTTCAACTTCTGGGTCTCCAAATTTGGCACATGGCCTGAGCTTGCCCTTTACGCCTTGGAGGTGCTGGCATGCCCTGCAGCCAGTGTATTATCTGAACATGTATTTAGCATGGCTGGGGGCGTTATCACAGACAAGCGCAGCCGCCTGTCCAGAGACAATGTGAACAAGCTCACGTTCATTAAAATGAACCAGGCATGGATCCCACAGGACCTTTCCGTACCTTGTGCAGAATAGAGATGGATACCGAACTTACCCAGCCATTGTTATATTTTGGATCTTTCTTACTCTTTTGGGGTGTACCCTAATTTTAAATGAGTAAAAAAATGCAGTGTTGGCTACCTTGTCCCCCTCCCCCGCCGCTTCCACCTACACCGCCACATCCACCACCACCTCAACCTCCCCCCTACTCCATATGGGCCTCGTCCTTCACAGATGAAGAAAATTGTTTTATATTTTCTGTTTTTTTTGTTGTTTTAAGTTATTTCCCTATCCACATTTGTTTGCAGAGCACTTGCCATGCTCTTAACTACATTTGCTGCCATTTGCAGAACTATAGCCCTTTCCATTGGTTTTTTAGAGCCATTTTAGTGCCTGAAAGTCCGGGCCCCCATTGACTTCAATGGGGTTCGGTGACACGGACTTTTTTTTCAAGTTCGGCCGAACCCGCCGAACACGGGCATCCAGGTTTCCGCTCAACTCTAATTATGTGTGGAAATGGGAGACAACCAATTTCCCTACCTATCCACACCTATCATCTTTTAGATCTTGCCATCAAAGAATGCAAGATATTACTTCCTAATCAAAATAGCCAGAGAAAAGAGTAACATCAGCCACCAAAATTAGATTGAGTCTTATCAACAATAGCATTAGCCACATCCTAGCAATAGGGCACATTGTTAGACAAACCAGCAAAATGGCAAATTATTTTTGCCCCTTTGGACTTACAGGATAATACTCAAGGAGGAACCAAAAATGGATACACCCTTATGATTATATCATCCTAACAACATTGAATAGCAGCACCCCATTAGTAGCAGACACCAAGGCAATAGAGGCCCCATGCTGGGGAACATCTTTACAATATCGACTTGGTTATTGTTGTTGATTAATTTCACATGTACATATATGCCATTATTTGTGTGATATTTTAGAATCACTTGATCCATTGTCTTATTAAAATTGTATCAATAAAATATTTGCACTTAAGTTGTCCACAGTGGTACATGTAAAGCCTGCATAAGTAGGAAAAACGATTGTATGGTAATTATTATGGATGTGGGTTGGCCCTTTCCAAGGTGTAAAGTTGAGAGCTGGAGATGTATGAAAAGGCATTGCTTGTAGACTGTTTTAGGATCATTTATGACAGCTATTAGCAGGTTCTGCTTAAGAGATACCTCTTGGTGGGCTTTTGTCCTGTCATAGGTGCTTCGACTAAAATGTTTTAATGGAATTAATGATGGCTCTGCTTTGTGTCTTAAACTGACTGTGTTGTGGCTTTTTTAAAGTTGTCACTTTTCAATCACAGACACATGATTTGGATCTAATAACTTTGTAACTGACTTGTGGAATTTGAAGAAACACAGTATATTATTTCAAAATAAAAGTATAAGGGTAAAAAAATAAAAAATGGCATTAAAATTGGTATGCAAAAACAAAGTGATAATATCAACATTCAACAATTTGTATTACTCATAAAAAATACACAGTATGTGTTTATGTAAACAAAAGTATAAGTCAAAGAATAATAGTAAATAAAAAAAAACTAGAAAAAAGGCAAGATAATAGCAAAAGGTATTTATAGTGATTATAGACAACCTTTTACCAAAGTAAAGGAAGGGAGACTATGTGGACCCAGCGCGTTCTTTGGAAATATGCCACAGCACAAACAAATACCCTAAAAGCGTCTATTGTGAAATTATATCTTTACAAATATTATTACATTCCTCTTACTGTATTATTGTATTTACCAATAATTGTAAAAAAAGAAAAAAAAACTCATGGTGGGCTTCTATGTTCATACAAAGTACCTCATTCTGTAAAAAACCCTGTCAAGAGTTAAAGTAATATAAAAAAAAAAGCCCCCTCTGCCTTTACGCAATGCACCTTTACCCATTTAATTTATATATGAAAATAGGTATTTTAAAACCTATATAAAGTTTGATTCATGCTGTTCAGATAATACAATGTTCGGTCCAATAAAAAGTCAAAAATTGTATTTTTTCAAGACTCCACAGTCTTAAAGTTTTTGGCCTTTGGGGTATACCTAAAAATAACAAACATTTGTTTTCTAAAAAGACCTAAACCTCACACATCACATAGTAGTCTTGCTTACATATGCAATAGCAACATGCAATGCAAATTTTACATAAATCTTTGCAAGTGAAAGTATTTTATCAGTAACTAGTGTTGAGCGAACACGGACTGTATTATTCGTGTTCGTACCGAATAATTGAATTTTTGTTACCCGAACACGAACACGGACACTTTACTGTATATTCGGGTAAAAATCCGTGTTCGGTCGTTTTATTTCCGGGTTTTGCATACTTTGGCGCTCTTTTCATGGCGGGCTTTCAACAGCCAATCAACAATCGTTTAACTGGTGTGCCTTAAGCCATCCCAGCCATGCCTGCAAATGTCTCAGTAGCTGTGATTGGCCGTCTGAAGCATGTGACCAAGTCTTTATAAGTTCGAGGCAGCCGCAGCGGCGTCATTATGCTGCTTAGATCAGGGACAGAGCACACATCAACGTGCTGGCTGCTGATTAGGGAAAGATAGGCAGGAAAAAACCATTTATGTCCGGATAGAATTGAGGGACAGGTCGGAGTGTTTAGGCAGGGCGAGTTGTAGGCATTTTAGGGATAGAGTCTGCTGAATTATAGGGTCAGTGTGTTCTACAAACTACAATCGATATTGCTGTGTGGGGTGGGGTCTGCACTTAGTTCTCCTGATCTACGATCTCTTCTCAATCCTGTTAGGGACAGAGTCTGCTGAATTTTAGGGAAAGTGTGTTCTACAAACTACAATCGATATTGCTGTGTGGTGTGGGATAGGAGATAGGCAGGTGTCAGTGATCCACATCCATTTTTCTGTGTGTGGGCTGCAGTGAACACAATCTTTTTGGGGTGCAGTGAACACAATCCTTTTGGAGTGCAGTGAACAAAATCTTTGTGGGGTGCAGTGAACAAAACCTTTGTGGGGGTACAGTGAACACAATCTTTGTGGGGTGCAGTGAAGACAATCCTTGTGGGGTGCAGTGAAGACAATCCTTGTGGGGTGCAGTGAACAAAATCTTTGGGGGGTACAGTGAACACAATCTTTGTGGGGTGCAGAGAAGACAATCCTTGTGGGGTGCAGTGAACAAAATCTTTGGGGGGGTACAGTGAACACAATCTTTGTGGGGTGCAGTGAACAAAACCTTTGTGGGGTGCAGTGAACACAATCTTTGTGGGGTGCAGTGAAGACAATCCTTGTGGGGTGCAGTGAAGACAATCCTTGTGGGGTGCAGTGAAGACAATCCTTGTGGGGTGCAGTGAACAAAATCTTTGGGGGGTACAGTGAACACAATCTTTGTGGGGTGCAGTGAACAAAACCTTTGTGGGGTACAATGAACACAATCTTTGTGGGGTGCAGTGAACAAAACCTTTGTGGGGTACAGTGAACACAATCTTTGTGGGGTGCAGTGAAGACAATCCTTTTGGAGTGCAGTGAACACAATCTTTGTGGGGTACAGTGAACACAATCTTTGTGGGGTGCAGTGAACAAAACCTTTGTGGGGTACAGTGAACACAATCTTTGTGGGGTGCAGTGAACACAATCTTTGTGGGGTGCAGTGAACAAAACCTTTGTGGGGTGCAGTGAACACAACCTTTGTGGGGTACAGTGAACACAATCTTTGTGGGGTGCAGTGAACAAAACCTTTGTGGGGTGCAGTGAACAAAACCTTTGTGGGGTACAGTGAACACAATCTTTGTGGGGTGCAGTGAAGACAATCCTTTTGGAGTGCAGTGAACAAAATCTTTGTGGGGTACAGTGAACACAATCTTTGTGGGGTGCAGTGAACAAAATCTTTGTGGGGTACAGTGAACACAATCTTTGTGGGGTGCAGTGAAGACAATCCTTGTGGGGTGCAGTGAAGACAATCCTTGTGGGGTGCAGTGAACAAAATCTTTGGGGGGTACAGTGAACACAATCTTTGTGGGGTGCAGTGAACAAAACCTTTGTGGGGTACAGTGAACACAATCTTTGTGGGGTGCAGTGAACAAAACCTTTGTGGGGTACAGTGAACACAATCTTTGTGGGGTGCAGTGAAGACAATCCTTTTGGAGTGCAGTGAACACAATCTTTGTGGGGTACAGTGAACAAAACCTTTGTGGGGTACAGTGAACACAATCTTTGTGGGGTGCAGAGAAGACAATCCTTTTGGGGTGCAGTGAACACAATCTTTGTGGGGTACAGTGAACACAATCTTTGTGGGGTGCAGTGAACAAAACCTTTGTGGGGTACAGTGAACACAATCTTTGTGGGGTGCAGTGAACAAAACCTTTGTGGGGTACAGTGAACACAATCTTTGTGGGGTACAGTGAACACAATCTTTGTGGGGTACAGTGAACACAATCTCATACTTCTGAAGCTTTGAGGGTGCTGCCTGTTCTATACTCCTCCTCCTCCTCCTCATCCATCCTTTTAGGTGTACAAACAATAGTAATTGGGGCCTAGTGTGCTTCTGTACGTGTGAAAAACATACCCTTTTTTGATCATATTTCCTATTCCGTTATTCAATAAAAACCTTTGGGGCTCAATTAAATTGAGGAATAGTCTGTGTCGGTACGTGTGAGATCCACCTTTCCAAGTTTTTGGGGTTCATCTCATACTTCTGAAGCTTTGAGGGTGCTGCCTGTTCTATACTCCTCCTCCTCCTCTTCCTCATCCATCCTTTTAGGTGTACAAACAATAGTAATTGGGGCCTAGTGTGCTTCTGTACGTGTGAAAAACATACACTTTTTTTTGATCATATTTCCTATTCCGCTATTCAATAAAAACCTTTGGGGCTCAATTAAATTGCGGAATAGTCTGTGTCGGTACGTGTGAGATCCACCTTTCCAAGTTTTTGGGGTTCATCTCATACTTCTGAAGCTTTGAGGGTGCTGCCTGTTCTATACTCCTCCTCCTCCTCTTCCTCATCCATCCTTTTAGGTGTACAAACAATAGTAATTGGGGCCTAGTGTGCTTCTGTACGTGTGAAAAACATACACTTTTTTTTGATCATATTTCCTATTCCGCTATTCAATAAAAACCTTTGGGGCTCAATTAAATTGCGGAATAGTCTGTGTCGGTACGTGTGAGATCCACCTTTCCAAGTTTTTGGGGTTCATCTCATACTTCTGAAGCTTTGAGGGTGCTGCCTGTTCTATACTCCTCCTCCTCCTCTTCCTCATCCATCCTTTTAGGTGTACAAACAATAGTAATTGGGGCCTAGTGTGCTTCTGTACGTGTGAAAAACATACACTTTTTTTTGATCATATTTCCTATTCCGCTATTCAATAAAAACCTTTGGGGCTCAATTAAATTGCGGAATAGTCTGTGTCGGTACGTGTGAGATCCACCTTTCCAAGTTTTTGGGGTTCATCTCATACTTCTGAAGCTTTGAGGGTGCTGCCTGTTCTATACTCCTCCTCCTCCTCATCCATCCTTTTAGGTGTACAAACAATAGTAATTGGGGCCTAGTGTGCTTCTGTACGTGTGAAAAACATACACTTTTTTTTGATCATATTTCCTATTCCGCTATTCAATAAAAACCTTTGTGGCTCAATTAAATTGCGGAATAGTCTGTGTCGGTACGTGTGAGATCCACCTTTCCAAGTTTTTGGGGTTCATCTCATACTTCTGAAGATTTGAGGGTGCTGCCTGTTCCATACTCCTCTTCCTCATCCTCCCTTTAGGGTAGGAAAAAATTTAATCGGGCCTAGTCTGTGTTTGTACGTGTGAGATACACAGTTTTTTATCCTATTCCGCTATTCAATACACACCCTTTTGGTGTAAAAAACATTAAATTGACGGCATAGTTTGCATATTTGACTGTGAGATACACCCGTGCGATACTGTTGTTCTTTTGTTCCGCTATTCAATAAAGACCTTTCTAGGGCAAGATCTTAAATTTCAGAAATATGAGGAGAGCGTCAAATAGGGGCCGTGGCCTGGGTCCTGGTGGTGCTGCTGCTAGAGCTCCTGTTGCAAGGAGAGGACGTGGTCGATCTGTGCCAGCTACACGCACAAGTGAAACACCTTCCTCAAGTGTGAGTAGGCGACAGAACCTGCATCAGTATTTGGTAGGGCATCATACGCCTCTAGAAGTGATGAGGCCAGAACACAGAGAGGCGATAGTAGATTGGTTTGCTGCTGACAGTGCCTCCAGTTCCTTCACATTGTCTCCCACCCAGTCTACTGCAGAAAGGTCAGAGTTGGCACCTGCAGCCAATGTCCAACCGTCTTTCACCTCACCCCCTTGCAAATCAGGCAAGCAGTCTGAGCCCCAAGCCATAGAGCAGTCTCTTATTCTTTTTGAGGACTCTGTCAGCAGGGTTTCCCAGGGCCATCCACCTAGCCCTGCCCCAGAAGTGGAAGAGATTGAGTGCAGCGATGCCCAACCACTTATTTCTCAAGATGAGTACATGGAAGGACCATCACAGCACGTCTCCGATGATGACGAAACGCAGGTGCCAACTGCTGCGGCGTTCAGCATTGTGGAGACCGACAGGGAGGGCAGGGGTGAAGACTGGGTGGAAGATGATGTGGAGTACGATGAGGTCCTCGACCCCACATGGAATGAAGGTCATGCAGGTGACCTGAGTAGTTTGGAGGAAGAGGCGGTGGTCGCACAGAGCCACCAGCACAGCAGAAGAGGGAGCAGGGTGCAGAAGCGGAGCGGCCGTGCCCTAGACACTACGCCTGCTACTGCCCAACGCAGCAAGGGAACGAGCGCACCAAAGTCAGCTCAAAAGAGTTCTCTAGCGTGGAAGTTCTTTAGAAAATGTGCTGATGACAGGACACGAGTGGTTTGCACCCTGTGCAATCAGAGCCTGAAGCGAGGCATAAACCTTCTCAACCTGAGCACAACCTGCATGATCAGGCATCTAAGTGCAAAGCAAGAGCTGCAGTGGAGTACACACCCTCAAAACCAAGAAACGTCTCTGGCTCATCCTGCTTCCTCTTCTGCTGCAGTCTCGGCCGCTCCAGCCACCTCTGTAGTCATACCGGCACCTGCCACCCCGCAAACAGACGATCTGTCAGCAACACCATCACCTGGGTCACCAACAACCATCTCCACAATGTCCCGTGGAAGCGTTCAGCTTTCCATCTCCCAAACACTTGAGAGGAAGAGGAAGTACCCCCCTACCCACCCGCGATCCCTGGCCCTGAATGCCAGCATTTCACAATTATTGGCCTTTGAAATGCTGTCATTCCGTCTGGTGGAGACGCCCAGTTTTAAAAAGCTTATGTCGGTGGCTGTCCCACAGTACGTCGTGCCCAGCCGCCACTACTTTTCCAGGCAAGCCATCCCTTCCCTGCACAACCAAGTGGGGGAAAAAATCAGGTGTGCACTGCGCAACGCCATCTGTGCCAAGGTCCACCTAACTACCGATACGTGGACCAGTAAGCACGGTCAGGGGCGTTATATCTCCCTAACGGCACACTGGGTAAATGCAGTGGCGGATGGGCCTGAGGCGGATAGCAATTTGGCACATGTCCTTCCACCACCGAGGATTGCAGGGCGCTTCAGTTTGCCTCCTGTTCCTAACTCATCCTACTCCGCTACCTCATCCTCTACCGCCTCCTCATCCGGACAGCGTAATACCTTCACCACCAACTTCAGCACGGCCAGGGCTAAATGACAGCAGGCAGTTTTACAACTTGCCTGTTTGGGGGACAAACCACACACCGCGCAGGAGTTGTGGAGGAGCATGGAACAGCAGACAAATGAGTGGTTGCTGCCAGCGAGCCTCAAGCCCGGCCTGGTGGTGTGCGATAACGGGCGAAATCTCATAGCAGCTCTGGGCCTAGCCGGTTTGACGCACATCCCTTGCCTGGCGCATGTGCTGAATTTGGTGGTGCAGAGGTTCCTTAAAAACTACCCCGATATGTCAGAGCTGCTGCAGAAAGTGCGGGCCGTCTGTGCGCACTTTCGGCGTTCTCACCCTGCTGCCGCTCGCCTGGCAGGGCTGCAGCGTAACTTCGGCCTTCCCGCTCACCGCCTCATATGTGACGTGCCCACAAGGTGGAACTCCACCTTGCACATGCTGCAAAGACTGTGCGAGCAGCAGCAGGCCATAGTGGAGTTTCAGCTGCAGCACGCACGCGTGAGTCGCTCTGCGGAACAGCACCACTTCACCACCAATAACTGGGACTCCATGCGAGACCTGTGTGCCTTGTTGCGCTGTTTTGAGTACTCCACCAACATGGCCAGTGGCAATGACGCCATTCTCAGCTTAACTATCCCACTTCTATGCCTCCTTGAAAAAACAATTCGGGCGATGATGGAAGAGGATGTGGCACAGGATGAGGAGGAGGAGGAGGAGGATGAAGAGGTAACATTTCAAAGGCTTTCAGGGCAGTCATTCGCAAGGGGCTCCGAGGGTGGGTTCCTGCACACACAAATGCCAGGGACACAATTGTCCAGCAGGGGCACAGTTCTGGAGGATGAGGAGGATGAGGAGGAGGAAGAGCTGGAGGAGGAGATGGAACCATGTTCACAGCAGGGTGGCACCCAGGCCAGCTCATGGGCATCACTGGTGCGTGGCTGGGGGGATACAGAGGACACGGACGATACACCTCCCACAGAGGACAGCCTTTCGTCGCCTCTGGGCAGCCTGGCACACATGAGCGATTACATGCTGCAGTGTCTCCACAACGACCGCCGAGTTGCCCACATTCTAACTTGTGCTGATAACTGGGTGGCCACGCTGCTGGATCCCCGTTACAAGGACAACGTACCGTCCTTAATTCACTCACTGGAGCGCGATCGCAAGATGCGCGAGTACAAGCGCACGCTGGTAGACGCGATGCTGCTGGCATTCCCATCTGACAGCGGGGCCACAGTGGAAGCACAAGGCAGAGGAGGAGGAGGAGGAGGTCGCCAACTCAACCAGGGCACCGCCAGCACCTCAGAAGGCAGGGTTAGCATGGCCGAAATGTGGAAAAGCTTTGTCAGCATGCCACAACAAACAGCAGCACCAGCAGCTCAGATGGAACGTCTTAGCAGGAGGCAGCATTTTACCAACATGGTGGAGCAGTATGTGTGCACACGCCTACATGTAGTGAATGAGGGGTCTGCCCCCTTCAACTTCTGGGTCTCCAAATTTGGCACATGGCCTGAGCTTTCCCTTTACGCCTTGGAGGTGCTGGCGTGCCCTGCAGCCAGTGTATTATCTGAACGGGTATTTAGCACGGCTGGGGGTGTTATAACAGACAAGCGCAGCCGCCTGTCCAGAGACAATGTGAACAAGCTCACGTTCATTAAAATGAACCAGGCATGGATCCCACGGGACTTTTCCGTACCTTGTTCAGAATAGCAATGGATACCGACCTTACCCAGCCATTGTTCCATTTTTGCTCTTTCTCACTCTTTTGGGGTGCACCCTCATTTAAAATTTGTGAAAAGAAGCAGTGTTGGCTACCTTGTCCTCCTCCTCAGGGCCAGATTAACGTAGGGGCTATTGGAGCTGCAGCTCCATGCAGGCCCCTACCTTTTATATAGGCCCCGGGTTGGCCATATTCACTGTGACCGCTCTTCTGTCACTTGTAAACACAGAAGTCTGGCTTCTATGCTCGCTTCCCCAGGCAGCACCCTCAGAACCTCCCCACACAGCGCGAAGGCCGGACAAGGAGGGACAGTTGCCAATGCATGGATGTGTTTATGGGCTTCAGAGACAGCATCCCATGTTGAATTAGGCATGCATGGCTGCACCCTTCCTCCTCTGGGTGCATGCCAAGGCACGGCCCTTAAGGCCCTTCAAAATCCTCAGCACCAAGACCATGATGCTCTTAATCCGGCCCTGGTCCTCCTCCACCGCCGCTTCCACCTACACCGCCCATAGGTGTGCGCAGCCTATTGCATTAGGGTGTGCACCCCAAAGTTGAAATACACATGCATGTGTTTGCCTACATGTACATGGCCCCGATACATTACTCTCCCTGCTGGCAAAGAGAAATAGAGCAGAGCAGGTGCGAGGGTGATCTTTCCCATCTCCTCACTGGCAAACAGAGTGATAATGCTATGTGCCCTAGGTGATTAGGGTGTGCCCAGGTACACCAGGCACACCCTGTGCGCACACCTATGACACCGCCACATCCACCACCACCTCAACCTCCCTCCTACTCCATATGGGCCTCGTCCTTCAGAGATGAAGAACATTGTTTTATTTTTCTGTTTTTTTTTTTGTTGTTTTAAGTTATTTCCCTATCCACATTTGTTTGCAGAGCACTTGCCATGCTCTTAACTACGTTTTGCTGCCATTTGCAGCACTCTAGCCCTTTCCATTGGTGTTTTAGAGCCATTTTAGTGCCTTAAAGTTCGGGTCCCCATTGACTTCAATGGGGTTCGGTGTCCGGGAAAAGTTCGGTAAAAGTCCGGGACACGGACCCGGACTTTTTTTTAAAGTTCGGCCGAACCCGTCGAACACGGACATCTAGGTGTCCGCTCAACCCTATCAGTAACCACAATGCATTTAACAATCCATCTAGAAATAATGCAGCATGAATTCTAAAGCAGTCCTTGTTTTTACACAGAATAATTCTAAAATATTTCTGTAGATGTGCATCTAAAAGGAAGTCTTAAAAAATTAGACCTGTAACAGAGTTGTTATCTCCAGACTTCTAGTAATTTTTCTCTAGATAGAAATAACTGATTCAAAGAACACAAACTAACTTCCTTAGCTCCTTTACGTGTAATGTTCTGGTACCTTTGGTACCCTAATTCCACTTTTCCTAAGTGTATGCGCCCCACCATTCTCTTTTGGTAAGGTGCGCATACACCTTTAAGACCGATGCTGTCATCACTGAGCGCCGCTGGAGCGGCTATTTCAACCTCGGGCGGTCTCACTCACATGTTCGTTCAACGCCGCATAATCTGTCTTGAAGCTCTCATGCTTGCAAGCATACCTCGCTATCGGAACCACGCTGCTGATCCCTGTATCCCGCTACCGGATCATCCGCTCTTGCCGAACCTCTCCTCTACTACATTGCTACTAGTGATAAGTACCCCACAGGGGAAACCTCTATAACCTTCATACTAAAGCTTACACTATCTAGCTCTACATACTAAGGACTATTACTACATCTGCATTAACTTAGATTGCTAGCTCTTGAGCCTAATACCATCTGCTCTTGCACTGGGTTGGTCTATCCTGTATGTTCACCTGCTACTCTATCATCTGCTACCATACATGATTGCTAAACCTATCTGCATCCCATCTGCTACTATCTTACTTTCAAGAACATTCCTTTCAAGTGTCTGTCATCTACCATCTCTACCCAACCTGTCTCTTCAGCCTATCATCACTATATTACTATACATATAAGTCACTCTAGGAACATCTTATTGAGTGTGTGTATCTACTTGCTGAATTGAGACTATCCACACATGATGAGTCTTGGGAGTTGGGATTGGTGTCTCAGCGTTTCTCTACATGACTACTGAAGTGGAATATTTCTGCAGCTGTAAATCCACATTATACATAAAACGCAGGAGCGTTACATTACGACTGCCCGCCATAGATGTACTGTGGCAGGCAGCCCCTCCTGGGCGAATCGCTGTACATGTACGACGCTCGCTCCCGGGGCTCTGGGGCGCGCACCCCCGGTCCCCACGATGGTCTGATTCCATACAGAACCGATCAGTCATCAGGTCCAGGCCAATGATTTTTTTGCCTGGACCTGGTGATCGGTTCTGACCAATGACAGACTGAGCTGTGCGTGTGTAATGTAAACACAGTCACAGGAAAAGGTCCTCTCTTCCCTTCTAGAGTCCTTTTGGATTCCAGCCTGAGAGAAGAGAGGATCAACTGTAAGTACACCAACAGCACATACACACACACCTAGCTAGGCACATTTAACCCCCCAATCACCCCCCAGTTAACCCTTTCACCCCCTGTCAAATTGCACACTATATACAGTATATAGCAGTTTTCTGTATTTCTGTAATAGTGTGCCTTGTGACTTCATTTAGCACTAGCGACCGTTAGTTTTAGGGCTTAGGGTACCCGCCATCCCCCCCAATAAATATTTAACCCCCTTATCATCCCCCAGTTAACCCTCTCACCCCCTGTCACAGTGCACACTATATACAGTATATAGCGGTTTTGCTGATTTCTGTAATAGTGTGCCTTGTGACTTCATTTAGTGCTAGCGACAGTTAGTTTCTGTCCCAAATAGGCTTAGGGTATCTGTCATCCCCCCAATGAAGATTTAACCCCCTGATCAACCCCAGTTAACCCCTTCATTGCCCTGTCACAGTGTCACTTTTATAGTGTACAGATCCTTTATTCTGTTCACTACATTAGTGTCACAGGTGACATTAGTTAGCATTAATGCTAGTTAGCGTCAACCTAAGACAGCGCAGATCCCCTCCGCATAGTTAGAAATATTAATTAACCCTTTGATTGCCAGTAACACACACACACTAAACACCTCAATTACTAGTATAGTATCTGAACGGAGCAATATCTTTGATCTGATCATAACCATACTAGCGTCCCCAATAGTTTAGGGGTCCCAAAACGCAGCATTAGCAGGATCGGCCACGACACCTGCCAGCACCTGTATTTAGCCCCTCCGCCCACCCCACCCAGACAAGTGCAGTTATCAATAGATTACTGTCACTTTCAAAAACACATCACACAAAACTGCAGCGCTAGCAGAGTCAGGCCTGATTTCTGCTAGCACTAGCATTTTTTTTGAAGCGTTTCAAATAGTCCTCAACAACCAGGTACTTTTTTACCTGTGAGTCACACTAGTGTACTTGTAAATTTAGTGGCTAAAATGTCCAAACAGAGGTATACTAGTGAAGAGGCCTACAGGATACTGTCCATGTCAGATGAGAGCGATGGGGAAGCCTCAATGGCAGAATCAGGGTCAGTATATGAACCTGTAGAGAGCAGTGGCTCCCTGACAGATAGCTCCAACGATGGAGAGGTCCCTGCTAAGGTCAGGCATACCCGACCCCATTCTGCAGTTGCTGAGGTGCAGAGATTGCAGGGTGCTCATATGGAGCAGAGACTTGGTACTAGTGTCGCTCAAACTTCTGGTGAACTGGCAAGCACCAGCAGCCTAGTACATCCTGGTCATAGACAAACCAGCACTGCAGTAAGACTTGGTGATGTGACGAGTCCCATAAGTGCAGTTCAAGCTGGTGTGGTGGCTAGCACAAGTAGTGGCCCGCAGACACCGATAATTCGAAGACAGGCACATAGAGCCCATAGTGTCCTCCCTGATGCGCTGGAAAATCCTGATTGGTAGCCCACAGATTCTGCAGCGCCCGTACTTCCCCCATTCACTGCGCAACCCGGAATTCAGGTGGAAACAGCCAATTTTACTCCCCTTAATTTTTTCAAGCTGTTTTTCATGGAAGATCATTACAGATCTATTGTGGACCAAAGCAATTTACATGCTGTTCAATATAGTTACATGGTTACATAGTATTTGAGGTTAAATAAAGGCAATAGTCTATCCAGTTCAACCTGTGTAGGTGTGTATATCGCTGCAAACCCAAATGTGTCCCTTGCCAGACCATTTGGCTGGAAACCTATAATGGTTTCCAAGTTTAAGACTTTTCTGGGCCTTTCCCTTAACATGGGTATAACTAAAAGGAGTGAGTTGCGGTTATATTGGTCCACTAACCCAATTCACCATATACCCATGTTCTCTGCTTCCATGGCCAGGATGAGATATAAGCAAATTCTGCGGTTCATGCACTTCAGTGACAATGAACTCTGTCATCCTTGGGTAGACCCTGGATATGACCGGCTCCACAAAATTCGGCTCCTCATAGACCACTTCAATCAGCGGTTCCCCCATTCACACGGAATGTTTTAGTTCTGTCCTCCATTCACGCAGACACGACGGTCCAAATTCATACGGCAACTGGTGTTTTGGAGAAGCCCCTCTGTGTCTACAAATATAACCTTAATATGGGAGGGGTAGACCTGAATGACCAGCTTATGTCGCCATACTTAGTTGCCCATGAGGCCAGATGCTGGTACAAAAAAGTGTCTGTTTATTTATTCCAATTGGCTTTACTAAACGCTTTTGTGCTATACAAAGCATCAGGACCAAGTGGATCCTTCCTCCAATTCCAAGAAGAGATCATCAGTGCCTACCTGTATCCAGGAGGAGCTCCTGCCCAACTTCCCCTACCAGATGCAGGGAGCCGGCTGCATGAGAGGCATTTACCACATGTCCTCCCAAGTACCCCTGCCAAAAGAGCACCCCAAAGAAGATGTCGTGTCTGTAGGAAGCGCGGATTTAGGCGTGACACCCACACTTATTGTCCCTTCTGTCCTGACCAACCTGGTTTCTGCATCGGGGAATGTTTCCAACACTACCACACACTAGTGGAGTATTAGCATAGGGTACAGCACAGCACAGTCTAGGGCACACTTACACAGGCTCTCGGAAGATGTTGGATGGCTATCGTCATTTTGAGAGACCCTAAGATGGATTGTTACAGTTGAAGAAAAAAAAAGTGTAAAAAAAAAAAAAGTTACAAAAAAACATAAAATAAAAAATCCAAAAATAGTTGTCGTTTGAGTTCATTTTCCGTTTTTACTCTGCTCTTTTACTGCTACTTCTACTCTTTCTACTTTTACTGTACTTTGTTACTGTTTTTCATTGATAACCATTTTTTATTTTTAAGGTACCAATGTAATGTTTTATGTTTACGTTTCTATGGTTAACCAGTTTGCCTTGCAGGTACACCCATCAGCTGCCACACTGATTTATATATATTCTGACACAAACAGCGTTTGCACTCAGCATATATGGAAATCTATGATGGCAGCGCTGTAGGAGGTGATTTCACCACCCCAGTTAAAAAAAAAATAGGTATACATGGCTTTCTTCATGTATACCCATCATTAGAAAATTGGGTGGGATGTTTTGTGCGGCTAATGATGGGTATACTTCACATTTTCTGGTGGAGATTTCTTCATTCACATTGATTGATGTGGATGAAGGAATCTGTTAGTTTCTCTTTTTTTCGTTCAGCCCACAGACTGCATGAAAAAAAAAAATACAATATATGCCAAACAAGGACCAGCAATGTACTGGTAAGTCGCTGGACTTTGAGTGGTTATACCAGGATGATGCCTGAAGATTTAGGCATCATCTTGGTATCATTTTTTACAGCCAGCGGTCGGTTTACATGTAAAAGTGATCCTAGTGGATAATTAGCTACTAGACTGCTTTTACAAGCAGTGGGAGGGGACTCCCCCCCTCCTGCCGCCTTCCGCGGGTTTTCTCTGGCTCTCCTGTCACCAGTTAACCCGAGAGTGCAGCCGGTGGTTCCATTATCTGAAGCCATTCTCATCTCCAATCAGCTCTATGGTCAATCATCTCTATGGCCTAAGATACCGGAAGCTACGAGCATTTCATGACTTTGGTTTCGCCAGAAATAAACAGCGCCATTGGGAAATTAGGAAAGCATCTTATCACACCAATCTTGGGGTGGTCAGATGCTTCAAGGTCAGAGGAGAGATCTAGAGTCTAATAGACCCCAATTCAAATAAAAAAAAAAAGAGTACCTGTCACTAAAGATTGCTGTCACAGGGGATATTTAAATTCACTCTGATAACAGCAAAAATGATTAAAAAAAAAAAAAAATGAAAGGGAAGGTGTTAAAATAACATAAAAAAGCAAAATAAAAAAAAATTAAAGCCCCCCCCCCTGTGCTTGCGCACAAAAGCACACGCAATCGTTGGTCTAGTGTCATTTGTAAACTGCAATTGCAGCGTGCATGTGAGGTATCACCGTGAACGCCAGGTCAAGGGCAGTAATTCTTGCAGTAGACCTCCTCTGTAAGTTTAAAGTGGTAACGTGTAAAGACTTTTAAAGGCTTTTAAAAATGTACGTAGTTTGTTGCTGCTGCATGGGCATGCACAATTTTAAAGCATGTCATGTTTGGTATCTATGTACTGGGCATAAGATCATCTTTTACATTTTACCAAACAATTAGGAAATATATAGTGTATTTGTGCATTCAATTAAAAAAATATTTTTTTTTTCGCAAAAATTGCATTTGGAAAATCTGTGCACAAATACCGTGTGACAAAAACATCCACCATTTTGTTCTGTAGGGCCTCTGATTTTAAAAAAAATATACAATGTTTTGGGGTTCAAAGTAATTTTCTAGTAAAAAAACAATATTTTTTTATGTAAACAAAAAGTCACAGAAAAGGCTTGGTTTTCAAGTGGTTAGAAGAGTGAGTGCTGTGTGGCTAAGATTGAGCATAAAATGCCAGGACAGTTCAAACATCCCCCAAATTACCCCTTTTTGGAAAGTAGACACCCAAAGCTATTTGCTGAGAGGCATATTGAGTCCATGGAGTATCTTATATTTTGCCCTAAGTTCTGGGAAGATGACAATTTGTTTTTTTTTGGTTTTTTTTTTACACAAAGTTGTCACTAAAATTTATATATTGCTCACGCATGCCATGGGTATATGTGAAATAACACCACAAAATACATTCTGCTGCTTCTCCTGAGTACAGGGATACCACATGTGTGAGCCTTTTTGGGAGCCTAGCTGTGTACGGAACCCCGAAAACCAATCACTGCCTTCAGGTTTTCTAATGGCGTAAATTGCTTATTTTACTTCCTCACTACCTGTAACAGTTTTGGAGGCTCTGAAATTTCAAGATAGCACAAAACCCCCCCAAATTACCCCATTTTGCAAAGTAGATACTCCAAGCTATTTGCTGAGAGGCATGGTGAGTCCATGGAATATTTTATATTTTACCAAAAGTTTCGGGAAAATTAATTTACTCCCAAAAAGTCTCACATGGGGTACCCCTGTACTCATAAAAGGCAGCAGAATGTATTTTGGGGTGTCATTCCACATTCCATGGCATGTTTGAGCAATTTATCTTTTAGTGAAAATTTTGTGTTTAAAAAAGAAAACAAGCGTAATTTTCCCAAAACTTGTGGCAAAATATAAAATATTCCATGGACTCACTATGCCACTCAGCAAATAGCTTGGAGTGTCTACTTTGCAAAATGAGGCGATTTGGGGGGGGGGGGGTTTGTGCAATCTTGACATTTAAGGGCCTCTGAAACCGTGATAGGTAGTGAGAAAGTGCAATGAGCAATTTACGCCCTTTGAAATTCTGAAGGCAGTGATTGGTTTTCGGTGTCCCGTACACAGCTAGACTCCAAAAAAGTCTCACACATGTGGTATCCCTGTACTCAGGAGAAGCAGCAGAATGTATTTTGGGGTGTAATTACACATATACCCATGGCATGCGTGAGCAATATATAATTTCAATGCAAACTTTTTGTAAAGAAAACATTTTTTTTAGTCATTTTTCAAACACCTTTGACAAAAAAATTAAATATTCAATGAGGCAGCAAATCAATAAAGTCCAGGTGTGCGAGTGGAATGTAAAGGATAAGGGAACCAGGACATGGATAGGAAGGTGATCAAGCACACCTGGGCAGTAGGGGATTTAATTGTGCCATATATACATACAAACACAAAAGATGATTTTTTATATTTAAAAGATCACAATATTTTATTAATGCATAAAAATTCAAATATTAATTTTAATTTAAAAAGCAAAGAAGGCATTTAGAAAAGAAGTGCACAATATACATATGCATATAAACAATCTGTAGTCAGGTTAGCTGGTGGATCAACGTGTTTTGCAGAAACAGCTTCCTCATCCTCAGGACCCAACAGTAGTATCTTGAAGAAATTGTGTATAATCACATTCTCCGTTGTTTAAAAACAAAACTCGAGGAAATAAAGCCATTAAACCATCGATTAAGTGTCGTGACCCAGGCTGTCTTACCCTGTATCCCAGTAGAACCTGATATATAAAAAAGGGGATGGGTTACTAATAGGGATGATCGAATGGTTCGGGTCGACCATCGGTTCGACACGAACATTAACCGTTCAAAATTCGGCCGAATTTCAAACTTTTTGCTGAAAAAGTTCGGAATTCGGCAACCAGAACCGACCAAAATGCAATGGGACAGGAACTGGGCTTTAAAAGCCCGTGATTGGACCAGAACCATCAGTAAAAGCTAATTGAGGGGGCAGGAGGATGCTAGGAATGTGATTGGAGTGACTAGGGTGTCCAGAGGCCAATCAGGAGTGAATACGCCCCCCAGTATATAACATAGCCCCGCCAAATCCCTAGCATTGTAATACAGGGACGTGGAAGAGAGTGGAAGCAGTTCTGTTAATCCTGCTTCAAAGTGTCATTTAGCAATTATTAGTGTGAGGAAAGGGATATCTAGTGTAGTTAGGGTACTATTTTCCACTATAGTTAGATTCAAAAATCTAGTTTCTGTAGGGAAAGTGTTAAGTGTCAGGGTGACCGTAGTGTAATGTAGGGTGAACTGACTCTGACTGCTATGGCAGGGTGACCAAACCCTTCCATGTCAGGGTGACCACCAAGAAAGCCATAGAAAAAAGATAGTTTCTATTAGAATTGCAATAGACCAGGATAGTGGCTTTGCCCCTGTGACACCCGGCTTTTTGTTGCAGGCGTTTTATTGGGCTTTTTTGTGGAAGTGTTTGGAGGCAGGCATAACATCAGAACTTCTGTGTAGGGGTATATATACACACACACACATGTATGTATATATACACATACACATATATAGGTGTGAAAGTAGCAGAACCCTATGCCTGCTCTAATGAAATAATTAACAGGCATAGGACTTCGCTCCTATCACACCTATATGTGTGTATGTGTATAAATACATATAAGTGTGTGTGTATATATATACCCCTATACAGAAGTTCAGATGTTATGCCTGTCTCCAAAGACGCCCAAAAAATGCCCCAAAAAAACGCCTGCAACAACACACCTGGGCGTTTTTGTAGCAGGCTTTTTTTGGGCATTTTATGGGCATCTTTGAAGGCAGGCATAACATCAGAACTTCTGTGTAGGGGTATATATACACACACACACATGTATGTATATATACACATACACATATATAGGTGTGAAAGTAGCAGAACACTATGCCTGCGCTAATGAAATAATTAACAGTCATAGGGCTACTCTCCTATCACACCTATATGTGTGTATGTGTATAAATACATATAAGTGTGTGTGTATATATATATACCCCTATACAGAAGTTCAGATGTTATGCCTGCCTCCAAAGACGCCCAAAAAATGCACAAAAAAATGCCTGCAACAACACACCTGGGCGTTTTTGTAGCAGGCATTTTTTTGGGCATTTTTTGGGCGTCTTTGGAGGCAGGCATAACATCTGAACTTCTGTGTAGGGGTATATACACACACACACACACATGTATGTATATATACACATACACATATATAGGTGTGAAAGTAGCAGAACACTATGCCTGCGCTAATGAAATAATTAACAGGCATAGGACTATGCTCCTATCACACCTATATGTGTGTATGTGTATAAATACATATAAGTGTTTGTGTATATATACCCCTATACAGAAGTTCAGATGTCATGCCTGCCTCCAAAGACGCCCAAAAAATGCCCCAAAAAACGCCTGCTACAAAAACGCCCAGGTGTGTTGTTGCAGGCGTTTTTTTTTGGGCATTTTTTGGGCGTCATTGGAGGCAGGCATAACATCTGAACTTCTGTATAGGGGTATATATACACACACACTTATATGTATTTATACACATACACACATATAGGTGTGATAGGAGCGTAGTCCTATGCCTGTTTATTATTTCATTAGCGCAGGCATAGTGTTCTGCTACTTTCACACCTATATATGTGTATGTGTATATATACATACATGTGTGTGTGTATATATACCCCTACACAGAAGTTCAGATGTCATGCCTGCCTCCAAACACGTCCACAAAAAAGCCCTATAAACGCCTGCAACAAAAAGCCGGGTGTGAAAATAGCGAAGCCACTATCCTGCTCTACTGCAATTCTAATACAAACAAACCTTTTTTTTCTGGTTCTGGACATGCTACAGAGCTGAAACTTCACAGGTACACTTTTTAGACCACCCAGACACTAAATCCAAAGAAATCTCATTTTTTTTCAATAATTTTTTCAATAATTGGCTCTCTATCAAAAATGACAATTTTTAAGAACTTTTTTTGTGTGATTAATAGTCCCTGGGGCATGACCCAGAACCATAGGCACTTTTTAGGGGCATATATTGGGTTTTAGGACTTCAAAATGGTGTTTTTTGATTACCGAAGTTCGGGTCCCATTGATTTCAATGGGGTTCTGAAATCCAGGCCGAACTTTCGGAAAGTTCGGGTGTTCTGGTCGAGCCAAACTTTTCAAAAGTTCGATCATCCCTAGCTACTATTCTAGCCTGTGATGTCTATGCCGGGTGTGTCCGGGATCGCCCATAGGTGACCCCATAGGTAGAAGAAAAAGTCCCCTCTAAAACAGGGGCAGGAGGTGAGGCAGTCAGGGAAACAGACATCCAATTTGGAACAGAAATCTCACAACCACAAAGGGAAACAGGCAACAGACTGCCACCTATACGCACCCAGGGGTAGAATGCCGCAGATCCCGGACATACCCGGCATAGACATCTGGGAAGATATTTTTCAATTTTTTATATTGAAAATTGAAGCTGGTATCTGATTTGGCAACTTTTTTACATACATTTTTAACATCTTAATAAATGATCCAGGAAACTATAAAAACACTCACTGTTAATTAATACACAACATAGTTTAAAACCAATGAGCCTAGCAAACAGTATTCTAGGTAGATTGTTTTTTCCTTTCTTACCAATCCTTGAATGTCTTTGTAAGAAAATGGCACAGTCTGATGTATATGCCACTAAAGCAATTTAGAAAATACCTAAATAACATAAATACAAGAAAAAAATCAATTCTTGGTTTAAAAGGAGATAAACATTAATCCTATACAATCTAAGACCCAGCAGCAGGCAAATAACAGGAAAATTGAAACTTCTAAGATAAAGTAATAAAAGAACATCATGGCTGGGAGTAGGCATGCATAAATTAAAGGTACATTTCAGTTTACTATTGTATTTAAAACTAGCCCAACATAATAAAAAATCCAGCTTTTGCTTTAATATTCACTTACCCCTGGTACTGTCCTCCACCGACAGATAAGGTCCAGGTGTGCCTGTGGAATGTAAAGGATAAGGGAACCAGGACATGGATAGGAAGGGGATAAAGCACACCTGGGCAGTAGGGGGATTTAATTGTGCCATATATACATACAAACACAAAAGATGATTTTTTATATTTAAAAGATCACAATATATTATTAATGCATAAAAATTCAAATATTAATTTTAATTTAAAAAGCAAAGAAGGCATTTAGAAAAGTAGTGCACAATACACATATGCATATAAACAATCTGTAGTCAGGTTAGCTGGTGGATCGACGCGTTTAGCAGAAACAGCTTCCTCAGGACCCAACAGTAGTATCTTGAAGCAATTGTGTATAATCACATTCTCCTTTGTTTAAAAACAAAACTCGAGGAAATAAAGCCATTAAACCATCCATCAAGTGTCGTGACCAAGGCTGTCTTACCCTGCATCCCAGTAGAACCTGAGATCTAAAAAAGGGGATGGGCTACTAATCTAGCCTGTGATGTCTATGCCGGGTGTGTCCGGGATCGCCCATAGGTGACCCCATAGGTAGAAGAAAAAGTCCCCTCTAAAACAGGGGCAGGAGGTGAGGCAGTCAGGGAAACAGACATCCAATTTGGAACAGAAATCTCACAACCACAAAGGGAAACAGGCAACAAACTGCCAAATGCACGCACCCAGGGGTAGAATGCCGCAGATCCTGGACACACCCGGCATAGACATCTGGGAAGATATTTTCAATTTTTTATATTGAAAATTGAAGCTGGTATCCGATTTGGCAACTTTTTTATATACATTTTTAACATCTTAATAAATGATCCAGGAAACTATAAAAACACTCACTGTTAATTATTACACAACATAGTTTAAAACCAATGAGCCTAGCAAACAGTATTCTAGGTAGATTATTTTTTTCCTTTCTTACCAATCTTTGAATGTCTTTGAAAGAAAATGGCACAGTCTGATGTATATGCTACTAAAGCAATTTAGAAAATACCTAAATAACATAAATACAAGAAAAAAATCAATTCTTGGTTTAAAAGGAGATAAACATTAATCCTATACAATCTAAGACCCAGCGCAGGCAAATAACAGGAAAATTGAAACTTCTAAGATAAAGTAATAAAAGAACATCATGTCTGGGAGTAGGCATGCATAAATTAAAGGTACATTTTAGTTTACTATTGTATTTATAACTAGCCCAACATAATAAAAAATCCAGCTTTTGCTGTAATATTCACTTACCCCTGGTACTGTCCTCCACCGACAGATAAAAAAAAAAAAAAAAAATAGCTTTAAATTTACTTCAGTGGAAAGGTTAACTGTTATTTAACCAGTTGAGCCCCAGGTACTTTTTCTCTCGGAATCCCCTTCAGTCCCCAGACCTTTTTTAAATGGTTCGCCAATGTGTTTTTTTATTTTTTTTCTTCGGGGGGGGGGGGCTTGGGTATGTAAAGCTTTTTGGTAGCATACTTGTATACATATGTTTCTGTTTATTTCCTAGTTTGTTTGTTTGTTTTTTGGAGGAAAAATTCAAAATAAATGTATTTTTCAGTATTTTTTCCAAATGCTAATTTTTTTTTATCCTCATTCTGGTAAGGAGATTGAGAGATCACATGTTGATGGTGTGTGCTATCAGACGCACTGAAGGTGTTATTTGTTTCCCTTCTATTAAGCGCTGCTTATGAACTTTTATACTTTATTTATGCTCTGTCTACGCATTTTGATGCCTGCTTGGACCTCCTTTTTCTGTGAACCCTTATGGTTCTTAAGAGGGTTTTTTCAATTGTATAGCGTGGATAGTTTTATATAATTTCTTATTTCTATTGTTTGTTTGTTTGTTTTTTGGAGGAAAAATTTGAAAGAAATTTATTTTTCAGTATTTTTTTCAAATGCTACATTTTTGCAATTTGTGGCTTTCCAGAAATTTACACCTTGAAGTCTGTCAATTAAAATGATAACACGCAACTGTGATTTTTAGATAACAACAGCAAATCTCAAAGTGTAAAAAAACAAAGGTACACATTCTCATTGCATTGTTTACCTTTGTTTTTTTACACTTTGTTTTTCTTCATGGGGGTCTGAACCTTTTCATGAAGGACCTGATGAAGTTTACCCATGCAGCTATATAGCAACAGATCACTCCTGATAATGAACTACTGATTACTACAATCAGCCAGCAATAGATCACTATAAGTAAAAGTAGTGCTCCAAAGTATGGAGGAAAGAGAAATGGGGGAAGATGCCCCAGGAAAGATCTTTGAGTATGGTATAAAGCCTAAGCCATTAGTAGGTCAGAACAATATTGAGAATAGTGATAATCCAAGAACAGTAAAGGTGTATCCAAAAGGTAATCCTACCACTTAAACAAGGCACATAAACCACCAAAGAATACACTAGCAGCACTGGTATCTCATAAAGATACACTGATTATATAAATATTGTGATGACAAACATGTAAATGAAACAAAATAGAATGAAAAGTCCTTGGTACAAGAAATGATGTTAATGGTAAAAGTTCTTCATGCACACAGTCCAAAAATTGGCATCCAAGTGTTTAGAGAATAATTAAATCATCCACAATCTTGCATATGACATGTAGAAAACCTCCACCTCACCGCTGTGCACGCCCTATGGTAATAAACACTTACCAGAGGCAGCTTATTATTAAGCCTGCATCGATAAATTTGAAGATGACCTTTTTCTCAAACCACTGGAATTCTAGAGTGGACAGACTCCTCTCAATGTGGGAAAGATCCCACTCAGCATTCCCAGGTGTACATGGAAATATATGACAAAATGCTTATAGCGTAATCTTGTATGACTCAAATTTATTAAAATAATCCCCAAGTGACCCTTCCAATATTGCACTCACATGTAATAAACAAAATCACAGGCTAGCCGCCTGGTACCTGGTACACCCGGAAGCAAGCTGACCAGAACCTCTACTCTTCTACCTAGAGTTGCTCACAAAACAATCTAGTTAATACTGAGGGTCCCTGAGGAAGCGATATGTGAACAATATGTTACGCAAAACACGTTGGGCCTTCAGAATATATCTCTCTATTAACTGTGTGATTAAATATTGCTTTATCTGAGCCATGTGATACATTTTTGCTGTATTTTTATGGAAAATTTTTATCTTTGTATGTGAATAAAATGTACCTTTTTATACTAGTGTCTATTTGTGGATGTGCTCATTTTCATGTGACAATCCTACATCTATTAAAGTCCTAGTTTGTGGGTAGGGGGTATTCCCTCTAACCCTTTCCAATGTACATAAGTTTGGTTGTTGTCAGTCTCATCGCAGTATCTTAAAAATCCTGTTCTTTCAAAGTTATGTCGCAATAATCTTAATTTTTTGTTTTTTGTAATGCTTAAATTGCCAATTTGCCAATATCTTTCCACATATAATTCTCATATCATTTTGGGTGACTAGCCTCCGCATTTCTCCATATAAGACTATTGCCTGGACTTCCCGTTATCTCCATTTACACTACCATCAAATAGAACACCAATTCTTTCTCATTGCTCCCTATAGATGTGAATCTCAGCAACCTAACAAAAAATATCCATCTTTCGATTCATATAATGCAAACTACTGGACAACCTCAAACATGAGAAAATGACACTATATACATTTGATTGTGTATATTATTTAAACAGTAGTCATTAGCTTACTTCCCTCAATATAAAGTCATTATCAAGTGCCTCACTATAAAATGCTAATGAAAACAATTGTATTTTTTTATTATTATTACGAAAAACTGTAATGGATTCACTTGATTTTTTAATATGTATAATTTCTATTTTATGCTGTATGATTTATTATGTATTATTCTTTGGGCTGCATTTACTCCTAGGTATTTTGAGATTGCACACAAAACCGTGTCACATTCTTGAATGTTTATGTATGCATTTTTCCCTACATGCATAAGGGCACCTATTGATTTTAATAGGCTGCCCTATGTGTGACGAATGTGCTAAAGTAGCTCATGTAGCTTTTTGAGCGGTGAGCTTCATGCGTTTTTTACCTGTGCATTTTAGGGCATTTGAGTGTTTTAACATAGAGAATAAGGAATTTCTGCTTTCTCCATCTCAACATACAGGGATATATGACTTACTATTCACATAAACACATGCACACACACACACACACCACAGGTTGAACTGGATGGACTGGTGTCTTTTTTCAGCCTTACCGACTATGTAACTATGCTTGCCACATTTGAGGCGTACCACAAGTGAAACACTAGCTTTTTGCTAATTTTTTTAATACATAAAAAAATGCTTAATTATATGCATATTTACAAAATGCTTAGGAGTGACAGGAGTCTTATGTATATATATTATCTAATACACAGTATATTTAATATTTTTTCATGAATTTATTATTCCATCATATAACTCGTCAAAGGAAATGTTGAATGAAATTCATAATATTTATGAAGAATGAACATGCCTGTCTTTCAGTAATATTAAAGCTGTTTCAATAAAGTTTCAATAAAGTGTAGCTACCTCCCAGGTAGGTGCTAGGCAATGCCCTTTAGTACTGGGTTTAGCGCAGTTTTCACATATCTTCCAATTTTATATTTACCTTCTGAGGTACTTTTTGAAACTAGCTGCTCACCCCCCCCATTACAATTAAGTATAAACTCCAGTGGCGCGAGTGGTGCACCAATATTACTCAGGAAAGGAGTGCCTTAGGTAGCCAAAGGGACTCTTTCACAGTTAAAGGCAAAGTAAAGTAAGTGGCCTAGCCGTGACTAGCTCAAACAGCGTTAACAAGCGTCAGTCAGTGTTAACCAGCATCAATCAGCATTTTCTACATCGTCCCAGCCTATTGTGCATAGTTCAATTTGATTGGAGTATCCCACTCCTCCCTTCTCCTATCTAAGCTCCTAATAAAACCTAAAAAACCAAAGAAACTGGACTGGTCCTTGTCTGAGGTAAAAACACTTGGAAACATGTCAGAATGTTCTACTGTTGCTAATGGTAACCCAGGGGAACCCGTCATCAGAAGCTCCCTTGGAAGTAGTGCTACAAAAGATACAGTACTTATTTAATTTTTATGTTAAGCTTTTTTTATCAGTTTGTACAAAGTAGTTTACATATGCACCATGAGTTCATATTTTTATTGTCCTAAAACACCTTTCTGATTAAGTGGCCAACATAGGCCACACGCCACATTGACAGTGTTATATGTATTTAAGTTCAAGTTAAAGCATCACTTCCTTTAGAAGCTTCTCTGAACATCTCACCACTCATTTTCTGGACTCAATCACAAGAGATTACTATAGCAGTGAGATGCTGAACCTACCCGCAACAGCTCTGCCTTAGTCTCTATACTAGAAAGTAGTGCATTGACATTACTCATGATGTCAAATCACTTCCAAAGTAAACATAATGCAGGAGCATTATATCTTCTTTGATCTGCTACAAGCATTGTAAGTATTATATGTTTTTTATTAAAAAACAAAAAGAGACTTTACAATCACTTTAAATCTTAACCTAATGCTCACCATTATGATCATAATTACAGGATATTTTTATAAACAAAGAAATGTGTATGTCAATGCTAACTTGGTAATCACATGACTTTTATTTATTACCAAAGCCATACAATTGCCATGTGAGCATTGACGTGGTGATGGAACATGAGGTTGGGGCTAGCATTAGATTTAGCAGGCTAGCATTGGACGTAAGTATTAGGGTAAGGGTTAAAGACCATTTATGGACCCAGTACCTAACATTATGTTCTCAGCTTTTTAAATGGCCTGTTTTTGGCACAAGAACAGGTCCAGGACAGTTGAATTGAGTCTCATCAACCCCCAAGAGCCATTCAAAGTCTATTGCATCCTTATAAAGACCAAAAACAACATTCTCCATGGTTATTTTGAATGGGACTTTTAGGTAAATAGTAAATAAACAATAATATTAAGTCATCAGTCTTTATTTGCAATGTTTAAAAACATAAAAATGTATTAAGGCTGTACATCATGTATATACAGTAGATAACAACACAGTATCTCAATGGCGCTACCCATAAGTCCCTAACCAGTAGTGCTTGACTTGTCCCCGCCAATTTCCAGACTGGGACAAACCCAATACGTTTCAAATATTCTTCCTCAGCAGTAAAAACGCTGTGACATATAAAGCAAGTTGTAAAATGAAGCAAACCAGCCAAATATTAAAAACACTCTGGAGCATGAATATACCTCTCCAACTTCAACCACCAGCAGGCCAAATGAAACCAGCCTGGGAAAAGACACACGCACTGAGGCCACAGGAATTACAGCGACGATGGCCTGTGGACCTTCCTTTCCATGGACTTAGTTTTTCTCCAATGTCTCCTCCAACATGCTCCCAATCAGAGCAGATGAATAAAAACGAATTTTGAATCCAATAAATCTTTTGATTCATTTGCTCTGATTGGCATGTTAGAGGAGACATTCGATAGATATTCATTTTTTTTTTATTTTACTAAAAATGTGGGTATTATATTGTGTTTGTATGTACTAAATTTCAATTAGTGTTTTTTTTTTCCTGAAAATCTGCATTTCATGAACCATTGTGCAAATACTGTGTGACATAAAAAATAGCAACAACAGCCATTTTATTTTCCAGGGCCTCTGCTTCAAAAAATATATAATGTTTGGGGGTTCTAAGTAATTGTCTAAATTTCAAAAAAAAAATTGATTTTTACATGTATGAGGAGAGTGTCAGAATTGGCAAGACTGGGGGTGGTTACACTCTTATGCATTATACAACCTAGTTGAGTTCTTCCTGAAAGTGTGTATTTTTTTTTTTCATTAAATTTTTTATTGAAATTTTGCAAGAACTACGGAACAGTAGTTTACAGATACAGAATACAGAATAAAGATAACAATAGCAACGGTGACAAAGCAGATAGTACCATCATGAACAGAGTGCATAGTCAATCAGGAATGCGTCATGAATCAAAGATACAAAACTTCACCTATAATTGTCCCACTATGCTTATAGTTATGGGAAGGAAGGGAGAGGGAGAGAAGAGGGAAGAAGAAGGAGAAGGAGAAAAAGAGAAGGAGGAGAAGAGGAAGAAGAAGAAGAGGAGGGGGAGAGGGGGGGGAAGTGGAATGAGGGGGATAGAGAAGAGAAGAAGAAGAAGAAGAAGAAGAAGAAGAAGAAACTGAGGGGGGGGGTAGGGGAGGAGAAGGGTAATGGAGGGGGAAGGAAGAGGGGGGGGAGAGGCCAAGGAAGGGGGGATGAGAGAGATAGAGGGGGGAGGGGAGGGGGGGAGGGAGGAGGGGCAGGAAGGAGAAGAGTAGGGAGGAGAGTAGTAGGGGGAGGGGGGAACTAGAGACGCAGGGAAGGGGGAGGAAGAAGAAGAAAAAGAGAGAGAGAGATGAGGAGGGGGGATGGGGTAGGAGGAGGGGGAAGGTAGAAGGGATAGAAGATAAAAAGGAGGGGGAGGAGGAGCAGAGGGGGAGGGTAAGCAGAAGGGATTAGGAAGGCATGAGGGTAACACGGCAGAGGAGCAATTCGGAGGGTGGTTGTAACATCCCAGTACAATATATATCACTAATCCCACTTTATCTGTAGAACTACCGTTGTATTAACAACATGAAGTAGAACGGTAACGTAGGTATGGAGGTGAACAGGGGGCGGGGGGAAGGTCAGCTCAAAGGAGGCCATGATTGCATAATTCAAGTATCAGAACACCATAAATGCCACAATTTCCAGTTTTTATCAAATTCTTTACTTCTACCGCCCTCCGTGCCAGGATGCATTCGTATGCCTGGTTGGTCCTGACCAAGTCCAGAACCGCAGACTCCCCAGGTGTCCCAACCTCTTTCCATTGTCGGGCTATGAAATTTCTAGCAGCTAAAAGGATATGCGACACCACACACCAACAGTCTTTTGGGAAGCGATCAATACCCACATTGAGGATGGCCAGGAAAGTGTGTATTTTTTATACAGCAAGCTGATCTGTTGGTTCAATTTTCAAAATTCAATTATATAATTCACAGAATGAGATGCAGGGTGGGTCATTGTACCTGCCCTGCATGTATGGGACCGTGGCATGACAACGGTTTAAAAAAAAAAGTGTACAAAAAGCCTTTGATTCTCTCTCTTGGCCCTTTCTCTTTTCCACCCTCGTCAGATGGGGCTTTGGTCCATCGTTTCTGGCCATACTACGGGCGCTATACTCTGATCCCTCTGCCCAAATTAGACTACAGGGTCTATACTCTGAACCCTTCACAATTCATAGGGGGACCAGGCAGGGATGTCCTCTGTCCCCCCTCATATTTGCTATAGCTCTGGAATCGTTGGCAGTTGCCATTCGCCTTCACCCTGACATACACGGTGTTCATTGTGGCCACAATACACACAAATGCGCTCTATTCGCGGACGACATACTTTTGTTTGTCACTTCTCCACTTATTTCGCTTCCTAACATCATGTCCCTTCTTAACACCTTTGCCTCTGTCTCTGGCCTGAGAATAAATATGAACAAATCACTAGCTTTAAACATTAACCTCCCATCCTCATTGGTTTCTCGACTCCGGGATCATTTCCCTTTCTCGTGGCACTCTAATTCAATCCCATACCTGGGAGTTCATGTTACAGCTTCCATTTCTGAACTACACGCGACTAACTATGCTCCATTGTATAGGAAACTCAAAGCAGACTTGACCGAATGGTCTACATTCCATTTGTCTTGGCTCGGCAGAATCAATGCGGTCAAAATGACCTTGCTCCCACGCTTACTATACTACTTCCGAGCTCTCCCTATTCCAGTGGTGAAGTCTCAATTAGCTTCCCTCCAACAGCATATCCTGAGATTTATCTGGGGCAGGAAAGGCCATAGATTGAACAAAAGCACACTCCTCAGGTCTAGCAGGCAAGGTGGACTCGGGGTCCCAGATTTATGGAAATACTACCAAGCGGCCCAATTAGCGCAGTTCTCTATAATATATGCTAAGGGTGTTAAGCCAGACTGGGTTTATATGGAGAGACAGGCTATCCCTTTACATACTATCGATTTTCTGCTTTGGCAGCCGCCTTCCTCGCGTCCTCCGATACTGGCTCCTACTCTCTCGCATTCATTTACACTCTGTGACTCCATACATAAGACAAATACTATTACTTCACCCTGGGGTCCCCTCAAACATATTTTCAATAATCCTGACTTTCCCCCGGGAATGATATCAAGGCGTTCAAATGGTGGACGGACAAGGGTCTCTACAGAATCGGTCATTTCTTTGACGCAAAGGGTCCTTTTTCATACTCACATTGCCGGAATGTGCTGAAAATGCCACCTGCAGAAGGATTTCGTTTTTCTCAGATCTCACATTTCTTGGCTAGGGTCAGATGTGGGTCCAGGGATCCCCTATCGGTCACTCCTTATGAAAGTTGGTGCTCCAGGATACGGGATGTCAAGGGGGGTATTTCACTCATATATGCATCCCTGATAGACACAGATAGCAAGACTTCATATATGTTGAAATGGGAGCAGGACTTAAATTTTGCCTGGGACCCAGCGGTATGGCACACTTGTAATGTGAGAGCCACACGCGGGATCCACATTGTGGGTCTCATGGAAGCCAATATAAAAGTCCTTATGCGATGGTATATGGTCCCTGCTCGCCTGGCTGAGATGTTTGCCAACTCCCCCCCAGTGTGTTTCAGGGGATGCGGCCTTTTGGGTACCCACATTCATGTTTTCTGGGAATGCCCTAGACTACGTAACTTCTGGAATAAAATTTTTTGCACAGTGCTTCGAGTCACGGGGTTCCAAATAGCGCATTCCCCAACCTATGCCCTCCTTTGCCAGCGTATTCCTCAAGTCCCTAAGAATACACAGGCCCTGATCTCCTTTATTTTTCTAGGGGCTAAACTTACAATAGCTAAACAATGGAAACAACCCACAGTCTCTTTCCTTTCCGCGAAACGCAAAATCTCCTGGATCATGACCCAGGAGAAGATGTTTAGCATTCTGGAAGATTCCAAAGCAAAGTTTGAAGCGATATGGGAACCCTGGGCGACCTACGTCCATATTACGCTCTGAACTGGGTCTTCGGGGACGAACTATCTGGCAGTGGATACTTCTTTCCTTGGTAGGCTCGGACCATGGGATCATCTTCCCTATTGACCCCTCCCCTTCCTTCCTCCGCTTTCTTACTCTCCCACCCTCCCCTACTCTTTGCTTTCCTTCCTTCTCTTCTGGTTCTCTCTTCTATGACTTTCTTTTTCCTTTTCTCTGTCGACACAGTTTGTAAGGTCTAGTTATCGACAACTCAACTCTACTTTTTTGGTAGTTATGGTACGCCAATGGTTCCATTGCGGATTGAACAAGTTTTTCGTTACCTCCCTCCCTAAAGGAACGCTAGGGGATGATGTCCTTTCTGCTTTTTCTAAGCCTCCTCCTGCCACTTCTCTGTGGGGCACAGTGTGTTCCCTTTAGGGGTGCCCCTGGTGAACTGGCCCTTACCCCTGTTTGGATATCACCCCTACTGCCACCTTTTGCCTCTATAAGTATTATTGCTACCAACGCATTCCTCCGCTGAGCCTTTCCGCAGCCTTATTTGGTAGATATTTGGGGCTACTGTAACTTTGTTTTCCTTGTTATAATGAGAGTTGATCCATTTGTAACCTTGCAGTTTGATGATTGTGTGCGTGTAAGTTATGTATTGTTATCTTTCTTGCAAACTCAATAAAAACTATTGAAACATAAAAAAAAAAGTGTGACAGTTGATTGGCTATAAAATAAGTAATGCAGGATTGGCTAGTTAAGGAATACATTTAATAGGTCAGTAAAAAACGTACTATTTGATTTGTCAAAATTGACTGATTTGGACACCTTGAAACGTTAATTTTCCCTATAAAAGAAAGGGTATCAGTTAGAATATTTCAGTCAGCAGGAGCGGAACAAGGAATTTGTTACTTGCCTCATCATGGAGTCCCTTCTGCGTGAGTTGATGGAGAGAGCCGAAGGTGCCGACGGAGAAGAGTGGATGAAGAAATGCCTGTCTAGTCCCTTTAGGACTTGGTTCCTTCTGAGCGTCCTCTGCCATCTTCATCCCCCACTTTCTGCGGAGTTCTGGTTCCTGTTGACCTTCAAGATGACGCGGCTTTTGTTCATCATGGTCAGCGAATGGGATCTGCTGCCGAGGTTGACCTTGCTGATATTTCTGGTGATCATCATTTCCGGGTGATGTCTTCTACAGGGCTGATGGATCGGAGGTCGGTGAGGATTTCGAGGAGGCCTGAGAGATTTGGTCCGCCTCCGGTGTCGTCTGCGAAAGGACCTGCTGCTAAGAAAGGGAAGACAAATAAAGGTACTTTTAGTACCCATTTTCCAGGTGCCCCTCCGGGTAAACATTTTCCTTTTATGCAGGGTGAAGTTTCTGCTGGCGGCCGGCGAGCAAGTTCTTCAGTAGTTCCCGGTTCGGTGCCGGCACCGGTTGGATCGTCTGCAATGGTTTCTTCTGCTTCTCACTCTGCTTCTTCAACTCAACTGCCACCGGCTGTTGATGCTGCGGTCATAGGACGTCTGCTGGAGTGGCGTCCTCCAGCAGACGTCCTGTGACGAAACGCATAGGGTGGAGTTTACATCCAACGTCACTTCCGATCTTTGGAGTCTGAGCCATGGAATGCAGAAGCTATCCCGGCGTCTATACTGATCCGATACAGCCAATACAGCCTAAGCGTGAGTCTATATACTTTTAGCGCTTAATGGTTTACATTCTGCACTATGGGGTTTTTTCTTTTTCATTGGAGCATTTAGGTTGGATGATCGCTTCACCCCCGAACCACCTGCTCAGTTATATGAACGGAAACCCCTGGATTCCCTTTACTTGATAGCCGCCTACCATAACTACTTTAGAGGCTATATAGGGTGAGTGCGATACCTAGTGGCCACCACAGGTACATACACCCTCACTACCTGCACTATCTTTTGCACCAGCACTTATTGAGCACCATGAAGAAAAATTATTTCATTTAAAGACTCAATATAAATAGTGATTACCCAAATTTGGAGTTGTTTGTTGAATCTTTTTTTGCATGGAATTAGGCACTATTAGCACTTTATAAATAAATTCATATTTATTTGTGCACTTTTATTTATTTATTGTTCCAATCACATTTATTTGAACATTGAACACTCCTACTGCACTTTAATATACAAATATATTTTTTAATTTTAAGTATTTATTTATTATTCTTTATGAATGCACTATCTTTAAAACACTTGAATATATAGGTCTAACAAATAGCGCCATTTTCCAACTCTCTTTACACCTATCTCTATTTTGACCTCTGTTATTCAGAGGTTGGTTGGTGGCAGATTACACCTGTATCTCTTACGAATCTATTTACTTTGCACACTCCATAGCGCTGGTCACTTTCATCTCTAAATCTCTGGTATATCTTCACCGTACCATTACGTTTCTGTGTCCTCGGATATTAAAGATGATTTAATGGTTTGGTTGAAGTTTTTGGATTCTTTTAAGGGATCCTCCATGTTGCAGGACTGTTTCTGTTCTTCTTCAGCATTGGAGTCATTTATGGATGCTTCAGGTGCGCACGGCCATGGCATTTTTTGGCAGGGCCATTGGTCAGCTGCTGCCTGGCATCCGGTTTGGGTTGCCAAGGGATTGACTTGCTGCATTGTTTTGCTGGAGTTATTTCTTGTTATTGTTGCTTTGGAATTGTGGGCCTGCAATTTCAGAAATAAGAGAATTCTTCTACATTCTGACAATAATGGGGTAGTTTTTGCTATAAACTGTTTGTCTACAAGATCTCATCCTGTTATCTCATTGCTTAGGTATTTAGTCTTTCAGTGTTTAAAGCTTAATATTTGGCTAAAGGCTAAGTATATTCCAGGTCATTCCAATGTTATTGCAGATTCTCTGTCTCGTCTGCAGATGAATCAATTCCGGTGTTTGGCTCCTGGAGCGGATCTTCTGGGCCTTTCATGCCCTTCTCATCTTTGGGACTTGGTCTAAATTGTGTATCTTCTGCAATTTTGAATTCCTTGGCTCCATATACTTGGAATTCTTACCATTCTGCATGGCGTTTATGGTCTTTGTTTTTTGTGGACAAGGGCTCACCTGTTTTTTCCTTTACTGAACATGATTTTTTATCATTTTTGGATCATTTGTTAAGTCAAAAATTTTCTTACTCTCATGTTCTTAAGACATTAGCGGGTGTTTCATTTTTTGCAAAATTACACAGAGGTGGTTCTTGTCTCGATTTTTTCTCTGTGAAGCTGGCATTGAAGGGTTATCGCAAGACTCATATATTCCCTGATAGGAGGTTTGGGATATCGCTTTCTTTGTTAAGTGATATTTGTGCGGCTTCAGGTTCTATTTGCTTTTTGCAATATGAGGCTTTATTGCTGAAATGTGCATTTTGTTTCTGCTTTTTTGGTGCATTTCGCATATCAAAATTGCTGGCCTCGAAGTCTTCTGATATAAATGGTTTACAATTTTCTGATGTTTCTGTTACCAATGGTATCCTTCTGATATTTTTGAGGCGCAGTAAAACGGACCAATTTGGTAATGGTCAATGGATATCTCTTGGTCGCCATACTGATGCCAATATTTGTGCAGTTGGATTGGCCGAGAGATGCTTATGTCTTCGGCCTCTTCCTTTTATTCAGTTCTTTGTACATCAAAATGGTTCCCATCTTACTATATTTCAATTCAATGCTATTTTAAAAAAATGTTTGAAATTTTTGAATTTGAGCCATCTACCCATATCTGCTCACTCTTTCAAAATAGGTGCTGCTACTACTGCAGCGCAATTTGTTTCTTCTGATGATTCCATTAGAGCTATTGGTAGATGGGTTCTAAGGCGTTTAAGTCTTATGTCAGACCTAATAAATGTGTTTGAATTGCAGATTCTCATAAAGTGGTCTGGATCATCGGGCATTCATTTATATTTTGGGCCCACAAGAGGGCTGAATGTCGCACTTATGGTGTGAATTTGGGTTTTTCGCCATCTTCTGTCTCTCTGTTTTGGTATGGTAGGAGGGGAATGCATTGGGTAGATATTCTTTCTGTTTTTTTTCTGAACTATGTTTGATTTGGCCATCCCCTGATGTAGCTATTGTGCATCTCCGGGGCAATGACTTTGGTTTTTGGAAGAACGTGGACCTTTTGTTACACATTAAGTCAGATTTTTTACATTTTAGATCTTTAGATCCTTTTTTTCCTGTAAATTTGTTTTTTCTGAAATTATACCTCGTTTGGGTTGGTTTTTGGAGGAAGATTTGTTTTTGGAAAAAAAACGTAGAATGGTTAACAGGGCTATTTTTAAGTTCATGCCTTCCATTGGAGGATTCTCATTCAGGCATGTGGATCTTGAGGGAGGTTTGCTGGGTTTTTATATTTCTGATGTTGCGAGTGACATTTTAAATCTAGACTTGCAGACTTGTATTGAGTTGGCCATAGGCCTGGTGGTGATGCCTTGCTCATAATATGAGCATGGCTTGAGGGTTTGTAATTCAATAATAACTTGGGTAGTTCGAGCTTCTTGACTGAACTATAATATTGGTATATTTAATATTACTTATTTGTTATTTAGTAAAATTATTAAATGGCCAAGGCCAATTATACCACTGCAAGTCTGTTGTCAGGATAGTCTTTATTTAAAAAAAAAAAAAAAAATGGGGTAGGTATGTTTAATAATTTGCATTGTTGTTCTGCCTACGGCACCATTGCTAGAATTCCCTTAGTTTCGTTATCTAATCACATTTTTATCTACAGTATGTCTTTAACAAATAAATAAAAAAAATATATATATATTTATATATACTGTGTGTGTGTGTGTATATATATATATATATATATATATATATATATATATATATATATATATATATATACACACTGTATATCTCTCATGCACAATACAAATAATATTGTATGTATTGTGCGGCCTCAAAGGTATTGGGAGTACCACAATAAGAGATCTGGAGGACATACACTTCAAATTTAGCAGAGTTCTTTCTTTGAATATTACTATTCTAGGTGAGGCATCAGTGTTAATAACTAGATTTGCTATACTATCCATAATATATTTTAAAGGTCAGAAACACAGTTTGTTGCTTCATCTCATTTCTTTTATTTCATCAGCCATATTATTTACATATGGTGACCTTTTAGAGATTATCTAAAACATTAAAAAACATATATTGAGGCTAAGCTTAACAAAATTTTAAAATTATCTCAATTCTCCTTTTTCCAACAACATGATTAATCTTTAGATGGCATTTTGTATATTTAATTCAGGCACACACAGGGATCCTGGCATGGATAATGTTCTTCCTAGCTCTACTAATTACATCAAGTTAGCACTTTTACACAGATTAAACAACCATCCAGAAAAACTCTGTTGTTGTTTTGAAAATACAGTTACTTACATAGAGTTCTTTTTTTATTTTAATTAAACTATAGTGTATTAAGTAGATTCTTAGATTCAATAACATCTTGCATGACATAGTCAGCAGACACAGGATTGTAAGTATCAGGATTCTGTAATGACTTACCAAGTCAATAATGTTTTCCAAGTTTGCTAAGTAAATACAAGGTAATGTGCTTCACTAGCACACAAGTCTTGCTTAAAGAAATAAGTTATTCATATCATCTTAATTTCCAACATCTAAAAGCCATTGTTTCAGGACCAAAATGGCTCCCTTTATAAGAGTAGACTGGTCCAAGTTTTACAGTCACATAAAGGGACCCTGTTTGGCAAAGTGCTATTACTCATATGGTCAATGATGCCATATTAGCACTTCATCAGCACCTTTTCTGTTAAGGCTTTGAGCTGTATGATATACAACTAAAACATATGCTACTTAGGTAGCATTCCCAATAGCGTTTAAAAGCCTAAATGTAACTATGAGAGAAATATAGGAGCTTCCCTTACTACCTGCTTCTGAAAATTCTAGTTGCCTGGATGTAATCCTGACCCTCTGGCTATAGTACTTTCAGAATCACAGACTTGGAACATGCGTGCAGATAATAAGAGTCAAAGAAATAACAGATGTCCTAATCTAAATGCTTGTTCTAATTGAGTAACCCTGCTGGTATAACAGCCAGACAATCAGGTCTCGTTCACACAGTGTGTATCAATGTGTACCGTGTGTGAGGGCCATGATTACCCGCATGTGGATGCACAGGTGTTCTGTGCATTCCAGGGCAGGTAGTCCCATTGATGTCAATTGCAATTCAGCAGCTGCAAAGACACGTCTGCTGCTCCCAATGTGACATCTGTCTGGTTGTTGGTGTGTGTCCCCGAACTCCCACTGTTTACGTTCCTGGCCATGCACCTGAACCTACATGGGGTACACATTGACACACCCAATGTGGATAAGGCTTTAGAAATACCAGTAGGAGACTTTATATATTTTCAAAGCTGTTATATAGGCTACTGCTAAAATGTCTTTTTTCCAAACTGAACAAATTACATTTTTAAATCTTTGTAAGTAAGATTTTCCATTTTTTTATTATTACTCTTTTAACAATGTGGGGGACACAATTCAAACCCATATTCTAGATGTGACTTTAATTATTTTATTGCAGAGACAACGCTATATCAGGGTCACATGTTTTACCCTGCTTTATATACAGTGGCTCACAAAAGTGAGTACGCCCCTCACATTTATGTAAATATTTTATTATATTTTTTTCATATAACAACACTGAAGAAATGACACTTTGCTACAATGTAAAGTAGTGAGTGTACAGCTTGTATAACAGTGTAAATTTGCTGTCCCCTCAAAATAACTCAGCACACAGCCATTAACGTCTAAATCGCTGGCAACAAAAGTGAGTACACCCCCAAAGTGAAAATGTCCAAATTGGGCCCAATTAGCCATTTTCCCTTCCCGGTGTCATGTGACTCATTAGTGTTACAAGGTCTCAGGTGTGAATGGGGATCAGGTGTGTTAAATGTGGTGTTATTGCTCTCACTCTCTCATACTGGTCACTGAGAGTTCAACATGGCACTCATTTCAAAGATCTCTCACCTCATTTCAAAGATCTCTCTGAGGATCTGAAAAAAAAAAAATGTTCTACATAAAGATGGTCTAGGCTATAAGAAGATTGTCAAGCCCTCGAAACTGAGCTGCAGCACGATGGCCAAGACCATACAATGGTTAAACAGGACAAGTTCCACTCAGAACAGGCCTCGCCATGGTCGACCAAAGAAGTTGAGTGCACGTGCAATATCCAGAGGTTTTCTTTGGGAAATAGATGTATTAGTGCTGCAAGCATTGCTGCAGACGTTGAAGGGGTGGAGGGTCACCCTGTCAACGCTCAGATCATACACCGCACACTGCACCAAATTGGTCTGCATAGCTATCATCCCAGAATTAAGCCTCTTCTAAAGATGATGCACAAGAAAGCCCGCAAACAGTTTGCTGAAGACAAGCGGACTAAGGACATGTCCTGTGGTCTGATGAGACCAAGATAAACTTATTTGGTTCAGATGGTGTCAAGTGTGTGTGGCGGCAACCAGGTGAGGAGTACAAAGACAAGTGTGTCTTGCCTACAGTCAAGCATGGTGGTGGGAATGTCATGGTCTGGGACTGCATGAGTGCTGCTGGCACTGGGGAGCTACAGTTCATTGAGGCAACCATGAATGCCAATGTCTACTGTGACATACTGAAGCAGAGTTTTGGAGACTGGGGCGCAGGGCAGTATTCCAACATGATAACAACCCCAAACACACCTCCAAGATGTCTCCAGATTTAAACCCTGTTGAGCATCTGCAGGCATCCTCAAATGGAAGATTGAGTAGCGCAAGGTCTTTAACATCCACCAGCTCCGTGATGTCGTCATGGAGGAGTGGAAGAGGACCCCAGTGGCAACCTGGGAAGCTCTGGTGAACTCCATGCCCAAGAGGGTTAAGGAAGTGAAGGAAAATAATGATGGCCACATAAAATATTGACACTTTGAGCCCAATTTGGACATTTTTAGGGGTTGACTCACTTTTGTTGCCAACGGTTTAGACATTAATGGCTGTGTGTTGAGTTATTTTGAGGGGACAACAAATTTACACTGTTAAACAAGCTGTACACTCACTACTTTTCACCATAGCAAAGTGTCGTTTCTTCAGTGTTGTCACATGAAAAAATATAATAAAATATTTACATAAATGTGAGGGGTGTACTCACTTTTGTGAGATACTGTATTCCATATGTGAAAAACCAAAACAAAGGTATTGTCTATGTTACCAATATATACAGTATACTGTATGCATAAAAAAAACCTAAATTAACCAAAATTATATACACATGAATAATGAAGCGCAACCATATATATCAATTAAAATGCAAAAATGATCAATACATGTGTATCTTCATATTTCTACACAGAACATTATTTCATATGTCCATGCATAAAATACACTAATAAATGACCATTTATCACCACAAAGTGTCCTCAACCTGTTTTTCTGTGAGGTCTTTGAAAACGTTACCGGAAGTGACAAAACGCGTCAGTACGTGGAACGCACGACGTGACGTACGCACAGAGTACTGGAGCGCAAGCCGGAATAACCTCCGCTCGACACTCTGCATTGCTGTACACTGCTGTCACTGGGATTTTTTAACCCTTTTACCCTGCAAATACCTTGTGATTTTTATTGGAATACCCATTATACGGGGAATAAAGCTTTTAAACTTTATTACACTATCTGAAGCCTTTATATTTTCTATATACACCTACCGTATGCTGATACAAGGAATGGTGAGGAGGAAACCCTAATCTTCATATCCAGGAGGCATTACAAGGGGACCTACCGTGGCCCTGAGGACCTACAAGCGTGATTGGTCTTAATATCATAGTGGTGGTGACCCCTTCAGGACCCCTACTCACCAGAACATGTGGACCCTGCGTTAGGGTCTAAAGAGCTTATGGACACTAAAGCCCCGTACACACGTACCGATCGTCGGCCGAATGATCGGCCGTCTTTTGTCCAGGGCTGTCGTGTCTGTTGAAAACTGCAAAAGACTGCACACAAATTTTGTCGGCCAACAACAGCCGACTGCAGAAGTGATGTCATGTGATGGTTAACTTTCCTTGTGTTTTTTCTTTTCTGAGCATGCCCAGTCTTGCAAATCTGCTGTCTGTCGGCCGAAATCTGTACTGACTGGTGAACAATCGGCCGTTCTGGTGTTGGCCAACAAAAATTTTAATGCTTGCACGACAGATTCTGTTCAGCCGAAAATGCGCTGTCCGCTGTCGGAAGCATCATACTAACAAGCCTACAATCGGCCGATCGGTCGTCGGCCGAATATTTACGGCCGACAATCGGTACGTGTGTACGGGGCATTAGATGCAAATGACACCAGGACTTCTCCTTAGGGATCAGAAGCTGAATGGACCCTCCCAAACGTTGGTAATCCAAAGTGTCTTGTACAAGCTTGCTCTACAGCGATCCACCACCTTCAGGCATGCATGCTCACCTCCATCTCTGACCTGTAAAGCAGGTCAATATTCACTTTGTCAGATCAATTTCCAGGATCACAGGTACAGCATATCCCCACAGGTAGGCACAGTATGTCCCTTTCGATATCTCACTCCCATAGATTAGCATTCAGGCATAAGAAAGTAAAAAAAGGCCGCCCACCTGCTCACCGCCCAACCGCTCACCGCCCGCTGCTTCTAGGCACAAAATATTGCACACTGCTATATGAATTTTACTGTTTTGATATTTATCTTATTATAACTATTATATTTATTTTGAACACCCACCTATTCATTTATATACTTGGATTGTTAGCAAGCGCTGTAGATAGCCCTAATTTTTAGGACTATTTTTTTTCCATGTATTGCTATTGCTATATGCTTCAGTTTGTGAATGAATAGGAGTTTCCACAAAGAGACTTTTATTCATTCATATTTAGTGCAGCTGAGGTTGCAGAGAAAGAGACCGAGGACTCTATGTCTTTAGCTCCTTTCTCTCTCCCAAAAAGAGACATCAAAAGTACAAAAAAAAAGTATACTTATATACTTAAGGGCAAGTAGTAGCAAATAGAAGAGGAAATGTATATGGCCAGAGGAAGGGCAAGCAGCAGCAAAAAGTTAAGCATAGAATACTACCATTGAATGCGGCTTGTCCTTCCTCAAATCAGGATTGCGTCTTCAAGAATATTGAAATGTAACAGTTAAGGGATAAGTGCTGTTTGTGAAGTTAGTAGGGGTGGTGTTAAGGGAGAAGTGCTGTTTGTGAAGTTAGTAGGGGTGGTGTTACTCATATGCTTTTGCACTCCTCCTCCTATTTCTTCAAATTCCACCGCACCTTTACCAGCAAAATCAATCCTGTCTTTCACCTTCATGTAGAGCGTTCCTATTTGTCTTCTGCACTTTCCTAAATCCTTCATGAATGTGCAACATATAAGAGGCATATAAGAGGCATATAAGAGGCAGTCTCCACAGCCATAGCATGGAGCCATAGCCATAGTATCCTTAGCTGCTGCTAAAACTGCCAAGACTTTTACCAAAATGCTATCTGTCATTGCGAGCCACCTGGCACAGCTCCCTATTGCCCTTTCTGCTCAGGTGGTACAAAAAAAGAGACATGTGCATTATGGCACTGCACTGCATGTGCACATATTGCACATGCAGTGCACATGCAGCTCTAAAATAAAAATTACCTTGCATTCATAAGAAACAAAATAGAAATGTATGATATCTAGGTCTACTTCATTTGTCTAAGCACTGCAGTTTTCCTTTTATGTGGTAATTGTTTAATTTCTCACATCCACAAGTCTAACTACTAAATGATTAAACAAACACATATGATTAACATACAAAGGAAATTATCGGAGTTATCTCAGACCTTAAATGAATTAACTAACTTCCTAATAACTAAATTATATGTATATATAATTATATTGGGGAAGTCAACTTAGTGGTGTAAGCCTTGAATTCATGGTCAGCAGAAAGTGCATTTTTAGGGTTTAATAGCCCACTTTTATTTAAAATTATAGCAAAGTCCTTTACATCAATAATTCCCATGAAGGGTTTACACCACCACTGCAAGCATGAAAACAAGAATATGCTCAGCCTCTTGGCTCACTTTTGCAGCACTGCTACTTAGGCCTCAGACTCAGGTCTCTGATATGGTCCCTCAGTCTTTTATATAGAACCTCAAAATATAATTTCCACTGTCATAAATTTTGATGTTTGTCTGCCAACATCCCACAATTTTTTGAATGAAATTGGGTCCCCCCTAGGGGAACTGGGACTTTAATGGAAAACAGTACACCAGAATTTATAAAAAATATCAGTTGATTAGAAACATATATACAACTTCATGTAGAAAAAGGGCATGATATTGACAAACAAAGGTAGATAAAAGCAAAAAACGGCTTGTTTACATGAATATAGGTAAAGTGGGAACTTCAAAGGAATGCCTTCTCCTTTCAACCTGATGCATTTCAGGTGTATAACCTTTCCTCAGGGGTATCACTGAAGAAGATGCATACATTCAATGATTTATATAAAAAAGTATTTATGACATTGTAGTAACAGATTATACTAAGCACACAGGCAGTGAGTACAAACGTGGTCACGGTACCCACCACCTATGATGTGTGGCAGGGTATAGCCATGTGCTGATGGTGCAGAGAATGCGGTATAGTAAGTGCCTGGGTGAGCCAAGTTAGTGAGCACGGGGAGAACATGGAGCCTATACCTAAACCACATGGAAGTCCCTCAGAGAGTAGGGCTGCCATAGAAATATGGTCCAACAGTTGGTAAACACAAAGATCAAGGAGATAATCAATACTGTATTTACAAAACAATCTTGAAGAGCTTCCTAATTTAAGTAAACATAAATGGCCTATTTAGTGGATAGGTTACCTGTTTCTTAAGAATGGGCAACACACAGGACTGTCTGGGTTACTTTGAATATTGGTATCCTATAAGGGAGACCCACAGGTACCTGAAATATATAAATATGTGTCATGTTAAACAGAGGAATGACAGTGCTGTATATAGGTATACCCAAATAAATTCCTTTACAATCCCTAAAAGTGCTCAAATGAATGATGAATGCACTTGTGGGTATTTCTTTGAAACATTGGAGCATCTTTTTGTTACAATTGTTATATATTTGTTGAATCAGTTTGACACATTTATATGTGTATATTTATGGAAGCACCAGAACACTTTTTTTTATTATATACTCAGATAAGTTAATAATTTTTGATACAATATCAATTTAGTAATAATTTTTCTTTGATTTTCACACAGTAGGATTTATGATTTGAGCACTTTTAAGGGTTATAAATGTATTTATTTGGGTATACTTATATAAAGCATTGTTATTATTTTGTCTATATTTGTGTTAGAGAGACATTCTCAATAAAATAGCAGCAGTATTAGGTAAAGAGCAATTATCACCTAGGCGCGGTCATTTGTTATATTTTCATGCTATACAGAGACTTTCGATGTAAAGGTCCTTGTGGGATCACAAGTATCAGGGCTGATATTGTTTACCATACAGATTAAGTTGATAACACACGATTGAGAGTCTTTCAGGGTCCTTGCTAAAAATTTTCCAGTCTTGTCTTCATATTCATAGTAGATACCTTTACGAACGAATAGTATTTGTTTATCTTTGGAGTCTAGAATTTGTTGAAGAGATTTACGGGTTTCTAAGAGCTCTGTTTTTATTCTAGCAGTTAATGAGTGCTTGTGTTGCATTTCTAGGGATGCAATTTTTTTTGGGAATGAGGAAAGCTGCTGGGCCTGCATCCCTTTAGACGTGTTCTTATTGGGAGTATCTCATGAAGAATTACATTTTTGTTGTAAGGGATGCCAGAAATCTGACTTGTATCTTAGGCAAACTCCTGGGAAAATTGGTGAGCCAATCACACAAGCAGAAAATGTTGTTTCTGGGGTGTGGTCAATACACATTTCGTGTACAAAACAACTCCAGGTAGCCATATTGCAATGCATTTTCAGAAAATACCATGAGGTGATGAGGTTGCCGATGGACGGTGCTGATGGGTCTGTGAGTTGTGGCGAAGGATCCTGCTCATTTTGGTGCCACCGGGAGATCGTGTGCATATGAAGCGCTGCAGGGTTCACGGAGCTCCTCTAGTGTGCAGCCATCCGCCGTGCTGTCAAAGCCAAATTGTTGGCCTTTTCTTGTTTATAGCACAGAAAAATAAAAAAAAGCAGTGGTGATCAAATACCACCAAATAAAAGCTCTATTTGTGGGAATGAAACAACATGAATTGCAATTATGTACAGGGTTGCATGACTGTGCAACTGTCAGTTAAAGTAACTCAGTGCCGTATCTCAAAAAATGGCTTGGTCATGAAGGGGGGTAAATCTTTCGGAGGTCAGTAGGTTATAAGGGCTGTGCACATCTGCACACACATCCTGCTAGTCTCTGAAAAGACCTTGAAACTGGGCTAAGGACTTCATCCTACCCAAGACTCTTTGAAGCTTGTGTCATTATTACTAATATATATACAGTATGTATCAATATAGGTAGCCACAGGATCACCACCAGACAATTGTAAAAATTAAGCAGACTCTACAGTTTTTTCAAAATCAGAAAAGGGGAATAACAAACAGTCCATAGTTCTATAAAATTGGTGAAAACAACTTTTTTTATGACTGACTGCCACTCTGCCAGTATACTAGTTCCACACTTGGTTTAAGGTTCCTGTTACAGGGTCCAGGAAAAGTTGCAGGAGCTCAGCAAACCAAGTCACCAGACACATACAGCTGTGAATTACTTCACTCCACCTCACAGACAGGTCCTGACCCCTACCAGTCAATATTCAAGCCACCCCTGTAGGTAGGTTAACCTAGGCTCTTTCCCACCCAATGTCTCTCTGGGCCTCTGAATTCTGGGTCCCACACAAGGACTTACCAATCTTAAGAGATCTGTAAATCAGTCCTCTCCTCACTAACTGGACCACCCTGGAACCCCTTGCCCTACATTGGTGAGAGCCCCTGAGTACTCAAAAATTTCTCTTATCGCCCCCCTTAAAGGGATCACGACCAAAATGCTGTGGGGACATACTTCTTTCCAGGACTTACCGCTTGCCTCTTGTACAAATGGAAACAGTACTAGGCACCAGCAGGAAAAATGCACAAAACATTTAATTGTCCGCAAACCACTTTTTACACTGTTGCTAGGTGATGTGCAGGACAGAGCGCCGCTGCATCTCCCTGCCCCCTGTGACATCACTGCTGGCCATTTCAAACACAGATAAAACAAGGAAAACAGCTTGGCACGCTGCCTATAAGGCCACAGACTGAGACACTGGGGAAACACATTGTGCAAGCAGGATGCAGCACACCTGACAGCATGTCCAGCACTGTTTAAGTGCTAATTGCCCATGGCTCCAGAACAGAGGCCACCCAGACTCAAGAGTATTTACCCCCTATACGCACACTGGGTCTTCTAACTCAAGGAGAGGCTTAGTTATGCCCCCTACCTGGTGGGTAGGGGCATAACAATTGTCTGAAGGCCCAGCCTTACCAAAAATATTTCAGAAGGTGGCCTGAAGCAAGGCCAATGAAAGAACACCAGAAATATGAAAGAAGCATCTTTTATTTTAGAGGTGGTCCTGTGAGTTACCAATGGAAGACAGTAGTCCTTTTTAAAAAACAAAAAAAAATTAAACTTTGAGCAGTTATACATCTAAATTGTAACTTTGTTTTTGCTCAGCAAATCCCATCTGGAATTACATAAATATACACCAGTTTGTATTTTCATGGTTGATTAGACATATCTGTGAACTATTGTGCAACTATATAATGTTACATTCTAAAAAGATTTTTATTTGCCAAACTTCACTAGAAAAGTTTTTATATGGTTATTAAGAATTCCATTAATAAAAATACCTCTCATTTATATAAATAAATACAATTAGCAGTTTGACATCAACATAAGAATGCCTTCCTATACAAGCAAATGAGGCATGTATTGCTTTTGAAAATCACATTATAATACAGTAGAAATTTTATTATATTATAATACTTTTACATTATTTTAATATTTAGAAATATTACTACAACATTTGATAACCATTTCTAGCAATTTGAAAGCGTATTAACCACTTCAGCCCCCGGAAGGTTTTACCCCCTTAATGACCAGGCTATTTTTTTTGCTATACGGCACTGCGTTGCTTTAACTGACAATTGCGCAGTAATTGCTCAGTGGTGCAAAGCTGTACCCTAATAAAATTATGTCCTTTTTTTCTCACAAATAGAGCTTTCTTTTGGTGGTATTTGAGCACTTCTGTGGTTTTTATTTTTTGCACTATAAACAAAAAAAGACCGACAATTTTGAAAAGAAAACAATATTTTTTAATTTCTGCTATGAAACACATGCAATAAAATTTTTTTAAAAAAAAAATCACATTTCTTTATCAGTTTAGGCCAATTTGTATTCTGCTACATATTTTTGGTAAAAAGAAAATCCCAAAAAGCATATGTTAATTAGTTTGCACAAAAAGTATAATTTTTACAAACTATGGGATAGATTTATGGACTTTTTATTTATTTTTAATGTTTTTATTAGTAATGGCAGCGATCAGCGATTTTTAGCGGGACTGCAACATTGCAGTGGACAAATCTGACACCAAGTGACACTTTTTGGGGACCAGTGACACCAATACAGTGATCAGTGCTAAATAATATGCACTGTAACGGCATAAATGACACTGGCAGGGAAGGGGTTGACATCAGGGGGAATCTAGGGATCAAGTGTGCTACTAGGGAGTGCTTTCCAACTGTAGGGGGACTTGACAGACTGCAGGAAGTGAAAAATCTGTGTTCCTGATTAGTAGGAACACACAATCTCTTTCTTCTTGTCTGACACAACAACGCCCCCTAAAGCCCTTTAGCAAAATCACTTACAGGTACATGATTTTGCGCTAAAAGAGGTTGTAAACCCACATATTTTTTTTTTCTTCACCCTGAAAGAGAAACACATAATGAGCTAGTATGCATCGCATACTAGCTCATTATGAAATACTTACCTTAGAACGAGCCCCCGCCGTGCCGCCCGCTTACCTCTATGACGGGCGACATGTCCAGTCGCCCGTCTTCCGGGATCGCGGCATCCAGCCATCTGATTGGCCGGAGCCGCGGTGACGTCACTCACGCGCACGGGAGCCGACGGTCACGGCACAAGTGGCCGTTCCTTCAAAGCGCATGCGCCAGTGACATCAATGGCTGCATGTGAGGTAAATATCTCCTAAACGGTACATGTTTAGGAGATATTTACAGTACCTATAGGTAAGCCTTATCATAGGCTTACCTATAGGTACAACTTGCAGAGGAGGGTTTACTTCCTCTTTAAGGGCCGCCCTGCCTCAGTAAATGTATGTGATTAATTACTTTTGTATCCTCAGGTTAACTAGTTATTTCTGGTGCGCTAAAATATTGAGATGTCACTCTCAAATGCGTGATTCACAAAGATAGGCAAGATCAAAAACCAAGGTGCCTATGATCTGCAATAAATAACACATAAATGTGTGTACAAAGTGCCTGAAAAATTATTACCACAGTGAAAACGTGATCAAATTAACAGTTGGTGCAAGAGTTCCAAGTGAAATATTCTACAATCCAAAGAAACACAAATAAACATAAATATCAACTGTTCGTGAATATCCAAAATAGTAAGTGTAGATAAATCAGAAATAGTGCTTCAGGTAACAGCCGGATGACAGATTTAATTGTCTGATGTCCCACCACCTGTGCAAGTTTGCTTCTTACCAGCAGATAGGTATTAAGGGCGTAAAGACAGCCACCTCAAGAGTAAATCCTCGTGATGAAAAGGAAGGTGTATTATATACAGTACATTCCCACATCTCTTAAAGGAGGTGGGTGGGCGTCTTACCAGATGACGGAAGTTCTTGGATCTGTATATATTCCCTATATGGGATTTCCTCCTTCCTCCTCTCCGGGTTCCCTCTAGGGTGCATTGAAAAAAGTGAAAGTTCTGCCCTGAGCTCTGAGGAACACTTCCCGTTCTTTGGACATCACCTTAGAAGAACACAGGAGATCACAAACAGCAAACCTATCCAGACAATGCAAATTCCGTAATTCTTGCTTTATTCGGCCTGGAAGAAGTAAATCGCTGAATAAAGCAGGAAGTATGGAATTTGCATCATCTGGATAGACTGTGTTTTGTTTTTTTTCAATGCAGTATAAGACCACAAAATATCATCAGTATATTTACCCTAGAGGGAACCTGGAGAGGAGGAAGGAGGAAATCCCATATAGGGAATATATACACAGAAAACCCGTAGATTTTTCCCCAATCTAAAGAAAGAAAGTCCTACATTTCCAGTTTTTCTGTAAATCAAGCAGATCTCTGGGAGTCACCACCTGGGAGACCCTGCTATAGTGTGGACTGCCCTATCAAAAGCCCTGAAGAAGGAATAGACAGAGGGGAGGGTGTACTAGCCTAGCGCATTATCTTTAAGACAATTTATTGTAAACATACATACACATTATACTCACAAGGTGACTGTAAAACATGGGCAAGTATAGGCAATATGGGACCACCGGGGGTCTCCATTGGGCATCCTCTGCTGCCGCAAGCCGTGGAAGGATGTGGACCTCCAAGAAAACGCTTACGACCCCTTTTCGGGGTGTTCCCCCTTCAGAGCTTAGTTAACTAGCTCTGATGAAGTCATCTAAGTCATCTCAGAAGCCACGCACCCCCACAGTTAGAATCACTCCCCTAGGGCCACATTTAACCCCTTGATCAGCTATAATGTTAACCCCTTCCCTGCCAGTGTCATTATTACAGTAACAGTGCATATTTTTAGCACTGATTACTGTAGTAACCCCTCACTGGTACCCCCAAAAGTGTAAAAAATGTCAGTCAGGCGTCCGATCTATCCACCGCAATGTTGCAGTCCCGCAAAAAATCGCAGATCGCCGCCATTACTAGAAAAAAAAAACAACAATAAGAAATTACATAAATCTTTCCAGTAGTTAATAGACGCGATAACTTTTTTTTTTTTTACCAAAAATATATAGCAGAAAACAAATTGGCCTAAAATGTTAAAAAATTTTGATTTTTGATTTTTTTGGGAATGTTATATAGCAGAAAGTGAAAAATATTGTTTTATTTTCAAAATTGGCGCTATTTTTTTGTTTATAACGCAAAAAATATAAATTGCACAGGTGATAAAATGCCACCAAAAGAAAGCTCTATTTGTGGGAAAAGAAAGGAACTAAATTTTATTTGGGTACAGCATCGCACGACTGCGCAATTGTCCATTTAAAGTAACGCACTGGCGAATCGCAAAATAGGGCCTGGTCCAGAACTGGTTAAGGGATTCACGGGTGGAAAATCATCACTTCTTCTGCAGACTGGTAGAAGGAAACAGCAGCCAAGCAAATCCAGCCAGTCTTCTTTTAAATGTCCAAAAATGTCTCTTTCTAGAAATTTTTAAGCAGCAAAATCATACAGGCCAGGACTTGACAAACTCCAATGGAGAGGGACTCAAAGCCCCTTCCTCTGTGGTATCAAGACCAAGGCAGCACAGGCTGCAAAGGCCAGCAACAAGGCTGAATTTCAAGAAAAGACAGTTCCTGCAGGACTACACAGAAGAACTCTTGCTCGAGAGCTATAAAGCATGTTCCAGCAGAATCGAGGGGCAGAGGCGTTTACTTCTCAATATTTCTGGTGCCGAAATCCTTAGGAGCTTGGAGACCTGTCTTAGATTTGAGAAGACTGAATAACCATATACTCAATGGGAACTTCAAGATGGAGTCTTTTCACACCATATTGAAGGTGGTCCAGGAGGACAATTGACTAATCTTAATAGACCTTACAGATGCATATCCACATGTTATCATAAGGAAGCATCGCCAAAGGTACGCAATACGAGACCAACACTACCAGTTATCCTGTCCGACATCTGCACCATTCCGAGGGACTTCTCAAATGTCCTCCTCTCCATCATTTCTCTGATTCATCTAAGTGGAATAAGAATTTTTCCCAATTTAGACAATATCATCATATTTAGGAGCTCTATTTAACAACTGGAAGAACAGTAAGATCAGATCCTTAAAAAAAAACCTGAACAGATTTGGGTGGCTGGTAAACCCACAAAAGAGCAAACTTCATCCCCTGCAGACAGTGCAGTACCGGGAAGTGGTATTTGGTACAGCCCAAGGACAGGTTTTTCTCCCAGGCATGAAGGTTCAAGAGCTAGTCAACTGTGTCCAGAGAGTAATGTCACCAACTTCCCTCTCAGCAGAGGACTGTGTGGTCCTGATTGGAATGTTTACTGCTACTATTCCTGTAGTCCCTTGGACCAGGTGGCTCGTGAGGGCTTTTCAAGTTACCTTTTTAAGTCAATGGAATGGGATCTCCAGAAACCAGAAGGTATTTATTCAGACAGGAATATGTTAGGACTTAGAATGGTGGACCATGACAGGAAACTTATTCCGAGGGATACCCCTCAATCTGGGGGGTTTTGGTAGCACCTCAGGAGGCCGTAGTATCCCCTACCTATGTAGATGCTATCTGCACTCTCGATCGTGTTCCAAGTCAGGAGAGATCTGCTGATCCATAACCAATGTCAGCACCCCCTTCCAGGAAGACTATGCAAGGTGGCATTGCTGTTGAATTAGCCCAGTTAGGGGTCAGGGGCTCCCATCCCAGGTGATGAAGACCCTAATGAGGACCAGAAGTACATCCACCAAATGTTACCTATGAACGTATTTGGATAAAATTCACAAATTAGTCCAGCCTGAGACACAATCACTGCCCAACATATTAGATTGCCTGCAGTCAGTCTTATACACAGAATTGGCATATACAGTATCTCACAAAAGTTAGTACACCCCTCACATTTTTGTAAATATTTTATTATATCTTTTCATGTGACAACTGCAGAAATGACACTTTGCTACAATGTAAAGTAGGGAGTTTACAGTTTGTCTAACAGTGTAAATTTGCTGTCCCCTCAAAAATAACTCAACACACAGCCATTAATGTCTAAACCGCTGGCAACAAAAGTGAGTACATCCCTAAGTCAAAATATCCCAATAGGGCCCAACTTGTCAAAGTTTTGTGTGGCCACCATTATTTTCCAGCACTGCCTTAACCCTCTTGGGCATGGAGTTCACCAGAACTTCACAGGTTGCCACTGGAGTCCTCTTTCACTCCTCCATGATGACATCACAGAGCTGGCGGATGTTAGAGACCTTGCGCTCCTCCGCCTTCCATTTGGAGATGCCCCACAGATGCTCAATAGGGTTTAGGTCTGGAGACATGCTTGGCCAGTCCATCACCTTTACACTCAGCTTCTTTAGCAAGGTAGTGGTTGTCTTCGAGGTGTGTTGGGGGTCGTTATCATGTTGGAATACTGCCCTGCCGCCCAGTCTCTGAAGGGAGGGGATCATGCTCTGCTTCAGTAAGTCACAGTACATGTTGGCATTCCTGGTCCCACAATGAACTGTAGCTCCCAAGTACCGGCAGCACTCATGCAGCCCCAGACCACGACACTCCCTCCACCATGCTTGACACTTGTCTTTGTACTCCTCACCTGGTTGCCGCCACACATGCTTGACACCATCTGAACCAAATACGTTTATCTTGGTCTCATCAGACCACAGGACATTATTCCAATCATACATGTCCTTAGTCTGCTTGTCTTCAGCAAACTGTTTGCAGGCTTTCTTCTGCATCATCTTTAGAAGAGGCTTCCTTCTGGGATGACAGCCATGCAGATGCAGTGTGCAGCGTATGGTCTATGCACTGACAGGCTGACCCCCCCCCCCACCCCTTCAACTTCTGCAGCAATGCTGGCAGCACTCATATGTCAAATTCCCAAAGACAACCTCTGGATATGATGCTGACCAAGTGCACTCAACTACTTTGGTCAACCATAACGAGGCCTGTTCTGAGTGGAACCTGTCCTGTTAAACTGCTGCATGGTCTTGGCCACCGTGCTGCAGCTCAGGTTCAGGGTCTTGGCAATCTTCTTATAGCCTAGGCCATCTTTATGTAGAACAACAATTCTTTTTTTCAGATCCTCAGAGAGTTCTTTGCCATGAGGTTCCATGTTGATCTTTCAGTGACCAGTATGAGAGAGTGAGAGCGATAACACCAAATTGAACACACCTGCTCCCCATTCACACCTGAGACCTTGTAACACTAACAAGTCACATGACACCGGGAAGAGAAAATGGCTAATTTGGCCCTATTTAGACATTTTGACTTAGGGGTGTACTCACTTTTGTTGCCAGCGGTTTAGACATTAATGGCTGTGTGTTGAGTTATTTTGAGGGGATAGAAAATTTACACTGTTATACAAGCTGTACACTCACTACTTTACATTGTAGCAAAGTGTAATTTCTTCAGTGCTGTCACATGAAAAGGTATAACAAAATATTTACAAAAATGTGAGGGGTGTACTCACTTTTGTGAGATACTGTAGCTCAATTAGAGTACAGATTTCCACCTTGTTTCCTGCAGGCGGCAGTCCCCTTAAGGCTACCATAGAGATCCCTTATGCCATCCTGGGATCTCGGTCTAGTTCTCAAAGCTCTCATGCAGCTGCCTTTATTGCCATCAGACTTCTGCTCCCTATGGTTCCTGATCTTAAAATGTGTGTTTTCTTAATAGCCATAGTCTCTGCAAGGAAGGTATCAGAATTGGCGCTCTGTTCTTCAAGGAGCCTTATTTTATAATCCTCCCAAAGAAAAGCTATTCTTCTGTCTGCTCCAAGTCTTAGGCCTAAGGTTGCCACTAGCTTCCATGAACATTGGGAAGCAATCCTTCCAAGTTTGGAGCAGGTGCCTTTACCGTCTCAAACTGATGACTTCACCACCTTGGACCTAGTTATTCTGTTAAACACATAAATACAAAGACCTCAAAGACTTGGTCGGGGGAGGAGCCTAACAATGCGCCTGCACAGAGCTCATACTAGGTGTGCCAAGGACACCAGGGATCACCTCCGCATGAAGTAGGCAGAAACTTTCCCCCGAGAGTTGAGAAGCTGACTGGCTAGCCCAAGATGGCCAGAGAGCAGTATCACCTGGTGAGTAAGGGGACAGCAGTGAAGCCATGGAGCCGCCTCTGGAGAGCCCTCGCTTGGTGGAGGGAGAGCCGAGAAGGAGGATGGGTAGAGGCAGCAGTGCGAGCGGGTGCTGAGCCGAGTCAGAGCGGGCCTGCCGACGGAGGTGAGAATTACATCGGTGGCTGTGCCCGGCAAGGCTGTGAAGCCTGAGAGGAAGTGACAGGAGGTGAACATGCTAAGAGGCTCTTGGCTATATTTGGCTATACTCTGCTGTTTTCGGAGGGAACTGACAGCCAGATGAAAGCGGACGAGGCTAGAAGGCAGAAGACAGTACAAATGTCCCCCAAATTACCCTTTTTTGGAGACAGTAGACAGTCCAAGATATTTAGTAAGAGGCATGGCGAGTTTTGTGAAGTTGTAATTTTTTCCCATAAATTCTTTGGAAAATGAAGAAATTAATTTTTTTTTTCAATAAAAATGTCAAAAGTTACTTCTCACACACGGCATAGGCATACTAGCAACTACACCCCAAAGCACATTCTGCTACTCCTGAGTATGGCAATACCACATGTGTGAGACTTTTTCACAGCCTAGCCACATAGAGAGGCGTACCTTCAGGCAAGGAGGTTGACAAAAGTTTCCTATCCTAACCTGATGTGGTAAGATATCTATATAGTTCTATTTGGATGTAGGATAATTGTAGTGTATGCTTTAGGCTGGTGTTTAGCCACTTGCCTATGGGCCCCTTCTGACATTCCTCTCCTACAAGAAAAATCTGCATTTTGTTTGCTATAATATTATTCTGAAGACCCAAACATTATATATTTTAAAGCAGAGTCCCTAGAGAATAATGTAACAAGGTAATTGCGCAGCTATTCTTCAAATGCAATTTTTGTAAAAAAAAAAAAACACTAAGTAATTTTAATGCTCAAAAACACAATATAATATTAAATTGTTTGGTAAAATTTCAAAGATGATGTTATGCCAAGTAAATAGATACCTAACATGTCACACTTTAAAATTGCGCATACCTGTGGAATAGCGACAAACTATGAAAAATCTCCAAAGGGGACGCTTTAAAAGCCTTTACAGGTTACCAGTTTAAAGTTACAGAGGAGGTCTGGTGCCAGAATTATTGATCTTGATATAATGTTTGCAGTGATACCTCACATGTGTGGTGTGAACATCATTTACATATGTGTCTGCAACCTCTGTATGCATTCTCCTTTGCACGCAAGCATGGGGGGCCGAGGGCCGTTTGAATAAAATAAATAATAAAATAAAAAAACAATTAAACTTTTTTTTACAATGTCTCTTCATTTATATTTGATCACTTGTATTACTATCACAGGAAATGAACAGCATTCCTTGTGATAGCATGGGTAGTAGTGACCGCCGGTTCTTTTTGCTGAGACATCTGGGGTCTATTAGACCACAGATCTCTCCTCTGCCCTTAAAAGCTTCTGATCAAACTGAGATTGGTTTGATCAGATGCTTTCACAGGTCGGTAACAGCCTCTATACATTAGACTGAAACCGAAAGTGACAAAATACTCATTGCTTCCAGTTTTTTAGACTATAGAGATGTTTTGGGAAGTTCTGGTCCTTGGTCATCTCTATAGTAAGCCAGTGGTACCGCTGGCTTCAGTCCCAGGCTCCCCAGTGGAATGGGAGAGCCCAGAAAGGTGGCGGAATGCCACTGGAATGCCATGTAAAAGCGATCCAGCAGCTATTTAGCCACTTGGATTGTTTCTACTTTTTTCAGAATCACTGGCTGAAAAAATTGATACTGGGGTCATGACTGCAGCTCAAGCATCACAGTGACATCTTATGCATGAGAAGTGGATTAACTACTTTTACTATCCTTCTTATTTTATTTTATATACTGGGGTCTCAACAAACTGTTTTAGTGGCTGCTTCCTGCAATCTTTGTTCCTGTTGTCCCTTGATAAAACCTCTTCACTTGCCCAGGGAGTTTTTTAACAAAACTGCGCTTGTATAAATTACATGTTGAATGTATGCAATACATTGTTACCATTTGATGATTTAATTGGACCTTTTTTGTATATGTTGTATTGTTCCATTATTTTACATATTATTTTGCTCTTCAGGATAAGCCTCATTCATATATCTGAAGAAGTAGAATTAATTTCTGTGAAAGGCATTGAGCCATTCCTCCTTCACCATCTTTGCCAAAGTGTATTGTGTCACTTCAAAAGTCAAAAAAGGAAAATATATGACAATATTGTAAACAGATGTACAGTATATATTTACAGAGATGAGTGTAATTTTGGAGGATTTTTTTTTTCATGAGAAACACATTAATCTTTTATTATGCTTTTTTAATGAATTCTGTGAATAAAAATACATTGCTTTTTACTAGGCGGATGTTGTGGGGTACCTTTAAAAGTCTGTTGTTTTATACTTTTTTGGTAATATTATTTTTAGATACTCTTCGATGACTGGCATGGTGTTACTTGATTGACACAAGGTCATTGTGGTGCCTATATTTAAAAAGAAATCAAATTCTTTACCAAGTAACTACAGGCCTGTTGGTTTACCCTCTATAATCAGGAAGAGAAAACAACACATAGAAAAGGAATAGCAATAGGCAGCATGGATTTACAAAAGACAAGAGTTGTCAAACAAATCTGCTTCCTTTTTATGAGGTGGTAAGCAAAACCATAGATAAAGGAGGGGCCATGGACACAGGGTACTTGGACTTTGCAAAAGCTTTTGACACAGTTCCCTTCATATTAATGGGGAGAACTGGCTAAAAGATCGTTTTTAGAGAACAGCTATTCAAGATTTATACTCATGATTCCTGATTATTGGTGGTGTACCAAAAGGATCAGTGTTGGGACCTTTACTTTACCTTTACTCTGATATAGAGTTTGGGATTCAAATTACCATTTCTGTGTTTGCAAATTACATCAATCAAAGTAGAATAACATCATTACAGGACGTCTCCAACTTACAAACAGGCCTTAATGCACTGATTGTTTGGGCAACAACAGTATGTGGCAAATGAGGTTTAATGTTGATAAATTTAAAGTTATGCACTTGGGGGTTAAAAACATGCATATATATATCATACATACTAGGGCGAGGACAATGGGGGGAGTTGATGGCTGAGAAGGATTTGGATATTCTGGTAGATTATAAACTGAATAATAGCATGTAATGTTAAGCTGAAATTTCTAAAGCAAACAAATTACTTTAGTAACACAAAACTCTGGGCCCCATGCTGTGTGTATCAACCACATCTCAAAGTGAAAGTACAAGCTTTAGCTGCAGTCCTTGCCCATTGGCCACACCCCTCTGATGAGTTTCACCCTGATTGGGTGAATTTCACTCCTGAGGAAGTGGATATGTCCATGAAACATGTAGAGGAGCAATCATCCCTGTGTTTTTCATCATTCTAAGGGTGTTACATTATCAGTGATCTATGCATCCCTACACGGTTCAAATAATACTCTGTCAATATGTAAATTATGTTAATGTGTTTGTGTGTAGGAATTTTTGAGCTTTTGTATCAATAAAAATATTTTTATGTCACTTTACTGTATGTGTTGTCTACGTGTACCGAGATAGTTATTTTTTCTTGTTTTTCCCCTTTGGGTTTTTTTGGGGAGTAATTCCCTCCTTTCTTTATTTATTCAACCTAGGATAATAGTAATCTTCTATTTTGGCCTATTTAGTTACATTTACTTGAGGCACATAATTCATATTCTGATTGGGCTTAGTCATAGAGGTAAGACTCTACGACTGAAGAGTCTTACAACTGAAGCTTGTATTTTCACTTTGAGTCATGGTTCATAAACAGAGTTTAGCCCAAAGCTTTGTATTACTGTGGATGGATGGTCCAGAATATCCTCTCTGATGGACCAGCTGCTGAGAGAGCCAGGGTGATGGTATGCAGGAAACTTCGAGCAGCACCATACCTGTCATGAAATACAAAATACTAACTTTCAGCAAGTGCCTTTCTCACATCGTAGCATTTCTGAACAGAGCACATAAACCCAAACATAAAATATATATTTATCAGTCTCTAGAACTGGCAATCTCTGAAAAAGAACTTTATAAGGCTCTTAAACAACCTACACCTGGGAATAGTCCAGGACCACATGGGTTTATCTCACAATACTACAAAATGTTTCCAACAGCATTAGCCCCACAATTTCTGTAAGCATTCAATAGCTTAAACACTGGGATTCTACCTCCTCTTCAAACATTAGAAGCACAAATAGTGGTCATACACAAAAAGGGCCAAGACCAGCAATTATGAACAAGCTACAGACCCATTTCTTTATTGAACGTGGACCTCAAAATTTTTACCAAGATTCTGTTAAATCGCCTTCCCCTTAATTCCATCCTTAATACATACTGATTAAGTGGTCTTTGTCCCAGAAAGAGAAGCTCAAAACAGCAGTCTGAAAACACTGAATGCAATTATATGTGTACAAAAGCAAAGACCAGACTTTTTATAAACAGATGCAGAGAAGGCATTCAACAGGATCACTTGGGACTACATGTTTGAGGTCCTTAAAGCTGTGGGTCTTCAAAAACGTATGATGTCCTGGATTGGAGCTGTGAATTCTAATCCCAGTGCAAACGTTAGAGTGAACAAGATCCTGTCTGATACTTTTCCTATAAACAATGGGGCTAGAGATGGCTGCCCTCTATTCCCTTTAAAATTCGTTCTCACGCTTGAGCTATTCCTGAGGATCATTAGAACACACTCAAATACTAAAGATTTTGATATTGGTAAGATTACATGTAATGTAATTTCTTATGTGGATGATATGATGTTCTTCATCTTGGCCCCTCAGTTGATGAGATTATTGTACATACTCTGAGCTATTACCAAAGGAATTTCGCCTGACTTTTTCAAAGCACTGGACAATGAATTTAATTGTTTTATATGGACCAGAAAGTGACCACATATCCCAAATGATATTGTTATGTCTTTATAAGCACAAAAGGGCATTAGGTTTACCAAATTTAAAACATTACTGCTACACAATTCACCTTGTGTGCATTATTGACTGGTTTCTGCACGAAAACACCAAGAACCCACTAACAATTGTTTTATGGTCCAAACATACTAAGCTAGATAAGACTCTTGTTGAACATCCTCTAATAGGTGCCTCTTTACACATTTTTTATACTTGTTGTAAATCCCCTATGTTCTCCACCCAGAGGAGTTCCCTTACCTCTTTGATTGGAAACACAGACTTTCCACATAGAAAAACTCCAGAATTCTCCCATGTTTGGAATAATCAATCCCCCCTCTTTGGCATTTTTTTAACCAAGGCTCAATTTTACCTAAAGTTGACCTATAAACCCTGGCAAAGGTGAATAGTCTACCCTGGTGGATATCTTAACATCTGTCTCCATCTGAATTGTATTCTACACAAACATAACTATGCTCATTCCCCAGCAATATTTGAAAGAATTTGCATGCGCCAAGGTCCTCACACCCATTTTATTTTCTGGATTTATTTTGCACTTGAAGAAATGTTGGGTGCTCTGCCACCTTTTTTAAACAAGAATGAGAAAAAGAACTACAAATCTCTCTGACTGATGATCAATGGTCAACTGCATGTCAACTAGCTCACAATAGTTTATTTAGTGCTAGAACTCAGGAGACCAGCTATTAAATTATTTTTCTCTGGTACAAAACCTCAATAGGATTAGATAAAATTGCCCCCCCCCCCCCATTTATCTATGATGTGCTGGAGATAGCAGAAAGAACCTGACACTTTGAGCCATATTTCCTGGTATTGCCATATTTTATAATACTTTCAAAAACAGATCCACACTCTAATCCAACAAAATCCCAAACCTACCTATCTCCTATTCCCCAGAGACCTTCTTGTTGTAAATGAGTTGTAAATGTTGTTGTAAATGAGTCTCTGGTAAATTTTGTTGTAAATGAGTATCCTAATCTACCACCTAAACACTAAGACATCTCATTAATGCCACATGCACTTTGATGCCAAGATACTGGAGACTACCCACAATTCAAAATGTTAAGGTGCGGGAGCTACACATGTAAACTGTGTGCTGCTTTTACTAAGGGGCCTGATGGATTTTATCCCCTGCTTTGTAGGGACACAAAGTCCATCGATTTGCCTGTCAGAACAGAGCTCTGCCTTTTTTACATAGGCAAAGCTCTGTCCTGTGACCCTGCCCGACGATCGGCTGGTGGAAATCCATTACCTGCCACCCACAAATCGGCTTCTGCTGTGAGTATTCACAGCAGCAGTGGCCCACCACAGGCGCATGCACTCGTCCCCCTAGGCGAAAGTGCAGATTCTGCACAGAACGGCCGCCCTGTAGCAGTATACCTGCTATGAGGTGGTCGGGAAGTGTTTAATAGAAGGTGGTAGGCATGCATGGAATTTTAGATGTCTAGTACACACAAAGCGATTCGATATTAAGTCATCAATATTTGACTAGAATTCTCCAATTATATTAAATGACTGTGTGATCACTATAGAGCTAGCAGTTTGCCATTCACACATTCAATACCTTTCCTCTTCTCTCACTACTCCTTTAGACTCACTCTTCCCCTGTCCTTATTTTTCCTCCTTACTTCTCTATAGGTTCACCACCTTTAACTTTGATTTTCATTCACACCTTCTATTAAACACTTCCCGACCACCTCATAGCAGTATACCTGCTATGAGGTGGTCGGGAAGTGTTTAATAGAAGGTGGTAGGCATGCATGGAATTTTAGATGTCTAGTACACACAAAGCGATTCGATATTAAGTCATCAATATTTGACTAGAATTCTCCAATTATATTAAATGACTGTGTGATCACTATAGAGCTAGCAGTTTGCCATTCACACATTCAATACCTTTCCTCTTCTCTCACTACTCCTTTAGACTCACTCTTCCTTATTACATCAACCCCTGTCCTTATTTTTCCTCCTTACTTCTCTATAGGTTCACCACCTTTAACTTTGATTTTCATTCTGACTTTGATTCTGGTTTTGCCCACAACATCTTAAACTAACTTTTGAATTAATAAATCAGCTTTTAAGCTTTAAGACATATTTTTGTACCAACTTCATTGTCAGGGCACTTTTTTAGAGGTGGCATTGGTCTCTGGGCATTTGGCTTAAGGTTATTTCCTGGATTTTTTCTCTATCTCTATTTTTCTTTTTCTTTCCCCAAACATGATTTCTTTTTCTTTGTGAAGCAATACCTCTTCTTTCCCCTTCTATTCCCTTCCCTTTTAGTAAAAATGTTCCCACTTTCCTCCTCCTTTTCTTTCCTTTCTGCTTTTTCTCTGTTTAAATATTGTCTATACACTTGGGAAAACAATTCTTGAAATGTGTGATTTCTTTATTGGTAGACAGTGTGTAGTTGTACGGTAAGCCTGATATGTTTGGTGTACATTCATCTGTTTTTTTTTTTTTTGGACACTTTAACTTCCTGCCATCTGCGCTACAGCCTATATACGGCTGCAGCGCGGAAATTTTCGGGAGGCCGTTTTTAAATGGCCTCCCAGAAAGACTCTCCCCGCGCACTCCCACGAGCGCGCATCGGGGAGAATCTGTGTCGGCCGTGTCCCTTGGACACAGCCGATCACAGATCGTGGTGAATGGCCAATCACAGCGGCCATTCACCACGTGATCAAGCCGTCCAATGAGAGATGATCTCATATGTAAACATATGAGATCATCTCTCATCGCCGGCGCTCCTTCCTCACACAGAGCCTGCAGCGCCGGGGACACACAGCAATGTAATCAGGGCACTGATCACCAGTGCCCTGATTATTAAAGGTAAAAAAAATACACAAATTGCCCCCCCATCAGTGCCCACAGTGCCCGCCTCAGTGCCCCCCATCAATGCCCACAATCAGTGCCCATAGTGCTGCCAGTCAGTGCCCATCAGTGCCTGCTCATCTAGGCACTGATGAGCACTGACTGGCAGCACTGTGGGCACTGATGGTGCCGCCCATCAGTGCTCATCAGTGCCACCCATCAGTGTCCATCAGTGCCATCCGCCAGTGCCCATCAGTGCCGCCTATCAGTGCCCATCAGTGCCACCAGTCAGTGCCGCCTCTCAGTGCCCAGCAGTGCCACCTCTCAGTGCCACCTCTCAGTGCCCAGCAGTGCCGCCTATCAGTGCTCATCAGTGCCGCCTATCAGTGCCGCCTATCAATGCCGCCTATCAGTGCTCATCAGTGCGGCATATTAGTACCTCCTCATCAGTGCCCATAAGTGCCACCTCATCAGTGCCCATAAGTGCCACCTCATCAGTGCCCATAAGTGCCGCCTCATCAGCGCACATCAGTGAAAGAGAAAAATTTATTTTCAAAATTTACTCTCAGAAAATAAGAAAAACTTTTTTTTTTTTCAAAATTTTCTGTCTTTATTCTTTTTTTTTTGTAAAAAATAAAAAACCCAGAGATGATTACATACCACCAAAAGAAAGCTCTATTTGTGTGAAAAAAATTATAAAAATTTCATATGGGTACAGTGTAGCATGACCGCGCAATTGTCAGTCAAAGTGTGACAGCACTGAAAGCTGAAAATTGGCCTGGATGGGAAGGGTGTTTAAGTGCACAGTAGGCAAGTGGTTAAAATATCTGTAATATACCTTCCTGCTATTATATAAAGATACATTATTGTACACGTGAAATATCACTTCTGTTTTAATTCGTGTAAAACTCTTCTCTTCTTGACAATAATATAAAACAAAGAATGTTCAAAAGTAGCAAAATTCTTTGTTTTATTAAAGGAGGTGTAGACTAGACATCAGAAAGAGAAACATAATTTTTTCCCTGTACAAAACATTAGTAAGATGTTGTCTATAATATGGAATTCAGATTTGGGCACCAGTTCACCCGACTATTAACATGTTAAGGGAATATATGGCATAACCTGACCTAAACATTCTGAGTCATGAGTAATCTGACATAATATATTGGGGATATTGAATACACTTGGATCTGTATTCCAAAAAAAATCTGTCTTCTCTATATGGTTATTTTAGATAAAACAGAACATAAAATGTATAAGGAATTTCTTGTGAGTGTGAAAACAGAATTTTCTATCATCCTTGGCTGTCATATTTAAAGGTTATTAATAGTTTAGAAAAAAGTAAAATATGATTATTTTTCTAAATGTAATACGTTATGCTCTGTTTTCTCTCCAGCATCAAGGGCATTCTTCATACTGAAATATAACAAATGTCATACTATTGACAGTATGCTTAATTGCATATTTTGCATCTGGTTCTGCTACTAGGACAAAGTAGTCATTTTTTACTCTGATTTTCCATTAAAGATGGTAGACTAAAAATATAACAAGCTGATAGATGATTGCATTTGTGAAACACATGTAATATAAATGCTTAAACTATGCTGACAATATTGAAGGAAGCTATTTTCTGGTTGTATCAAAAATGAAATGAAGAAGAATATTTATTCCTCAAGAATACAAGGGTGGTCGTAGTATAGAAAAATGTAACCTGGTGTGAAATACTATTGTTTCCATTACAAAAGGAAAAAGCTGAAGTTTTGAAGCAGAAATGTTTACAGAGAGACCATAGAGGACTGGCATCTAAAGACTGTTTTTAAAAAAGAGCTCAGATTTTTTTCTCAGAACAATTCAACCATTGCAGAATCCCCCAAGTAGCATTCACAGTAGTAGATGGTAGGACTGGTAATCTATGCCTTTACATAAAAAGAATTTATTGACTTTACAAAAAAACTTTTTTTTCCTTCACATAACAACCCATGATGAAAAAAAAATGAGTAGGGAAATATACATTTTTAAATTGTAAAATTTGAAATCCAATCTACTCAAGGCTTAACAATTGTTAACTATAATATGACCACTTTCAACCAACTACACTTTTGTAACTATTTTGTTGAGCAGTAAATACTGTCCACATTGAAATATCTCCTTTTGTGTTATCTGCACATCTTGTTTGGCAGAACTACGTAAATGAAAAGTGCCTTACTATAGTGGATGAGGTAGACTGACAGGTAGGTTAATGCTTTCTAAGTCCAAATCATTCATGCCTCTCAACCATTCTGGATTGTCCAGGACTGCACTGAATCGGACCCTAATCTTTCCATCCCACTGAGATGAGTATTGTCCCTCTCTACTCAGCCTTCCTCAGACTCTGCCACCATAAGCTGACAGGAGATGTGACAGCAGTGTCACTATTCCTGTCAGCAGCAAGGAGGAGAAGAACAAAATGGCCATCTATATTTTGTTGCATTGTAGTAGTATGTTAACTTTATTCACTTCCAATGGACTGATTAAAAAACTGACTTCCCACCTTCAACCCCCATACTGCACACATGAAGGATAATGCTGTCCTGGCAGAGATCCACTAACAGAATCTGTGAGCTGCAGCCAAAAGTGACAAGAGCAGCTGCAGCTGAAAGATCTTTTCTGTTTGGCCACTACTGCACTGCAAAGGAGAGACTTCTGAAACTCTGAACAACCCCCAACTGTCCCCAACCCACTGTCCTCGATTTCTAGCATCCTGACAACTAATGACATCACATATTTGCCCCAGCTCTCAGCGTAGGACAGAATTTCATCATTCAGACTTGGTTCACCTCCCAGCTCCTGCCAGGCTACAGCCATGCTGCTTATGGCAGAAGGACTCATTGAAGTAAGGAGGGAGAGCACTGATGTAAGGAGGGGGCACACTGATGTAAAGAGGACACACTGATGTAAGGGGAGGGGGCACACTGATGAAAAGGGGGGACACTGATGTAAGGGGTGCATATTAATGTAAGGAGGAGGGCACACTGATATAAAGGGGGGCACAATGATGTGAGGGGGAACACTGATGTAAGGGGGCACACTAATATAGAGGAGAGCACATTGATGTGAGGGGGGGGGGGCACTCATGTAAGGGGACACATTAATATAAGGGGGGTGGACTGATGTAAGGGGGCACACTATTGTAAGAGGGGCACATTGATGTGAGGGGGCCACACTGATGTATGGGGGCACATTGATTTAAAGTGGGCACATTGATGTAAGAAGTAGCCACCAATGTAAGGGGACACATTGATGTAAGATGGAACATTGATATAAGAGGGTACACTGATGTAAGGGGGCACAAAGATGTAAGAAGATACAGTGATGAAGGGGGGCACACAGTGGTGAAGGGGGAGGCACACAGATGTAAGGGGGCACACTGATGTAAAAGGTGGGCTAGTAATGTTTGACAGCACATTGAAGAGGGGCACACTGATGTAAAGAGAGGCAAATTGGTTTGGGGGTGGGTGGTACATTTATGTAAGGGGGCACACTGATGAAAGGGGGAACCTCCAATGTAATGAGGGATTCTGAATTAAGGAGGCATATTGATGTAAAGGGGACACTGACAAATGGGTTGGCTGGAGACTTTGATGTAAGAGGGGACTCTGGTGTAAGAAGGGGCACAGATGTGGGGACAATGATGTAAGGGGGTATTGAAATAAAGGGGGACTCTGAAGTAGGGGGGAATGGGGCATTGATGTAAAGGAGGAAGTTGTTGTAAGGTGGGGCACTGATGTAAAGGGAAGCACTGATGTAATGGGGGACACTAATGTAAAGTGTTGAATTTATGTAAGGGAGGACTTTTCTGTAGGAGGGTACAGTGATGTAAGGGGGAAACTGATTTAAAGGGGACACTGATATAAGAGGGGACTCTGATGTATAGGGAGACTCAAAAGTTAGGGGGGGCTCTGATGTAAGAGGGACTTCAAAGAAATGTGGGACACTGATATAAGGAGGAACTCTGAAGCAAGGGGACACTGATTTAAGCTGAAACACTGATGTAGGGGGAGCATTGATGAAAGAGGGGGGAATTTATGTAGGAGGGGACACTGATGTAAGTGGGGACTCTGATGTAAGAGGGGACACTGATGTAATGGGGGACTCTGAAGCAGCTGAAACACTGATGTAGAGGAAGCATCAATGTAAGTCAGGGAATTAATGCAAGGGGGGACACTGATTTTAGGGGGATTCTGATGTAATAGGGGCACCAATGTAAGAAAGGGATAACAATGTAAAGGGGGACATTTATTTAAGGTGTTACATTGATGTAGGAGGGTGTAGGAGGATTCTGATGTAAGAAGGAACACTGAAAAAAGCAGAAACTGATGTAAGGGGGTCTGGGATCTAACGATGGACTTTGCAGTAAAAGGGCACACTGATGTAAGGGTCTGATGTATTATTAATATTGTTAAGCAAGCAAAGCAGGAAGGGGACGTGGATGTTCTTGTCCATCTAGGGACAAATGACCTGGCTTGCAATGAAGTGTCAGAGGTGAAAAAATCTTTTATCACACTTGGTAATGACGTACAGGATTTTGCATCCACCATTTCATTTTCTGAAGTTCTGCCTGTGCATAATGTTCAGAATGATAGGCAGAGGCGCATAAAGGAGTTCAACATATGGCTTAGTAAATGGTGTCAAGAGCAAGGATTTGGCTTTGTTTCTCATGATAGCTCTTACTATTAACCGACTATTTAAAAAAAAAAAAAGAAAGAAAAAAATGGCCAAAATGTAAATAAATAAACGGTGTGGGGTCCCCCCCAAAATCCGTACCAGACCCTTATCTGAGCATGCAGCCTGGCAAGCCAGGAAAGGGGACGAGTGAGCACCCTCCCCTCCTCAACCATACCAGGCCACATGCCCTCAACATTGGGGGTGGATGCTTTGGGGGTGGGGGGGGGCCTCTGCCCCCCCCAAGCACCTGGCCACATGTTAATGGGGACAAGGGTCTCTTTCCCACAACCCTGGGCTGTGGTTGTGGGGGTCTGTGGGCAGGGGGCTTATAAGAATCTGGAAGCCCTGTTTAACAAGGGGGCCCCCAGATCCCAACCTCCCCCATGTGAATGAGTATGGGGTACAATGTACCCCTACCCATTCACCAAAAAAAAATTCAAAAATTTAAAAAAACAGTAGACAGGTTTTTGACATTCCTTTACTAAAAAAAAAAAATGCCCCCAATGACCCAAGGGATGCGCAGAGAGTAATCGATGGTGCGGTGTGTTGCTCGGACATACCACATCTCTGATCACGGTAAAGAGCCTATGACATAGGCTCTTTTCTGTGTGATCAGCTGTATCCAATCACAGCTGATCACAGTGTAAATAGGAAATGTAGGTTATCAGCATTCCTCTACTCACCTTGACAGCGCGTGAGTAGAGGAGAGCCGATAAGCAGCTTTCCTGACAGGGGTGGATCTGCACTGATAATCAGTGCAGCCCCATCAGCGATGCCTGTCAGTGCACACCAGTGATGCCCACCAGTGATACCCACCTATGCTGCATTTTAGTGCACATCAGTGCCCCTTATCAGTGCCCATCATTGCCGCTTATCAGTGCCTGTCAGTGCCCATAAAGGCTGCCTATCAGTGCTGAATATCAGTGCCACCTATCAGTGCCCATCAGTGCTGCACATTAGTGCCTCCTTATCAGTGCTCATCAGTGCCACCTCATCAGTGCTGCCTCATCAGTGCCCATGAGTGCAGCCTATCAATTTTTTTGCTCTGTTTTCATTAGTTTAGCAAAAAATAAAAAACTCAGTGGTGATTAATTATCACCATAAAAAGCTTTATCTGTCTAAAAAATTATAAAAATTAAATTCGGGTACAGCACTGCATGTCAGCACAATTGACATTCAAAGTGGGACAGTGCTGAAAGTTGAAAATTGGCCTGGGCAGAAAGGAGGTGAAAGTGTCCTGTATTGAAGGGATTCATTTTGTCACATATACACATTGATTGTGTGGATCATTAGATTGAATTTCATAAGAGGCATAGGTTCTTGTACAACCGTCAGAGGTGGGATGCATGAGTACGCTCATCATATAGAAATCTAACATGAGGGCACACCCATCATATGAGTTTCCAACACAGCTCAGGTAACCATTTCTTGCAGTGTGCTGGGAGGGAGTAAATGGTTGAAATTAGTGTGGCGCTTGTAAGCTAGGCAGGTACTATCTGGTGAAATTGCTTATCATCTGCGTTTTGAAAGTTGAAAATTGGCCTGGGCAGAAAGGAGGTGAAAGTGTCCTGTATTGAAGGGATTCATTTTGTCACATATACACATTGATTGTGTGGATCATTAGATTGAATTTCATAAGAGGCATAGGTTCTTGTACAACCGTCAGAGGTGGGATGCATGAGTACGCTCATCATATAGAAATCTAACATGAGGGCACACCCATCATATGAGTTTCCAACACAGCTCAGGTAACCATTTCTTGCAGTGTGCTGGGAGGGAGTAAATGGTTGAAATTAGTGTGGCGCTTGTAAGCTAGGCAGGTACTATCTGGTGAAATTGCTTATCATCTGCGTTTTTTATAACCATGACATTGTACAAAGATCTCAAGTACCATTCCCCACTAACATTTTAGGCTTTAAAGGCTTAGTGCTATTTTTAGTGAGCACACTGCCTTTGCAAAGGCTTTTATAGTCGAAAAATGCTGTGTAACTGTATTTGTTACTTTACTGCAATGCTGACATACTTGACATTTTGAAACTGATCATTTTGCTCTATTACATAAGATGGGTGTTCGGTTGTGCTTTATTTTGTTACTTGAGCAAACAGCTTTTCTTAATTTGCTTACTGTCATCTCTGTTTTTAAACTCCAAGCCATAAGCTGCAAAAGCTACAATCTACATTACAATCTCAAACTTGGACCATTGAGTAATCACAGTGGCTGTGCTCTAGTGTTCACATACTATGAAAGACTATGGAATTGTCTTTCTGACTGAAAAGCTTAAAATCTGTTTACTTTTTTCAAGGTCCCTTTTTTATTTATTAATTTCACAAATGTCTAATAAAAAAGTATTATTCTCTGAAGAGCATCAGCATTTAATTGAATAAGTTAATTCTAAAACATAACAGGAGAGCATTTACAATTCTACTTATGGTTGTGCAGAAAAGAAAATGATTATTCCAGCAAATGTTAAGGGGATGACCTGTTCCTGCATCATTAGACATTTTTACACTTTGTTAACTGCAGGGGGGTTGAACTTGCTGTGCCCCTACGTTTTTGAATTCAAATATTGTACCTCTGTGCAGGTGATGCTCTCTAGTCTTAGGATGTGAGTAACACTGTTAAACTATTACTGCAGAGATGGGGGAGTGAGTGAAACCCATTTCCATATGATCCATTGTCTAACCAAAAGCAATGCTCTGCCCAGGCCAATTTTCATACTACTGTTTCCTTCAGAGAATTGTATATATACAACAATCAGCAGGTCAAGGGATTACAACTAAAATTACATTTAAATACCATAATTAAAAATTGGACAACAAGCATCCAATATGTTTACAGTATGGGACATCTCCAATGTAAGTGTTTTAGATCCCCAGGATTTTGGCGGCAGCTGCCGATCAAGAAACGTGCCCGTCTGTCAGAAGTCGATTATTAGATCAACTTCTGTTGAGTGGAAGTGGCCACACATGGATCAAAATTTGGCTGATCCCTGCTGAAACAACCAAGTTTTGACCCATTTGTGGCCATCTTTATACATAAACGTATAAAGGTGGTACTAGAGGTAACCATTATTTCCAGCACAGGTATCTTATATTAGACTAGGGGGATCTTAGCTGAAGACTGACTTGCATGCCTCAATTGTAAATACTGAAAACTTTAATTTGTGGAGGATTTCTCCTGTTATTGCTGAAATCATTTCAGGTTCTGAGTCTGGATAACAAGGATTTTTTTTTGCATGAAGGTAAAGAATGGTGCTTTGTATCTTTACATTTAGAGGGTTTGGGCATTTTATCAAAGTTTATCAAGACAGAAAAGTTAGCGCTAAAGAGTACTAAAAAGGGAAAGCTGACCACCTCTATGGCAGAAAATAGATTTACAACTCCATAAAGGATGCTAGGAGGCATTACCCTTAAACACCATCAGACCCCCTCTATTTTCTGCAAAATGTATTGTAAACCCATTTTAATCTACACCCAGTATAGTCACAGCCTCAATGCAATATGACCATGTCAATTTTTTATTTTGATTTTGCATTACACAACTTATGCCAGTTTGTGCTATCATTTGTCCTGACATATCCCATTAACTCTAATTCTAAAATTTTGCTATACACTACACAAATGTTTTCTTTATCCCAGTTTTTATCTGCTAAAACATTATCTTTACAACACAAGTGTCTATTAAACTGTTGTCCAAGCAATATTATTTTATTTTTTTTAGGGAAAACTAGAATACGTAGTTATTATTATACCTCAGCAATGTAGCTGATCTTGCTCTTTGGTTTTTGTTTTTTTTTGCATTTCTAGAAACATGTTTTTATATGAGTACATACTACTGCAGATGATTTAATAGGTTTACTTTTGAAGAAAGTATGCAAGTTTTTTGTACAAGCACATGTACAAGTACATACTACCGCAAAGGATTTAATAGGTTTACTTTTGGAGAAAGTATGCAGATAGACATTTGTGTGCTAATGTCACTAATAAACATCTCCAGGCTGCGATTAATGTTTTTATGTTGAGGTTACATTGAATATTTGCTGTACTTGTAGCGTAAGGACAGCATAAGTTCTAATTCTACACTGCTTTATTTTTTTAGCTTAAGTGACGGAGATAAACTTATGCAATTTTCCAGTGAAGCACTGTAAAGTGGAATGCTTTTAGTTAGTCAGCACAGTAAATTGTATAGACAGGGGAGAAGGAAACTGTACAGATAAAATCATAAATGGCATTTCCATCAGGGCTAGAATTCTAATTTTCTTGCTTATTGCTCTACTTGATAAAACAAACAAAATAAGAATTCTTTAATATGCAAAAATGGGTCTCAAAAATCCTCTCAAGCTGATATTTTTATGGGAAAAACGAACTAAATGATATTCGCAGAGCACAAAAATCTACATTTAGATGAGACTGCTTTAAGATGCATAGCGTGGTTCACTAGAATTGGAACCTGTGTATATAAAATCTCCTTAGGTAACAAACTGTACACAATTACACCTGAGAATTGGCAACTGAGCCACTGCCAAGAAGGTTATGACTGAGCCTTTAATCTCCAAGTGAAAGATCTATTTTTAACACTTTTGTAATGATGCTAGCAACAGGTTGTTTCAAGCACTGACAAATATAATGCTATCCTAACAGTGTGGTTTATTTTTCAAGATTTACCATTTGGGAAATCGTAATTCCTTAGATTCAATGTTTATCCTGTAAAACATGTCTTTCGTGATTCAAGGTACTAAGCTTCTTGAAACAATGTTAAGGCAAATAGGCTGTTCAGTTGCAAGAGAAGTTGCACTCTGCAAGGGAATTTTTCCCAAAGCTGAATGTGGTGTAGTTTCACTTTACAAATAATACCCAATCACATGCAATTAACATAAAAAAAAAAGATTGTTTTGCTTGCACATAATTGGATTTTGAAAGTTAGCAGAACTTCACATCATTCACTAAGCTCTGGGGGCAATTTCCTTCTGCAAAGGGCAACTTCCCTTGCAAAATGAACAGGTCAATTGCCTTTTTTAATCAACCTCAGTGTATACATTTTTAATTTTAAAAGAACACTAGAAATCACTACATTGAACAACACGTACACCCTAGACAACATTTGTACCTGGACACTGGCAAACTAGAAATAAGCACCACCCTGGCATTTGAGGTATATCAGTCCATATTTGTATACAAGCTTAATCAAGCACAAGGTTTATGTATAAGCATGCATATCAGGTCTGTCGGTACAGTAGTGGGGGAAAGTTCCAGCATTTGTACAAAATATAGTGAGGGTTTGATCTTACCAAGGACTTTCTGGAGGGTGAGAAGTCCACTACAGTTGTCATTAGTTTGCAGTATGTCTTTACAATACATTTCATAATATTTTGTTGTGGTAAACTGTCCTCAATATAAAATCCACAAAGAGAAAGATCAACTGAAAGTGAATCTGATCCTATGCTGCCTAACCAATAGGTATGACGCGCTCCTGTACTTTGGTTCTTGATCTGCATTATAGTTATAATTTTTAGTATTTTCATAAACAATATTAGAATAGTTACTATAGTATTTTCTAATTTACTGGCTTCATGCAGCAAGCTAAAAAGGATCTCTCCAAAAATGTTATGCGGAATTTTGATTATTAGGGAAACCTGTAGATCCTTTTAAAGGCTGAACACCTAGCAAACTGGTATAACTGAACTACATACTGTAAATGGGAGTTGGTTCACCTATCACCTGATTTGTAATTCTTTCTTGCTGGTTCTATGGTTTACACAGCAGAGCCAAGTTAATCATGTGGCTTTTCCACTATCGCAGTCAGGCAAAATTGACAGGTCATCATCCTTTCTCTGGCCTGCTGCCTGCGCAATCTAAGTAGCAGCAGGAGATGGATAAGTTCATCCCTCTGCTCACTGTGCTCTCTTATCCTGTAAGCATATCCCTTGTTATCATATGCATACTAGCACCAATGCTGTTCCACTCTCTCACAGTCTGTGTGCTGCCAGACAGGTGATACAAGAGGCTTATACCAAGACACACTCAGGTGTTTTCCATATATCTGCCTGGTGTTAAATTTAAGTCTTCATATTTAAACACATTTTAAAGCCATTGACTACTGCAAATTTAGCAATTCCTGTTCTCTACATACAATAGCACTGTCATGAACTTGCATGGGTACATTTTTAGAGTATACTGCATATAAACTCACTTGTCAGTTATCATCAAAACTTATCAGAATAAAACATTAATACCATTGAAATAAAAAAAGTTTTAATGACAGCCCAAAAAACCTAATTTAAATCAAAGAGATTGTGTTTGCCAATGCAGTAGAGAGTTATTATTTGGCTTGGTTCAAAAGAGTGAAACAAAGGTGGGATTAGTTATCAAGTCTTTCCAGCTCATTTTACAGATCAGTTATTATGAACTGATGCCAAAGTCAATGACTACTGTGTATGTGTATTGAGATACTGGTTTCTCACTTGTAATATGACACTTGTGCCAGTGAGAACTAATTACATTAATTAAATATCCTTGCTAGCAAATGGCACAATAAGTGATGCTAAAGTGAAAATTTCTTGATTGATTCGTGATTAGTAATTTATCATGTTAACACTGGCGAACAGGGAATAGTAACGTAGATTCTATTTTTCATGCCTGCCATCTGTCAAATAGGTGACACACAATCTTGCTTTTTTTTTTTTTTGTTGGTTTGTAGAACTTTTAATTGTACCTCATATGAACTGTTTTTTTTTTCTTTGACTGCTGCCTTGCTTACTGTGTTACAGATCACCTTTAAGTCTAAGATATATGATGTGAGTAATGGAAAAGATGATGGAAGCTTCATCTGTTACCTACATGAAATCATCATTTGTGACTAGAGCTGATCAACTTTCTTAAAATCCAGTCTGACAATTAGTGCAAGCTAGCACCTTATCCACTTGTAGAAAACAGATCTGTCAACAATAGGGATGTGCCGAACACCCCCCTGTTCGGTTTGCACCAAAACATCTTAAATAGGGAAAGCGAACATGCAAACTCTTTTAAAGTCTTCGGGAGACAAACATGAAAAAATCAAAAGTCCTCACTTTGAAGGCTTATAAGCAAGGTATTGCCATAACAAGTGTAACTGTACCTGGGTACTGCCCTGAGGGACATGTATCAATGCAAAAACTTTTTGTTTAAAACTATTGTTTTTTTTTAAGGAGCAGTGATTTTAATTAAGCTTAAAGTGAAACAATAAAAATGAAAGATTATTTTAAATATTGTGCCTGGGGGTCCCCTTAATGTGTCTGTAAAGTGGTGCATCTGTACAATGTATGGAGCCTGCTGCAGCAATACTGACATTTCTAAAGTAAAAAAATGTAATTTAAACTTGCTTGCGGCTGTAATGTACTGCTGGCTTCCAGCAATACAGATAAAAAAAAAAAATGAAAAAAAAAAACGGGGTAGGCCCCCCCCCCCAGTACATACCAGGCCCTTTGGGTCTGGTATGGATTTTTAGGGAAATCCCATGCCAAAATAAAAATAAAAAAATGGCGTGGGGTCCCCCCTAAATCTATACCAGACCCTTATCCGAGCACGCAGCCCTCCCAGGTCAGGAAGAGGAGATGAGAGAGTGCCCCCACTCCAAAGCACCTTGTCTTGTTAAAAGGGAGCTTGCAGATTCCAATAGGCCCCCCACCCACAGACCCTGACAACCACAGCCCAGTGTTGTCGGGAAGAGGCCTTTGTCCCCATCAACATGGGGGAAGGCTGCTTTGGGGTCGGGGCACAAAGCCCCCCTTCCCCAAAGCACCCAGCCCCTCATTGTTGACAGCATGTGGCCTGGTAAAGTTCAGGAGGGGGGCCGCTCGCTCGTCCCCCCCCCCTCTTTCTGACCTGCCAGGCTGCATGCTTGGATAAGGGTCTGGTAAGGATTTTAGGGGGGACCCCACAATGTTTTTTTTTTTTAATTTTGGCATAGGGTTCCCCTTTAAATCCATACCAGACCCGAAGGGCCTGGTATGGACTGGGGGGGCTATGAAATTTCTTTTTTTTTTTTACCAGCACTTGAATCTGAATGGACATAACTTTGCCAAATCATGACACAGAATGCACTGTGCAGCGCTCAGTACATTGCTGGGTGTTCGTCGGGGCGAACACCCGGTGAACACCCTGCAAATTCAGGTGTTCAGCCATTTCATGCTCAGCCTGAACCATTCACCCATCCCTACTTATTAGATCTCATGTGCATTGTAGCCTTATTTGACATGTGCCAGTTATATTTTCACCAAGGTTTAGAGGTGACGTATTAAGAAAAATTGGCAGTGAGAGAGTTACAATGAAAGGGGTAATTCACCTGGTGTATAATGAAGTACAAAATTCCTTGGCACTTAGCCCTTGTAGCCAGAAATAAAGGTCTGTTTTATCTATTTCTAATTAAAAACAGAGATATGAGTTACATATATAATATATGCGTATTTTGAACAAAATTGCCAAGTGGAAAGGGGTGATGCAGCCTTTGCTAGCTGGTAGATGTCACAAACTTTTTCCACAGTCTGTCTAAAGGGACAAGTGCCCAGATGGAAAACTCCCCCTCCACTTCCCTGAGTGGAGGAGGGAATTGGCCATGATGTGCAGTAATGTATGTAATGTTTGTGGCATGTGATGAAAAAGTACCAATAGTTGATGTATGCTGCAGCAAACTGAAGCGTTTAACCTCTTGGCGTTGAGCACACACAAATTTTGGCCTTAGCGCTGATTGGCTGCATATTTGCTTGCAATACCGCCAACGGAGTAATGGATGGTGGTCATATGGCCATTAGCCCCGCCACCCAGCATTCCAAACCCCTAAAGGGCCCCAGGAGCTGGCGCCAAGGGGTTAAAGTTTGTTCTCAAATATCAGGCTAACTGTGGCAAAGGAAAAAATGTTGCTGCATCAGTGGTGTCGCTGAAAGAAAAAAATGTCCCTGCATCAGAGGTTTGGCAAAGAGGAAAAATGTTGCTGTGCCAGTAGGGAAAAAATGTCCCTGCATCTGTGGTGTATGTCTGGGGAGGACTGCTTTTGCATCCACAACAGTGTAATGAAGGAGAGAATGGGAGGTGAGCTCTGTGGGGTGCATTAAGATCTGTGTGAGCTCTGAGGGAGGAAGAGAGGTTCCAAGAAAGGTAGGAGGCTAAAGAGTTCCTGGGAGGTTCTCAGAAGGAAGGAGGGGTTGCACCTGCCCCAAGTGTACAGTTCACACCTTCTCAGCACAACACCCACCAGAAATAAAAGCAGCTTCTCCTTCTTTCCATCTCTGCTCATGTGATATTTACAGGTCAAAAGGGGACACGAAGAAGGGCAGACCACCTTAACTTGCCAGTGCTTCCACTGATAAAAGGTGTGTTGTTAATAGCAGGCTCCTATTGGAAGGAGGAGAGAGCAGACTCCTCCTTACAACAGCTATCAGCCCCTACTCCTTCGGACAGAAGTTTCCACAACATATTGCCTACTGCTCTGTCCTTATACACCACTGAATGCCCTGCCAATGCATACTGTTAGATACATGTATAAATGGGAGCAAGAACGCAAATGTAAGGGGGAGGAGGGAAAACAACTTTCTCACCCGGCGCTTAAACAATAAATGACATTAATATAAAAGCAGCTGCTATAAAAACAGACTGAATAAATATAGGTGTATACACTAGGTGAAGAAGCTGATAGCTACACCATAAATGACACATTAGCAGCGCTGAATCATATGTCCCAACATATAATCATAAAAATCAGAGTAAAACACTGTAAATTGGAAAAAAAAGTCCATAGATAGAGTTCATGAACTGTGCCCCAATGTCCTCCAAAGATGACAGTCCAAACCGTCTAGATCCTCAAACGATCATCACACAAAGGACAAAAGGACCCTTCATCTCACCACGGTGCTCACCCCTTGGTTGTGAACTCACCAGATAATCGATATATATAAGCCCAGAATACTGCCGTTAACAGGACAATAATGGACCATCCGACCACCTCGAGACTCTGGATGAGGAACCCAACTCCACTAGAAATACCTTGGTGTATCTCAGACAGCCTAACGACCATTGGATGGGATGATCTCACATGGGGCCAATCGATAGATCGTGGTGCATGAAAGAGTAATGAGGTCTCATAACGTGATACTGTATAAATGGAACCTTTTATTTCCCCAAAAAACATACCCCTGAAGCAATTGCACTTACAACAAAATTCAGCATATAAAGCATAAACATGGAAGAAGGTCAACCTGCGTACTGCAGCCAGTCCCTGTACGATTTGCTCGCCGCTCGGTACCTAGCTGACACGAACATCCGGGTCCGGTGTCTGACGTAGGCGTCCTTCGTGACCGCGTGACCACGCCTGACGCGTTTCGTCAGCAAGTGACTTCAACAGAGGGCGTGGTCACGCGGGACGGTCACTGCTATTTAACTGCAATGGAATGGGCGGTGCTGGTAATTAACCGGATGACGCAGATATCGCAACCCACGTACTTCCGCCCAAACCAGCGCATACCACCATGTGTGTTTCACTTCCGCCATGACCAGGCGTCACCGCCATCACCTATCAAATCCAATTAACCCCTCCAACGTCCAATTCACCAGACACAGAGGGTAATCAGACTTTGGATCATAGGAGGATCATGCAGCCATACATAGAATATTCGAAAGGCCATACACAGACGGATAAACAATGTTCAATCAATAAAAACATTGCAATATTGTACTAAAACCATTAAAAGCATTAATAACAATTATTGTGCACACTGTAAAATATATAGTACATTATAAAAAAACATTAGTATTATTAAAATGGCAGCAAAGATGCAATAAATATGCATAAAAATGTGGATATATAAAACATTGATATATAAAACATGACACAGGTTACTACTCATAATACCAATTAGAAAATACATTAATAGTTATTAACCACTTCACCACCGGGCCTATTTCAGACACTTTTTGTTTACAAGTTAAAATCAGTAATTTTTCCTAGAAAACTACTTAGAACCCCCAAACATTATATATATTTTTTTAGCATAGACGCTGGAGAATAAAATGGCGGTCATTGCAATATTTTTTGTCACGCGGTATTTGCGCAGCGGTCTTTAAAGCGCAATTTTTTTGGGAAAAATTACATTTCACTGCATTTAAAAAATACTAAACAGTAAAGTTAGCCCATTTTTTTTGTATATTGTGAAAGATGATGTCATGCCAAGTAAATAGATACCCAACATGTTACGGTTTAAAATTGCGCCCCCCCGTGGGATGGCGACAAACTACGGTCAATAGAGATCTCAATAGGCGACACTTTAAATTTATTTAACGGTTACCAGTTTAGAGTTAGAGTGTAGTTCTTTTTTTTAAATTATTGCCCACGCTCTGGTGATCGCGGCGATACCTCACATGTGTGGTTTGAACAGCGATTTCATTCGCGGCTCGACTTCGGTATACGTTTTTTTTGTGAGCGAGCTAACGGTGACCGGGGCAGCTAAATTTTTTTTTTCCCATTTATTTTATTTATTTTTTTAACGTTATTACAGTTTAAAAAAAAAAAAAATCTGATCACTTTTATTGCTGTCACAAGCAATGTAAACATCCCTTGTGACAGCAATATGCGGTGACAGGTACACTTTATGGAGGGATCGAGGGTCTAAAAGACCCTAGACCCCTCCACTACACTTCCCTGTATGCAAAACGCCAAAAACGGCATTTTTGCATACAGCCGTTTTTCAAATTTGCCGCCGTTTTGCAGCACACTAACCCGGAAGTGGGCGTCATGGACGCCGCCTCCGGGTTACGTCATCGGAGACCCGATCGATGCCATGTCCGGCATTCATCGGGACTCCAGCCACCGGGAGCCCCGGTAAAAGCCGCGGAAGGCGGCGGGAGGGGGGGACGTCCCCTCCCGCCCCCGGGTAACGATCGATCGGCTCCCGAGCCGCATTGATCGGTACCGATGGAAAGCCGACCGTCGGCTTTAAACCACGGTACCGGGATGATGCCTCTAGCTAGAGGCATCATCCCGGTATACCCCCGCAAAGTTTAGGACGTCATATGACGTCCACCCAGGGGGAAGTGGTTAATAAAACAATTGATGTCAAGATCAACATTCAACCCCTTCGGACACAAGGAATTGGTCAGAAAGATCCAATGTGTTTCACGTGTTTCATGTGTTTCATGTGTTTCACGTTTGGACAGGTCTCTTACCCTATTTACCTATATTACCAGGTATCTTACCCTGCACTAGTGTGCAGTATCCCGTACTCCCAGTATTTGAGGGTGCGACGCAACTGCGCACTAGATACGGACTTTAAACGAGAGGCCAAAGCCCTGCAGGGTAGACTTCTGGCTAGAGGATACAGCAAAAAACTTCTGAAAAAGGCCTTCAATAGGGCTAACTCACAACCCAGAGACAGATTAATATTTGGTCCCCGTCAGAAGCCACAAACTAACACTACGAAATTAATTACGAAATTCAATTCACAACATCTAGTAGTACGTAAAATATTGGCGAACAATTGGCACTTCCTCACTGAAGATGCCACTATCACTAGATATGTCAAACCCTATCCTGAGGTGGTTTATCGGAAAACAGCATCCCTTAGGGATAAACTTGTTCATAGCCATTACAAAACTGCAGACGAGGGAGCCACTGGAGCGGTAGGGGGTCTTGGGACATATCGGTGCCCCGAATGCCCATGGGTGAAGGAGGGATACTTGTTTCCATTACCACGCGGAGGTATTCTGAGACCTTGGTTTCGTGCCACATGCCTCACAGAGGGTGTGGTATATCTTGCCACATGCCTCTGTGGGGCTTTCTATGTGGGCAAAACAGTAAGACCCTTTGCCCGACGTGTCCATGACCACCTCTATTACATAGATACTGGTCTCATGTACACGCCTATATGCAAGCATGTGGGTATACACCACAACTTTGACCCACATACAATACAATTCATAGTCTTGGAGGCTGTCAAACAAAACCCACGAGGGGGTAATTATGATAATGCCATTCTCAAGGCTGAAGTTAAATGGATTTATAAATTACAGGCTACAAAACCCCCAGGGTTGAATACAGCACTATTCTTTAAACCTTTTTTGGAATAGTATAAACACTTGGGATACCCTACATGACAACAGCTTTATCTATCATTGTCATCCTTAAATTCCTTATATGTTCCTTCTTTCTGTTCTTTTCCTCCCCTCTCCTCCCCTCCCTTCCCTCCTTCCTTTCTTTTTGCATTCTTCTTACATTTTTGATCATTTATTTTTTATTTATTATTTGTTTGTTGCTCAATGATGGATTTGCCTCCTCACATACCTGTGGGAGCATATGGCATATTCTTATGCTAATTGAAAATAACTTGAATTTAATAACTAGTATTTAGCAGTATACAGTGGGTACGGAAAGTATTCAGACCCCCTTACATTTTTCACTCTTTGTTATATTGCAGCCATTTGCTAAAATCATTTAAGTTCATTCTTCTTCCTCATGAATGTACACATAGCACCCCATACTGACAGAAAAACACAGAATTGTTGACATTGTTGCAGATTTATTAAAAAAGAAAAACTGAAATATCACATGGTCCTAAGTATTCAGACCCTTTGCTGTGACACTCATATATTTAACTTAGGTGCTTTCCATTTCTTCTGATCATCCTTGAGATGGTTCTACACCTTCATTTGAGCCCAGCTGTGTTTGATTATACTGATTGGACTTGATTAGGAAAGCCACACACCTGTCTATATAAGACCTTCCAGATCACAATGCATGTCAGAGCAAATGAGAATCATGAGGTCAAAGGAACTGCCTGAAGAGCTCAGAGACAGAATTGTGGCAAGGCACGGATCTGGCCAAGGTTACAAAAAGATTTCTGCTGCACTTAAGGTTCCTAAGAGCACAGTGGCCTCCATAATCCTCAAATGGAAGACGTTTGGGACGACCAGAACCCTTCCTAGAGCTGGCCGTCCGGCCAAACTGAGCTATCGGGGGAGAAGAGCCTTGGTGAGAGAGGTAAAGAAGAACCCAAAGATCACTGTGGCTGAGCTCCAGAGATGCAGTCAGGAGATGGGAGAAAGTTGTAGAAAGTCAACCATCACTGCAGCCCTCCACCAGTCGGGGCTTTATGGCAGAGTGGCCCGACGGAAGCCTCTCCTCAGTGTAAGACACATGAAAGCCCGCATGGAGTTTGCTAAAAAAACACCTGAAGGACTCCAAGATGGTGAGAAATTAGATTCTCTGGTCTGATGAGACCAAAATAGAACTTTTTGGCCTTAATTCTAAGCGGTATGTGTGGAGAAAACCAGGCACTGCTCATCACCTGTCCAATACAGTCCCAACAGTGAAGCATGGTGGTGGCAGCATCATGCTGTGGGGGTGTTTTTCAGCTGCAGGGACAGGATGACTGGTTGCAATCGAGGGAAAGATGAATGCGGCCAAGTACAGGGATATCCTGGACAAAAACCTTCTCCGGAGTGCTCTGGACCTCAGACTGGGCCGAAGGTTTACCTTCCAACAAGACAATGACCCTAAGCACACAGCTAAAATAACGAAGTAGTGGCTTCACAACAACTCCGTGACTGTGCTTGAATGGCCCAGCCAGAGCCCTGACTTAAACCCAATTGAGCATCTCTGGAGAGACCTAAAAATGGCTGTCCACCAACGTTTACCATCCAACCTGACAGAACTGGAGAGGATCTGCAAGGAGGAATGGCAGAGGATCCCCAAATCCAGGTGTGAAAGACTTGTTGCATCTTTCCCAAAAAGACTCCTGGCTGTATTAGATCAAAAGGGGGCTTCTACTAAATACTGAGCAAAGGGTCTGAATACTTAGGACCATGTGATATTTCAGTTTTTCTTTTTTAATAAATCTGCAACAATGTCAACAATTCTGTGTTTTTCTGTCAGTATGGGGTGCTATGTGTACATTCATGAGGAAGAAGAATGAACTTAAATGATTTTAGCAAATGGCTGCAATATAACAAAGAGTGAAAAATTTAAGGGGGTCTGAATACTTTCCGTACCCACTGTATATTGCCTTTCTGGACAAGTATATGTAATGTATTGATTATGTAAACATAAATCTGTTATAATATGTTGTTTTTCATTTTTTTGCAATGGCATGATTATCTGCATAAGATTCACTGGGTTGGGTTATGATCCTCTATTTTCAGTGGTGAACACTCGGGCGCCAAGCCGGGGTTGGAGAGTTTGAGGCTATTTTTTCCACCTGCATTGCCTCCTCCCATGTTGTTCCCCGAGTCCGCCTCATTTTGGCGGATCAATGGTGATCCTGTCCTATCGCACCGCCTCTTCCTTCAGCGGTTCGCGCGGGACAGGATCGCAAAATGGCGCCCGCACCGGAAGTGATCTTCAGAGGTCAGTTACAACCGCATCACTTCAGGTGGGACTGGATACTTATAGCCAGCCACGGAGCGGTCCAAGCAGGTCACGACTACTGCGGTGTTACCTGCTGGACCGCGAATACGTGCGTTTGGACGCTCTGGTAAGTATTGCCATTGAAACTTCGCCGATTTAGCGGACATTATGGACAGACACCTTTATTCTCTGTGGGTCTCAGACTCGCTCAACTTTTGGCACCATCTCTCTTTGGTATGTTGGTTTATGGGCTTATACATTCGCTCTCTTTTTTCTTGGAATTACCATACTATCACATGAGCTTTATAGTGGATGCTTCTATTCAATCACATCTCTAATCTTCTGTATCCAGGCATCCCAGTTGTGGGAAATGCAGGAGTCTATTTATTTGCACAAGACAATTCTATGAATATATCTTCTTTCTTTCCTCATCTGTACCTATTAGGCACAAGCTATGATAAAATACTCCAGCACTGTTTCTTTTCTTTTCCCTATACACTGCCCTATCTATGTCCGCTTCACCGGCTTGAAACTTTGATGATGACATTGGCTTGGCAAATGGTGGCTTATTATATACGCCACCCCAGACCATACATATATATATATATATCTTTTTGTGGCAATTCTCTCTCTACTTTTGATTTTAAGGAGGCAGCGATTCAATTCCGTTTATTGCTGACCGCTTAATTAACCCCCGCTGTCTGGCATGGTCCGGTCCAGTTTCTACCACACCATGAGGACATACCCATCTGGACCCAGCCCAGGAGTGTGAGTACTCCCCGGATGGACTTGCAGATTATGCCATTGGCTACTGACCTATTAACTGTGCCCCGGATTTTATCACAGTGGTGAGTGTCTGATCTGACACTTCTATGTAAATTTATGTACAATCTTTTTGCAATGTTAAAAGAAAACAATATATATGATAATTACAATATGTTATCTATACCTAGAACCTATTCGGAGGTCACCAGTATCTATGGTCCCTGAGGAAGCCCACAAAGGCAGCAAAACATGTTGGACCTGTGTGACCCTGTTACCTTAGGATATGGTTCTTAAATCCTTTATATTGCACACATTTTTTATATCTGTATTGATGCTTTGCATCGTCGTTGGTTATTATTCTATGTTAATCATGTATTAATAAAATTATTGCATTTTATCCAATTGCTCTTTATTATTTATCTATATATGCTAAGTGAATCCGCCTTTAAAGTCCCATATTGGGTGTATCCTGTCCATACATACGGGTCCTGTGGGGCCATTTCAGGGTCCGCTGTTTTGGAAACACCTATTTCTTTCTCAAATACTGTTTACATTTAATACAAATCATATTATTTATCAGATAATTTTTTTAGGTGCAGTTCATCATTGCAGCCAATGAGATGCCTCTTTTGTTTAGTACTTTAGCTAAGAACAAAATGCATGCTAAAATATTATTGATAGCTTGAGCTATGATTCCTTTTTCACCTTCACTCACAGTTTTTAATAAATTAATTTTACTGCTCTACCTTAACCAACTGAATTCTTGAACTTTGACTACATGTAATGATCTAATTTTTATTCCTGGCTGTTTCTTGGCCATTTTCAATTTAGCTTTATGTGTTTCTGTTTATCACGGATTCTCCAGGCCTAAAGCAAACAATATTACATTATACTTTTCCCTAGCGCTGAGATTATTTAATTAATTAAATTTACAAAAAGGCTGATGATATATAAGTAACATTTCAATAACTAACCACATTTTCTATAAATGTTACTTTAGGAAGCTATAGACTACAAAGCATGTAGAAAATGGAAATGTTACTCCTTCATTTTTATATCTAAGTCCATTTTCATTTCTCTCATAATACACAACACTAAAATGCCTGGCGGAATGCTGTGAACATATTCTTTGCAAATGTAATTTATTTAATATTGTATAGAAAGGCTCATCTTTAATAACATTTCCCATTTAAAAATTGATTAGGTGGTGAAATCGCATTTGAGCAAGTCCAAACCATTCTGGAAACATAAGGAAATTAAAATTGAGAATAGAAAAAAAAAGAGATGGCATGAACTCACTTTTCTGTATTAAAGGTAGAGGTCTAGCACTTAACTGAGTGACACAAGGCTTTCTCATAGATTAATTTTCCTGCATTGCTATAATACTGGACTTGAACTAGGCTTATGTTTTTTGCCCTTGAATTACCATATTCGTCCACAGTTGCGGGCTTAAACTGCTCACATTTAAAATAACTTATTTTTCTTCCCCTGCAACTCTCTTGCATTCACAAGGATAAATATAGATTAATATTTATGTAAATCAAATTTTCTGGTCTGTTTGTTAATTTAATACTTAGAGCTTGTTAATCTTTCTGCAAACTTAACTCTGCTTGAAGCCTTTGAAGATAAATTGTTGGAAGAAAAGCTATAGAAGATTAATGGTTCTTTCTGAGCTTCAAGAACTTTATTGAGCTTTGTCAGAAAACATGATAAGATTGCACCTTTAGCAGCTCCTCATGGGATAAGCATTTAGAACACACAGAAAAGCTGTGCTGCTATGCCAAACTTCCCTTTACAATTGTGATTTCCTGTTCTGTTAACAGCTTATCATTTTCCTGCCACTGCGTGGGTTGATGTAGTGCCTGAAGACATAGGGATAGAGAAATGCCTAAATAGCTATCTACCATGACTAATATTGAGAATAAAAGAATACAATGTGGGTTACTGATATGCACTAAAAATACTGCACATATAAAACTTGTGAGAGGGTTGCTATGAAAACATCTGCAGAGTAGGAGGGTGATGCAACTACTACAGTATATGGCCAAAGCCTTAGTGGAAAACAGGTATTCTAAATGTTGCTTTAGATGGTAGTTGATTCATTAATAAAATATATTATTGATATAAAACATTACATTTTTTTTTTCATATTCGTTTTTATTAAAAATTTTAAGGTTTACAAATGAACAAAATAGTAGTACAAGAAACAAACAGTCTCTGCATGGCAAGTGGAATGCAAACATCAATATACCGAACAGTAACATACTAATAACCGTTTCCAACATATATCAAAGAGTAGGGAAATACTAGTGCCAAAGCAATGAGTAAGACATATACGAAAAGTATGTACCAAAGCGCACTGCACAGTCTAAACATCGGGGTAGAATGAGCCAGCAAGAGAGGGGTATGAGAAAGTAACTAAGAATAAAAAAGGATACATACGAGGGAAGGGTAGAGAGGGGGGAGGGGAAGGAAAGCTAAGCACCAGGGTAGTAGATACATATAAGGATATGTGTCCAATGCACAAAAAGGATCAACAAAGAGCATTTCAAACACTGGGTAAAGTTACCATGTTCCAGGCATGCCACTGAGATTCAAATTTTTGTCTACGACCTCCGCTCGTGGCCAACATAGATTCATGTAGGTAATGGGTGCGGACAATGTCCATAACCTCGGACAGGTTAGGGGTTCTAGTGGACCTCCAGCCCCGTGCAATCAGGGATCTAGCTGCTAAAAGAAAATAAAAAAATGTGTATACCTATGTTTAAGATGGCCATACTTGGGTTGGGCGGAGTCAACATCCCTGTTAAGCTGGAAATGAAACTGAATATACTGCACCAAAAGCTGGTTAAACCTTTACATGACCAAAACACATGTAAAATATTACCCGCTTCACCACACTCCCGCCAACATAGAGAGGAGTGCAGTGGGTAAAATAACGGTAATTTATACGGGGTATGATACCAGCGCAGTGTTATTTTTTGGGAGAGCTCCCAGTGTGCAGCCAATTTGGAGGCTGTATAGATGGACTTCAGGGCTGCTTTCCACTCCTTGGCCGAAAATGATCGATCTAAATCTGATTCCCATTTTGAAAAAGGAGAAGACTTAATGAACGTTAATTTGTCTTGTAAAAGGATGTAAAAAAGGGAAATACCTTTCAGCTTACAGTTAGGGTTAGTAAAGAAATCCCACACAGATCTTTGGAAATAGATCTGATGGGAATTCAGGGAGTTAAGAAAGTGGGAGATTCTTAGGAACTTATAGAAGTCTCCAGGGGGAATGTTAAATCTACAGATAAAAGGCTGTGCTGTGGATGGGATCCAGTCGCCTTAAGGTCAGTCAAATCTGACCTTATTAAAGCATACCCATACGGATAGTTGGATCCGGGAACCCTACGCAACCAGGCATGTAATCAAAAACATAGAAATGGAGAGAGGGAAGGTACCATCTCTGGAAGGTTGCTAAAGAAGAGCTCACAGGGATTGGTTTGTGCAAAACAAAATATAACCTTTATTGAATTTGGGTGCAACACATACAAAAAATATATATTAATCGATAAAGATAGATACAAAAATAAAAAACTACCTAGTTACAAATTGAAACTCGGTAGCTGATAGCCGACCCCTCGGATCGGTGTCGGTTGTGCATGAAGTGCAAATGCACCAACCTTGCCTAGCACCTGTGGCACCTACTGGGGTTCTGTTTTAGGAGCTTACTATGGGGAGCGGGTGACATATGATAAACTTCATTTGGGTCACCACTTCACTCAACCCAGTGTGTGGGGGTGTCTTCTGCTCTGTGTTAAGTTTATGTAAAAGTGGTGTGTACCTAGGTAATGCTCAATGGTGAGTATAGTAATGACCGGCAGAGGGCAAAAGGACCTGCTCAATGTTAGCAAGGACTGTCCATGTTCGGGTGATATTAAATGCACATAATTGCAACCAATCAAAGATTAAGGAAGAATATGGTATATCACAAATCTAAATATACACAATAGAAGGGGTGGCCACCCGACATGTAAAGAGTTGCTGATTCCCTGTGGAGATCTCAGGGACTGTTCGGCACTTCCATAACCATAGGGACAGTTAGTCCAGTCATATAATGGGGGTGGTGTATGTATCACCCGGTAGGTATGGGACACGGATAAGATCTTACTGGATCCACAGTTAGCAGGGACAATGAAGTATTGATGGGACTTCAGTCTCAGCCTGTGGTGCACGGAGGGAGCAGACCAGTCCGGAACTGGGGAGATATTACCACAACCAAAGAAGGATCCAGGATATACCTGTCCTATAGTGTGTGTAGTGATACTGATCAGGGATGGGGCCCACCTAGTCAGAGGAAAAAGGGGCTTAGTAGCGGTGATCCATCCATAATCCTGGGTCAGTCCATCAAGGATATGTTACATACAGTGTCTGTGTGTGGGGATCGTATCGCTCGCCTTACCTCTCTGATTGACTCAGATGTGGGATGAAGAAGTCCAGTACCTCTGATCAGTCTCTACTCACAGTGGATGGTGTGTCTCCTCTTGTCCCTTGCAGTGGGATGCTCACCCTGGCCGGTGCTCAGACCTCCGGAAGTGCAGCCGGAACGCTCTCTCACTGCGATGCTCTGTCTCAGACTGTGAGATGCCGCCGCTCCTGCGGCGCTGCTTGCTCTGGCGTCCCACGTGGGTGTGCCGTGCTGGCCGTGCTGGTCCTCTGGGAGGTAGGTAAGCTTCCTACTGTGCCTGTCAGGTGCTGGCGTCGACCAGTTGACGCGTTGCGCGTGCCCGAACTTAATGGTGTAGTCTCTTTGGGCAGAATAAATAGTAGTCCAGATTTTTTTGGCAATTGATTTCAGCTGTCCCATAATGCAGACTATCACCATCTTGTGGTCAGACAGTGATATCACATTTGTAAGTGCTCAGTGGCAGAGAAAATATTTAAAAACAGAAAGAACATATAAAAACATATGCACATATCTTAATAAGAGTATTCTGACTTTGTGGCTTGTCAAGTTACAGAGATGGTAACATAACTATTTATGTACTATGTATGCCGTCATTGATAAGCTGATAAAGTGCAGTCCCCCAGAGGAGATCAAATGCTTGACATTAGCGTGGAGGATCAGTGGATCGAGTCTCTGTTTTTTTATATATATATTATTAAGGAAATTTATTATTTTGCGAAATTCCATATATTGTTTGTGGGAGGTACTTATACATACATGGAAAACAGCCTGAGGAAAATATACCATAGAGGAAGGAATCCTTAGAGGATATGTAGGGGCAAACCGAAGTATCTGGATATTTGCCCATTGGGCCAGGTTGGGGATGGGTATAATATTGTATCAGACTGGGCCAGTGGTCCTCCTCTTAATGTTTGATGAGGTCCTAGTGGCTAAACCATCTGACTACTCCATGAAGTGGGTGCACTAAGGATCTAGGAATACCTTGAGACTGAGCTCATTGTTCAGTCCAGACGGTGTTAGGGTACCTAGCCTAAAGATCCAGGCTTTCTCTTCACGTAGGAGTATTCTATCGAAGACACCCCTACGTGCCGAGATGTTAAGGGTCCAAAACCCTTTCACCTTGAGCCCTTTTGCATCACCTCCATGTGCTTCAAGGAAATGCTGGGCAATGGGGGTTTCCTCCTTGAGCCTAATGCTCTTTAGATGTTCGCCTATTCTTATCCTGAGGGTTCTTTTGGTCTTCCCAACGTATATTTTCTTGCAGGGGCATATGATTTGATACAGTACTCATGAGGTACTGCAATTTATGAAGTAGGTGATGTTATACTCCTTAGAGCCAAATGCATCCGTGAAAACATCAGTTTTCTCGACAAATCGGCAGATATGGCAGTGTCCACACGGGAACATGCCCGTCATTTTGGGAAGATCAGTGAGCCAGCTTCTCTGAGTATTGTCTTTGGTAAACTCAGAGTGCATAAGGTGGTCCCCTAGGTTTTTTGCCCTTCTTGCAACTATTAATGGTCTAGGGCCTACTATATCTTTCAACCTATCGGTTTTTTGTAGGACATGCCAGTGTCTCTCCAGCACTGTCCGGACCTCTTGCCATTGGCTACCGAATCTCGTGATCAGTCGAGGCTGTGTTGCCGGGTTCTGATCAGTCATGTTGGTGTCCTTGGGTTTTAGGAGTTGTTCCCTAGTTTTTAGACCCGCCTTTTTTTTGGCACTCCGAAGAGTCCTGTGGGAATACCCACGTTCCCTGAACCTGTTGTATAGTTCACGGGATTCCGCTATGTAGTCACCATGTTCTGAGCAATTCCTCTTGAGTCTAATAAATTGTCCCACCGGTATACCTCTTTTCAGAGGCTCGGGGTGAGAGCTATCAGCCATTAGTAGGGTATTTGCTGCAGTAGTTTTCCTGAATGTAGATGTCAGCAATCTGCCCTCATGCAGGCGGATGTTGAGATCAAGGAATGAAATCTGCTTTTTATCTACTGTATATGTCAGGCGGATGTTGCGATTATTGGTGTTTAGCTCGTCCATAAACTCTTCAAGGTGCAGTTCCGTGCCTTTCCAGACCATCAGAACGTCATCTATATACCTCAGCCACGTTAAGGCATGGCTGTGGTACACAGATGAGGCCCTGACTATCTCTTCCTCCCACATGCCTAAATGGAGGCAAGCGTAGGAGGGGGCCCATGGTGCTCCCATGCTGTGCCCCTGACCTGTTGGTAGAAGTGGCCTAGGAATTGGAAATAGTTGTTTCCAAGCGCGAATTCCAGGATTTCCAAAAGGAACTCGTTTTGTGCTCCATTGAGGGGAAAGTTTTTTTCCAGAAAATGGTATACCGCAAGGATCCCCCACTCGTTGGGGATCGACGTATAAAGTGATTCAACGTCGATCCCCACTAGTAATACCTCTTCTTGAAAGTGTAGGTCCTTGATTTTATTCAAGACATCACCCGTGTCTTTTACATAGGATGGCAAGTCCCAGACCAGCGCCTTGATTAGGGAATCTAGGTATTTCCCTATCCTTTCGAGTGGGCCTCCAATTGCTGACACTATGGGCCTCCCTGGTGGTCGTAGTGGGTTTTTGTGGATCTTGGGAATAGCGTAGAAGGTGGGAATGTTGTAATCTAAAATCTTCAGGAAAGTTTTTTCTTTACTTGTAATCAAATTTGCCTCTTTGGCGAAATCAAGTTTTTCATTAAGTCTCTTCACTATACTTGGGAAAGGATCTTGTGGTATTTTCTTGTAGGTTTGTATGTCAGAGAGTAATCTCCTTATCTCGCTCTCATACATCTCCTCAGATAGTAGTACAACATTCCCACCTTTATCGCTCTTCTTGATTACTAGATTGGTGGCATGTTTAAGTTCGTAGAGGGCCCTCCTTTCTTCCTTAGAAATATTGTCTGGGGGTGACCAATCCCATCTGACCTTTTTGAGGTCCTCCTCTAGCAAGGAGAGGAAGATTCCCAGCCACTTATTACTACTGAACTTGGGCATGGATGTGGAGCGAATGGTGATGTTTGCTTTGCGTAGGCCTGGTAGGTTTTCTTGGGGTGGTTCCTCCCCTGGTTCAGATTCTTCTAATAGGTATCACTACACACACACTATAGGACAGGTATATCCTGGATCCTTCTTTGGTTGTGGTAATATCTCCCCAGTTCCGGACTGGTCTGCTCCCTCCGTGCACCACAGGCTGAGACTGAAGTCCCATCAATACTTCATTGTCCCCGCTAACTGTGGATCCAGTAAGATCTTATCCGTGTCCCATACCTACCGGGTGATACATACACCACCCCCATTATATGACTGGACTAACTGTCCCTATGGTTATGGAAGTGCCGAACAGTCCCTGAGATCTCCACAGGGAATCAGCAACTCTTTACATGTCGGGTGGCCACCCCTTCTATTGTGTATATTTAGATTTGTGATATACCATATTCTTCCTTAATCTTTGATTGGTTGCAATTATGTGCATTTAATATCACCCGAACATGGACAGTCCTTGCTAACATTGAGCAGGTCCTTTTGCCCTCTGCCGGTCATTACTATACTCACCATTGAGCATTACCTAGGTACACACCACTTTTACATAAACTTAACACAGAGCAGAAGACACCCCCACACACTGGGTTGAGTGAAGTGGTGACCCAAATGAAGTTTATCATATGTCACCTGCTCCCCATAGTAAGCTCCTAAAACAGAACCCCAGTAGGTGCCACAGGTGCTAGGCAAGGTTGGTGCATTTGCACTTCATGCACAACCGACACCGATCCGAGGGGTCGGCTATCAGCTACCGAGTTTCAATTTGTAACTAGGTAGTTTTTTATTTTTGTATCTATCTTTATCGATTAATATATATTTTTTGTATGTGTTGCACCCAAATTCAATAAAGGTTATATTTTGTTTTGCACAAACCAATCCCTGTGAGCTCTTCTTTAGCAACCTTCCAGAGAGGGTACCTTCCCTCTCTCCATTTCTATGTTAATGTTAAATCTATCCCTAAGGGATTGGAAATCTAGAAGCCGTTCCTCATGGTATAGGTCCGAGACCCAAGTCACACCCAGCGATGACCAAGTGGAGAGCGGCAAATTGGGTAAGCAGTGGGTCAAGGCTCGGATAGGAATGGGTATTTCAACTAAATCGGCAGAGGAGGAAGTCAGGTCACGGAAGCCCCTCCAGGCCACCAAAGAGGCCAGGGTGGCCACCGGAAGGGAAGAAAGGTCAAAAGGTCTCCAGTTGTCCAACATAGGAAGCAGTTGTAGATCTGAAACAGGGTTGAGCGCAGCCTCAATGGAGCACCACATTGTATCTGATGGGGAGAACCAATTTCTAAGTTGGGCTAACCTCGAGACACGGTAGTAGTCAAGGATATCAACTAGACCCATTCGACCCGCGGATTTATGCTTTATCAAAAGGGCTTTTGCACTTCTAGGGCAACCTTGCCAAAGAAAGCATTGAAGGGAGGACTGTAGGGCTTTGAGGTGAATATTCTTGAGGGGCACTGGAAGAGTCCTAAAGAGATATAGTATTTGGGGCAACAGAAGCATCTTGTAAGCAGCTAGCCTCCCCGTTCATGTAAGCTCTGATTTAGCCAAACTAGCCGACTCAGCACACAGTTTGTCTATCAGATTAGAGTAGTTGAGGTCCGCCAATTGGGATCAGGAATGAGGATACCCAAGTGGGGAATCGCTGCATCAGTCCAGGCGTAGGGGAAAGATGCACTGAGGAAAGTGTATAATGCAGGAGAGATTCCCAATCCCAGAATAAGTGACTTAGTAAAGTTTACCTTATAGTAGGATACGTGGCTGAAGTAGTTAAGTATGGTTTGCACATGGGGCAGGGATGTAGCTGGTTCGGTCAGAAAAAGAATTACATTGTCTGAAAATAGGTTGACTTTATCAGTCATTTGAGAATGGGTAGGGCCAGTAATATTAGGGTGCAAGCGAATCGCTTCGGCCAAGGGCTCAATAAGTAAATTAAAGATCGTAGGGGAAAGGGGGTATCCCTGCCGGGTCCCTTTGCTAATTAAGAACTGGGAAGATAGAGAGTTAGAGGTGTATACTTGTGCACAAGGGGAGGAATAGAGGGCCAATATTGCCGATAATATAGGGCCTAAAAAACCAAACTTGTGGAGGGTGGAGGCCATGTATCCCCAATGTACCCTTCAAATGCCTTCTCCGCATCCAAAGAGAGGAGCAGAGAGAAGGCATTCAATGGGAATTAACATATTGCATGACATTAATGACTCTTCTAGTGGTGTCAGACGCCTGCCTACCAGACGTAAAGCCCGTCTGGTCAGTTTTTACGAAGGTCGGAAGGAAAGGCAGGAGTCATGAGGCCAAGAGTTTCGCATATACCTTCACATCAGTATTTAGTAGTGATATAGGACCAAAGTTTGAGGGAGTATCCGGGTCCTTACCGGGTTTGGGAATAGTAATCACATAAGCTTTCAACATTTCTGAGGGGAACGAGGCAGAGGACATCCCAGCCAAGTAAACAGAGCACAAAGAGGGCGCAAGAGTCTCGGAAAATAATTTAAAGTAATCATTGGTGAGTCCATCAGGGCCAGGGGATTTCCCCGAGGGAAGGGATCTAATGGCTGTCTGGATTTCCAGAAGGGTAAATGGTGCATTAAGAGAGGATAACTGAGAAGGCGTCAACCTGGGAAGGTTAAGCCGCTCAAGAAATTTAGCAATGGACTCCTCTGTAGGTTGGGGGGTGGAGATGTCTTCATTAAGAGAGGAGTAATACTTAGCAAAGGAGTCTGCTATATCTTGAGGATGGAGGATTTTTTTCTTAGTGACAGGATCAATAAAATAGGGTATTCTTGCTTTGGCCCTAGTCCCTTTAAGTTTACGAGCCAGTAGTCTTACCGCTTTATTACCCGAGGCGTAGTGGTGCATTTTAAGATGGGTGACATGCTTATCATATTGAGCAATCAACATCAGTCTAAGATCTGCCCTCAATTGAAGAAGTCCATGCGCCAGCAGCGAGTTTGGTGCCTGTTTGTTTTGTTCCTCTAGGGATTTAATATCCCGCAGGAGGGAGTCCAGCTTTAGCGTCCTCTGCCTCTTCACCCTTGAACAGACTTGAAGGATAATGCCTCTAATGAACGCCTTGTGGGCGCACCATATGGTGGTAGGATCCGGTACAGAATCCAAATTAATTTAAAAAAATTATTTCAAGGCAGATCCTATGGCGGCTGAGTGGGATGGGGTGTTCAGAATGGAGTCATTAGCTCGCCAGACATATGCCAAACCAGGAGCGTTCTCCTCCGCCATCTCAATAGAGACCGGAGCATGATCTGACCATGTAATTTCATGGGTGACAGAGAAGGACATCGCCTGGAGTGTAGACCTGTCCACCCAAACCATATCCAGACGGGAATAAGAACCATGAGAAAAAAGAAAAATCCCGCTCATTGGAGTGCTGACACCGCCAAACATCAAAGTTCCTCCAGGTGAAGTAAGGACTGCAAATGCAAATGCCTGGTGGTGGAGGAGGTGGAGTCTAAAGATTGATCTACCGTCAGGTTAAATTCGCCACAAATTATTACCGCTCCTCGCTTCACCGAGTCAAGCTTATGGAAGAATTTCTTAAGAAAACGTATCTGATGGGTGTTAGGGATGTACAGTATAGGCAAGCAATGGTGTAGAGTATGTTATTGAGCTCAGCAACTAGAATCAAGAAGCGACCATCTGAATCAGAGTATGTATCATGAAGTCTCACAGCAATAGTGTCTTTAAGCGCTATTAAAACACCTTTGCATTTAGAGGTAGCTGAGGCTGAGTAGATGTCGGCATAGGATTTGGGGCGAAAAATGGGAGGGTTGTCCGCTAAAAAATGAGTTTCCTGTATGCATAAAACATCACTTTTGAGCCTCTTTGCCTATCTCCAAACACTGGCATGTTTGGCCAGATGGTTAAAGCCATTGACATTAAATGATGTAATAGTCAGTACCATGGTAAGTTAGGTGGGTGTGATGATAATACCTCAAATCCAAGGTGGAATTAATGCTGATGTAGATCTCAGGGCGTGTACCAGGCAAGTGGAAAATTCTCTGTGGACAGCGTGTCCAGGTAGTGCAAAGACAGGATGCAGCGTTTATTCTGGTGCGGGCGTCCGACACATAAAAGGGGAAAAAGAAAAAAAGAGCAGAAACAAAAACAAAACTGAACATCAAGAACATAACTGTAAAAAAAGGGATTCCAACTGGAATCTGATGGCAGTGAAACTGCACAGAACTCAGCAGGGGGGAAAGTTTGTGGCATATACTCAGTTTTTTTTTTGTCTCAGAAAAAAAGTGCTGGAACTCACCCGCCCCAACCACACCCACAACCCCACTCCAACCACACCCACAACCCCGCCCCCTGCTACGCCTTCCTCAGAGGTGAAAATTGCACAGTTGCCAAATAGTGGGTGTGATCGAGGCTCAGAACTGCGTATCGCAGAAGACGCAAGGTTCAGAAAAGAGAAACACGCAGAGTACAGGAGTATGTATTGTGCAGTGCTGAGGAGTGCATATCGTACAGGGTGTAGTAGCCATAAACATGTACAGTACACAACATTAAAAAGTACAGTATGTACCATACAGAACAGCATAGAGACTATGATCAGGAGCATGTAATGTACACTGTACATACATAATCTAAGGCATATGATACACACTCCTAACCACTACCCCTGTATTCTGTGCTATACATTATATAATCATGACCCCTGTTCTCTTTATACATTTTCTATTTTACACACTTCTGGCCACTGTACTCGTCAGTTGTGCTGTACCTTATATACTCCTGACTGCTCAACTCTGTATGCTGTGATGTATTTTGCATGCTCCAGGGGCCATTATTGTAACACATGATTGTAAGAGGTATGTAATGTAAAGCACAGCATACAGTTACGATTAGGTAATATACAATGTACTGTATTTTACCAAACCATCACTGTTGCACACTGCTATACATGACATAGTCTTGGTTACTGAAATCTGTATACTTTGCAGCAGCAAAGTTCCCTTGTCCTCTCCAAGAAAAAATCCCACTTCCCTCAAGTATCCCCCACACTTTAAAGTAACCATCAATTACTCGCCTCTGCAAACCTCTTTGCTTTCCTCTCCCTCAACCCCCAGCTCAACTCTGCACTTTTTCCACAGTTCACCTTAGCACCCCCCTCCACAACTCACCTCTGCACGCCCAACTAGAGCTTATCTTCACAGCTTTCACCTCTGTATTATCTGTACACACCCTTCCCTGCTATCACCCCTGCACAAGTCCCCCTTTCCCAACTCTCCCCTTTTCACAAATCCCCCTCCACCCAAAGCTCTCACCTTTTCACAGACCCCCCCCCCAGCCCTCACTTTTTCACAGATCCCACCTCAGCCCTCATCTTTTCACAGATCCCTCCCCTCCCCCAACTCTCACCTTTTCACAGAGCCTCCCCTCCCCCCAGCCCTCATCTTTTCACAGAGCCCACCCCTCCTCCCAGCCCTCACCTTTTCACAGACCCCCTCACCTCACTTTTTCACAGAGCCCCCTCCCCCCAGCCCTCACCTTTTTATAGACCCCCCTCCCCCAGCCCTCAACTTTTCACAGACCCCCCAGCCCTCACCTTTTCACAGAACCCCTCCCCCAGCCCTCACCTTTTCGCAGAGCCCCCTCCCCCAGCCCTCATCTTTTTACAGACCCCCCACCCCCAGCCTTCACTTTTTTACAGACCCCCTCCCCCAGCTCTCACCTTTTCACATACCCCCTCCCCTCAGCCCTCATCTTTTCCCAGACCCCCTCCCCCCAGCCCTTACATTTTCACAGACCCCCCCAGCCCTCACCTTTTCACAGAGCCCCCTCCCCCAGCCCTCACCTTTTCACAGACCCCCCTCCCCCCAGCTCTCACCTTTTAACAGACCCCCCTCCCCCAGCCCTCACCTTTTCACAGACCCCCTCCCCCCAGCCCTCACCTTTTCACAGACCCCCCCTCCCCCACACAAAAAAATCTCTCACCTGGTATCCACAGATTGTCCTCCTCTTTTACTGCTTCAGGAATGCAGCCATCACGGCTCTGTTAGCTGTGCCTGGGCTTTTTTTTTCATTACAGTGACATCCCTGCAGTTCAGCCTATCAGGAATGCTGCATGGAGCAGGGGAGGAGATTCACAGCACTTCACTCGGCTCAGTGCTGCACATAGTTGTAACAGACAGGAGATGAAGAAAGAAGGTGCCTCCCCAAGCCCCTCCTCCGTGCTGCATTCTTGATAGGCAGGGCCGCAGAGCTGCAGAACATCACTGTCGAGACCCGGAACATCCAGCTTCATGTGCCTGCAGTGCCGACACTAGCACACAGAAAGTGGTGGAGGAAGTGAGTCCCCCACCAGCTTCTGTGTAATGTGACAAGCGAGAGAGGACAGGGCAGCCAGAGGTGGCGGAACTCCTTTCCGGTAGAAAAAAAGCCCTGCATATCCTGACCAAAGGCTTCATGGTATTAAGTGTACGTAGCTGTTTGTGATTGGGTCGCTCCAGGTTTGTTCTGCTTGGATTTCTCCTTATGCCTCGTACACACGCAACGATTGTTGGCCGACCGATCGGCCGTCTTTTGTCCAGTGTTGTTGTGTTGGTTGAAATGTGTTCTAGACTGCACACAAATTTTTTCGGCCAACAACAACCAACTTCAGAAGTGATGTCATGTGCTGGTTTAATTTCTGTGTGTTTTTTCTTCTCTGAGCATGCCCAGTCTTGCTCATCTGATCTTTGTCTGCCGAAATCTGTACTGACTGATGAACAATCGGCCGTTCTGTTGACGGCCAACAAAAATTTTATAGCATGCACACCAGATTTTGTTCGGCCGAAAAGTCGCAGTCGGTTGTCGGAAGCATCATACTAACAAGCCGACAATCGGCCGATCGGACGTTGGCCGAAAATTCACGGCCAACAATCGTTGTGTGTGTACGAGGCATTATACAACACCGTGTACCAGTCATTTTGCACATGGGGCGGAGACGCAGAGGAGGAATTGCCGGGGTCTGTAGACGGGAGAATATCCCAAGAGCGAAGTAGGGCTAGGCCCTCATTAAGTGAGGAGATCGTGGAGCTCTGTCCCTCGTGGGTGATAGTTAGCTTAGTGGGATACCCCCATTTGTAGACAATACTGTGATTGCCCAACGCCTTGGTAATGGGTAGGAGCGATTTTCTCTTCTGCATCGTATGTTGCGAGAGATCCGCAAAGATCTGCAGCGCTGCATATCGTTCAGGAGGTTGTTGATTTTTCCGAAACGCAATCATAAATTGCTCTTTCACATGATAGAAGTGAACCCGCATCAGCACATCCGTGGGAATATTGTCAGGAAGATGTTGAAGTTTTGGCAGGTGGTGTATACGGTCTATAACCAGTTCAGAGTCAGAGGACTGACCTAAAAAAGCCTGCATAAGCTCCTTTGCATACTGTGCTAGTTGGGAAGGCTGAACAGACTCAGGGATTCCACACAACTTAACGTTGTTTCTATGGAACCTGTCCTCTAAATTTGCCAACTTGTCCCTAAGCCACGTTACTTCCTCTGCTTGATCATTATGGGCATCGATCAGTGTGTTATGTGATGAGGCAAACTCCTCCATCTTGTTTTCCATGTGATCTACTCTGCCTGACAGCTCATGCACATCCTTTTTAAAGTTCCTCATACACCCTATTAGATCAGCATGTAAAGAACTGCGCAGAGAAATAAGCATATCTTTGAGCTTAGATTCAGAAGCAGGCTGATCACTGGCTGGGAAGGAGTTAATGGTATCAGCAGTTCCCTGGTATCCTCCATAGAGTCAGAAGCACAGCTCACCTTATCCCGCTGTGTCTCCTCAGCAAGCCTAGGCTTGGACTTGACAGGGCTGCGTAGGATGGGAGTGGAGGCTGTAGGAGAGGCAGGCTGCCCGCGTGCACCATGAGCTCTTAGAGACTGCGGGCTCGGCGTGGATGCGGGAGACCCGCCAGATGAGGCAGGCGAGTGGCCGCTGGTGCCATCTTGAGGTAGGCCCCGGCCGGTCGGACGAAAGAAATTCTGCAATTTCTGTGGATGAACCTGATCCTTTCGCTTCCTCGTCATCCTCTGAGGTATGCGGGTTGTCTAGAGGGGCAGAAGTGTCCGAAGGGCCGGTCTGGAACATTGCAATCCATTGTAGTAGCCGGGTTAGATGCGGAGCGGTATAACTACACGTCCATGCAATTGCGCAGTAGCCACGCCCCCTCAACATTAAATTCTTTGATTCTAGTCATAGACATTCAATACTTACATATGAAATGTTAGCAGAGAGAAAAGCATGTATGTAAATGTGTTAGTACAGAAATATTGCCATTGCTTCACATATAGGTTATGCTGATAAGGAAAAGACAGAAAAATGATTTTACTGCTGTTAATTCTATGTAAAACCATGTATATGCCTCTGGTGTGGTGAATTCTGATGGGACTCATAGTTTGCACCAGACTAACATAGAATAACCAAAGGAAGCAAAATAGTAATGCCTGATTACTGTAGTAGCGAGATCCAAGAGAACAAATAGGAAGGTGTAGAATCATCCTTCACTATTTTCTATTGTGTCATTATCCTCATTATTCTTCTGCCTCTGATACTAGGATACACTCCCCCTGTTCAGGTGTAGAAAATAGATATAGAATTCAGAGTACCAATGTACACTGTCGGCACTGAAGTATCTGGCTCTATGTCAGTGTTTTAAAGTCCTTATCTAAAAGCTGTAACTGCATAGGTGAATGAACCAATCAGTCCACAGAGTCAGAAACCAGATCAAGGCTAACTAGCCTACTGCTAGTTGACCTGCAAATACGTTTGAGAAGAATAAAGGGTTCCATTTATGAGACAGAGCAGATGCCATTATCTGCTGTCCACTAGACACCACAATGACTAAAGCCACAATTAATCTGCATTTTACATCTCATTCATAAAATGCAGGCTTTCATTGTCCATTAGAGAGTTCTCTACAGCACATTGCTGAGAGCAATCCATCATGGATAAAATGGCTGTTTATGTGAACTTGACAGATCATGTGTTTGGACTTTTCTTTTGGATTTTTTATACAATTTTACATAACATAACTCTTAAAATCCCATCTGTGTAGAGCCTCTTAGACATGTGTAGCGGTGTTTAATATGCCTGAAAGATGATTGTTTGACATTTGAGAGGAACTCGGCTCCATCTAGTGGCCAAAACGACACACTGCAGCTACTATGGAATTTCTTGTGATGTGATTTTCCTTTCAGGAAGTTGAGAGACTTCATCATCCATAGTGCTCTTGGACTACCAGGATGCACTGCTTCACCGCACAGCCTTCTGGGGGAAGCTTTATAAAGGAAGGGAGGAGCCAGGCTCACTCTCTTGGGAAAGACACAGTGAGACAAGCAGGATGCCAGTGCTGTGGGCTGATGCTGTATGCTAGGCCGAAACTCCTGGGCCTTAAGTGACTAAGTTGCAGTGTTTCATCTCCAGTAGAGGATCCCTCCTGGAGGTCCCATCGATGTTCTACAGAGACCAGACTCATCCACCCCAAATACCTAGCGCGGCTGGTGACTGAGACCGCAGCGGAGGCTTCCTGGGAGACAGTCCTGTTGGTGAGAGGGCACCTGCCCAAAAACTGACTCTATCTATCAAAGAAGCAACTTTAGTCAGGATTAGCCTTAGAGTAGTAGAAGGCAATATACCAGGTGGCCCAGTACATCTCTCACAGAAGTTTTACCGGCAATCCTGCACAGACAACCCGCGGTGATTACTAACTGTTTGCTGCCATTCTCTCTATTGATCACCCATCCTCAATGTGGATTACAAATTGCGAGTGCACCAACGTTGCTAGCGAAGATATAGAGAAGAAACAGCGGACTCAGATAGGTCTGACATTCTGATACTGTGTCTAACTGAATGCTGAGCCTTATCTCCAAAAGTATAATAGTGATTAAGATGGTGGTCCTATAGGCTCTGAGACATTTCCTGAAACAATTAATGTGCCCTTGAGGAGTGATATCACAGTATTTATCTTATCTTTGATTAATTAATTAGTATATCCTTTTACAAAGTCATATTTTACTGTATCGAAACTGTTTATTTGATTTACAGTAAATAACTTTCCTGTTTAAAAGCAAGCTTGTGTGTGGTCACCTTGTATTACCCAGAAGGACTGCAGCTGGAAAGAGGTAACAGGTCATTATTATTTATTGAAGTGTTATATTCCAATCTGTGTAGCCATTTGGTATTCCAGTCCTATTCTGGGTCAGTTGTGCCTAGGGAGGGTTCGAGCCAATTCTGTGGGTTGTTAGGCAGGACGTAGACCCAATAATCTAATCAGCAGCTCCTGCGGGGGTGGTGCTACACGTGGGGGCTCGTCCGGGATCATCTACAGTCCTGCAACACAACCCTCTCAGCCACAGAATCCCCCTCAACGCAGAAATGGATCCTACCGCTGCAGCCGAGTGGTGCAGGGAAGAGAATGTCGTAGTGGAAAATGGCCTGGTGGTTGAAATCAAGGGAGAGGTCTGGACTGAGGAAAAACTCCTCCCAGTTTTAAGGGCACTGTCCACAGACAGGAAATTCTGGGTGACTGACATAAAGACAGACACCACCGTTCCACACACGTATGCATTGTGTGAGTGGAGGAAGGGGGTCCCTGATTACTTTAAGGGAACCAGTGTAAAGACTACTGACCAAACAGAACTTTTCTTAATACATCCAGAAGTCCTTACTGAAGGTCCCTCATCCACCACTCCTGGGGTCTCCAGCAAAGAAAAAGGTGTCCAAGAAGGGAGTCCAGAGTCACCACCTTTGTCTACCTTTAGCTCAGAATTGTGTGCTGTTCTCGGGGAAATCGTAGCAAAATGTAGTAAGGACTCCCCAAACTATCTGATGACTGAATATAGGAAGCTCAGGACATTCTCTGGGAAACAGCCTGTGCCTTCGACAGAAGATGGGTTTGAAGAGTGGTTAGATACCGCCACTCAGGCTTTGGAAGAGTGGGAGGTACCAGAACAGCACAAGAAACAGAGAATCACAGAAAGTTTAAGGGGACCTGCACTAGAGGCCGTACGTAATCTCAAGCTAAGCAAAAAGAACTGTACTGCACAGGATTATCTAGACATTCTACAAGATGTATTTGGTCGGACGGAGAACGTGGCTGAACTTCTTTACCAGTTAGACCACTGTTACCAAGAAGAGGAAGAGAAGTTGTCCGAATTTATTAGACGCCTAGATAAGATCATCCACCAGATCTTGTTAAAGAAAGGGATAGACCCCCGGAAGGTAGATGAGACTCGTGCACGGCAGGTGCTGAGAGGGGCTCAACCCTTAGATCCCATTGCCATACTGTTGCGAACTCGCCAAGATGGTGGCATTCTGGAATACCCTGACCTGATCCGAATGGTCAGAGAAGAAGAGGTCATGTTGGACAAGAAATGGAAGAGTCGGCAGTTTGACTCAACTGCTCGTGTCAGAGTGATAAGTGCAAAAGAAAGTGACTCGCAAGTTGAACTCCTAAAGACCCAGGTGTCCCAGTTGATAGAAATGGTGTCCATCCTGACTAGTCAGGCATCTACTCTACCTGATGGGAACGTGTCAGAGAAGCCGGATAAACCTTCTAACCTTAGAGTAGACCCGGAACCGAGACCTAGGAGATCGCTAACTTGTTTCAACTGTGGGGGAGTAGGACATGTTAGAGGAGTATGTCCCAGCCCAGGAAATGTCGCCTCAGAACCTCGCAAGCCAGCGGAAAAACTTCAGAGGGCACCCGTGAAGGAGTCGACCGGGTGCCCGCCAGTTTCAAGGGAATCCAAGAGACTCAATGATTCAGGGAATCTGAGTCAGGGAGTCAGATCCAGGTACAACGCCCCTAGTTCTATACTCCAGGCTACTGAGAGAAGGAAAATCAATGCACACTGGGCCCAGAGGGGACTGAAGTCCAGAAGAAAAAAAAAGAAAAGAGCCTGGGTGCAGAGAACTGAATCAGACAACAAGGCCACTTCAAGAGAATTCCCAACTAACTTGGTCGGGCCTTCCCCTGTAGTCTCTGTCCAGGTAGAAGGAATTTACACAAGAGCCCTCCTTGACACTGGGGCCCAAGTGACTCTTCTGTATAGAGACTTCTATGATAAACACCTTACCCATCTACCTCTGCAGAAGTTGGAAGATCTGGAGATATGGGGTATCGGGACTCAAAGTTTTCCCTATGACGGGTATCTGCCAATCAAGTTGACCTTTGACCCATCAGTGACTGGTGAAGCTGAAACCTTCGACACCCTAGCGGTGGTCTGTCCTCGTCCGCCAGGGGCCAACAAAAGCTCTCTCATCGTAGGGACCAACACTGACCTAGTAAGGCGCCTCCTGACACAACTGGTCCAGGGACAGGATGCTCCAGCGCCAAGGATTCACCCCATGCTACGGCAGGCCTATCAACGATTAGTATTGGAGCAAGAGACTCCTGCAGAAGGAGTTGGAAGACTCTGGAAGTTGGACAGAACGGAAAAGGTCTTGCAGCCAGGAGAGGTGGCTTGTCTGAAAGCTTCCGTTAAACTCACATGGAAACAGCCGGGCCCTTTTATCATCTTTGAATCAGGTCCACAGGAAGAGGAGAGAGGGATAGAAGTAATCCCTGAAGTGATCCCTTTGAAGGTGTTACAGAAAAACCATGGAAGGGTTTTAGTGAGTGTCAGAAACACCTCTACTACACCGGTGAAGGTACCGGCCAGAGTGCTGTTGGGCCAAGTTAACCCGGCTACCCCAGTTGTCCCATCTGATCTTAAAGAGGAGGAAAGGGGTGAAGATGTTATAGAAGAGCTCTGCTCTGGAAACGCTGCCCTCCCACCAGAATGGGTGAAGAGGGCCAAGGCACAACTTGCTCGATGGCGAGGAATATTTTCTAGGGATGAGTTCGACGTGGGATGCGCCAGGAGTGCCACTCATAAGATCCGCCTGAGTGAGGACAAACCTTTCCGAGAAAGAGTCCGGCGAGTTCCCTTAGGTGACTTAGAAGATCTACGTCAGCAGCTGGCGGAACTCAAGAAGACTGGGGTTATTCGAGAATCCAGGAGCCCATATGCTTCTCCGATAGTGGTAGTCCGGAAGAAAAACGGATCTCTGAGGCTTTGTTTCGACTACCGAACCCTGAACAGAAGAACCATCCCAGACCAGTATACCACTCCTCGAATCGAAGACGCCCTACAGAGCCTGTCAGGGGCGAAGTGGTTCAGTGTGATGGACTTAAAGAGTGGGTATTATCAGATCCCCATGCACCCTGAAGATCGGGAGAAGACAGCCTTCATCACCCCTGTGGGGTTCTTTGAGTTCAATCGCATGCCTCAGGGGTTGTCAGGGGCCCCTGCTACCTTCCAAAGGCTGATGGAAAGGACCGTTGGAGATATGAATTTGATAGAGGTACTGGTATACTTGGATGATGTTATCGTGTTTGGCAGAACTTTGGAAGAACACGAGGAGAGGTTGGAAAAGGTCCTGAAGAGGCTACATGAAGAAGGCCTGAAACTTTCTCCTGAGAAGTGCCAATTCTATCAGTCCTCGGTCCATTACCTGGGCCACATCGTGTCTGAAGAAGGGGTGGCCACCGACCCGGACAAGCTGGATGCTGTCGCCTCCTGGCCGAGACCTACAAATGTGACCGAACTTCGGTCGTTCCTGGGTTTTTGCTCCTATTACAGGAGGTTTGTAGAGGGGTTCGCCAAGATTGCCCGACCCCTCAATGAGTTACTAAAGAACGAAGAAGATGACGTTCCTGAACTGGTCAAGCCAATGAAGTCCACCATGGGACCCCGGAAGGCCAAGGAGTCCATCCAGGATCAGTGGACCCCAGAATGTGAAGGGGCTTTCATTCAGTTGAAAAAGAATCTAACCACTGCCCCTGTGTTGGCCTACGCAGACCCCACGAAACCATATGAACTACATGTCGATGCCAGCCGAGATGGGCTGGGTGGGGTACTCTACCAGGAACATGAGGGCCACCTGCGACCCGTAGCCTACGTGAGCAGGAGTCTACTACCTGCTGAAAGGAATTATCCTACCCACAAACTTGAATTCTTGGCCTTGAAGTGGGCAGTGGTTGACAAATTGAAAGATTACCTGTACGGAGCTGAATTCATTGTCAAGACGGATAATAATCCCCTTACCTATCTGTTGACTACAGCCAAGCTGGATGCCACAGGACACAGATGGTTGGCTGCCCTCTCTAGCTTCAACTTCAGCCTGAAGTATCGGCCAGGAATCGGGAACAGGGATGCAGATGCCCTATCCAGAAGGTTGCATGCACCACACGAACCTGATGAAGAATGGACCCATTTGGCTCCAGAAGGGGTGCGTGCCCTATATCAGGGAACTGAACTTCGATCCAGAGGAGGATCAAGAGCCGAAGAGATTGGGGTTTCGGCTGTCGGAGTACCCAAATACTATTGCAGGGTGACCCAGGTTGAAGGGGAAGATTTACCCCGGCTGTCCAAAAGGGACTTGAGGAAGGAGCAGCTGGAAGACCCTCTGGGAAAACTTCTTTTGGAAGCCTTGGAGATCCAGCGCCCTGAGTTGCTTCTCACCGACTCTCCTCAGGGGGCCCGTCTGTTGCATAGAGAGTGGACCCGGTTACAGATCCGAGAAGGGGTGGCCTACCGAAGAGGCCCATCTGAAGATCTGGAGGAGAAGTGGCAACTGTTCTTACCAGCTAAATACAGGGAGAGAGTTCTGGCTGCTCTTCATGATAATCATGGCCATCTGGGACCTGAAAGAACTTTTCAGCTTGTCAGAGACAGGTTCTACTGGCCCTGTATGAGGGCCGAAGTTGAAGGATACTGTCATTCTTGTGTCCGATGTATACAAAGGAAGACTCTGCCACGTCAAGCAGCCCCAATGGGCCATCTGCAAAGCCAGGGACCCATGGAACTGGTGTGCATTGATTTCCTTTGCCTAGAGCCTGATCTGAGTGGCCAAGGGAGTGTCCTTGTGGTAACAGACCATTTTACCAGATACGCCCAAGCATTCCCAACAAGGGATCAGAAGGCCTCTACAGTAGCCAAAGTTCTTGTAGAAAAGTTCTTTGTACACTATGGGTTACCACAACGCCTCCATTCAGATCAGGGAAGAGACTTTGAAAGCAGACTGATCAAGAGACTGTTAGATCTGTTAGGCATCCAAAAGACTAGAACTACTCCCTACCATCCACAAGGGGATCCCCAGCCAGAAAGATTTAGCAGGACTCTTTTGGACATGTTGGGGACTTTGAGCTCAGAGAAAAAACAGCATTGGGGCAAACATGTAGCTGCCATTGTGCATGCCTACAACAGTACTGTCAGTGATGCTACTGGATATTCCCCTTATCGTCTAATGTTTGGACGAGAGGCTCGATTGCCAGTGGATTTGGCCTTTGGCATCTCGCCCGATCACACCTCTTCAGCATCGCACAAGGGATATGTGGACCGACTGCGGAAGAGTCTGAAATCGGCCTATGATAAAGCTCAGGCCACATCTGATCAACGTGGACTGAGGAATAAAAGGAATTTCGACTTAAAAGTTCGGATCCAAGACTTGCAACCAGGGGACAGGGTATTGTTGAGGAACTTGGGTGTCCCGGGAAAACACAAGTTGGCAGACCGCTGGAAGTCCCAACCTTATGTTATCTGCAAGCAACTACCAAACCTCCCTGTGTATCAAATTCGGCCTGAAGGAAGTGTGGGTCCATTGAAGACTTGGCATAGGAACCATTTACTGCCTCTCTCTGAAGCAGTTCGCATGCCTCCTGTCGTAGATTCGCCAGAGACCCCTTCGACCTCTCGCCTGTCCAGACCAGTCACCAGATCTCAGTCGACACTCCCAGATGTGAGGGGAGGAAATTCTCCATCTGAAGATCTGGAAGATGAAGAGGAGGTACCTGACTGGATGTGGTCGTCTCAGTTACCAGAACCCACACCTGCCTCCCTGTCTTCATCCGAATTGGCTGACAGAGGAACCCTTCGGGCGGAAGCCCCCGAATTCATACCTTTCCACATGCTTCCAGAAGAAGTAGTTGATGATGAAGATCCTGAGGAGGAGGTTGCACCTTTCTCTGAAGAAGAACTGACCGCTCTTGAAGCATCAGATTCCTGTGTGTTGGAACATGAGGAGGAGGACATTGAAGAATCCCCAGAAGTGGCTGGTCCTAGTACCTCTGAGATCGTGCATCCCAAAGAACAGAGGGAAAGAAGAGTCATTCACCCACCCAAAAGACTGACCTATGACCAATTGGGTGAATGCTCGGAAGAGGCTATCTTTACTTCCAAACGAACTCTTGATCAGCCTAGTTCTTCCACCGCAGATTTGGTGGAGGACAACCCTAGCTCACCCCCAGGCACATCTGTACAAGCCACTCAAGTGTCAGGGGTCTGTGAACAGAATTACCTTCCCTCCCCTGACAATTGGTGGGAGGTTCCTATGTCGAACCTGTGTTGTAATATGCAGTTGTTGAGTTTGAATTCTGCTTATGAAAAGGAAGATAATTCCCTGTTATGCATATGTTAATGTTTTTGTTGTGTACTGCCAACATATGCACTGGAGTACATGCTGTTGTCCTCTTTGGGGACCAAAGTTTCTTAAGTGGGGGGAGTGTGTAGCGGTGTTTAATATGCCTGAAAGATGATTGTTTGACATTTGAGAGGAACTCGGCTCCATCTAGTGGCCAAAACGACACACTGCAGCTACTATGGAATTTCTTGTGATGTGATTTTCCTTTCAGGAAGTTGAGAGACTTCATCATCCATAGTGCTCTTGGACTACCAGGATGCACTGCTTCACCGCACAGCCTTCTGGGGGAAGCTTTATAAAGGAAGGGAGGAGCCAGGCTCACTCTCTTGGGAAAGACACAGTGAGACAAGCAGGATGCCAGTGCTGTGGGCTGATGCTGTATGCTAGGCCGAAACTCCTGGGCCTTAAGTGACTAAGTTGCAGTGTTTCATCTCCAGTAGAGGATCCCTCCTGGAGGTCCCATCGATGTTCTACAGAGACCAGACTCATCCACCCCAAATACCTAGCGCGGCTGGTGACAGAGGCCGGAGACTGAGACCGCAGCGGAGGCTTCCTGGGAGACAGTCCTGTTGGTGAGAGGGCACCTGCCCAAAAACTGACTCTATCTATCAAAGAAGTAACTTTAGTCAGGATTAGCCTTAGAGTAGTAGAAGGCAATATACCAGGTGGCCCAGTACATCTCTCACAGAAGTTTTACCGGCAATCCTGCACAGACAACCCGCGGTGATTACTAACTGTTTGCTGCCATTCTCTCTATTGATCACCCATCCTCAATGTGGATTACAAATTGCGAGTGCACCAACGTTGCTAGCGAAGATATAGAGAAGAAACAGCGGACTCAGATAGGTCTGACATTCTGATACTGTGTCTAACTGAATGCTGAGCCTTATCTCCAAAAGTATAATAGTGATTAAGATGGTGGTCCTATAGGCTCTGAGACATTTCCTGAAACAATTAATGTGCCCTTGAGGAGTGATATCACAGTATTTATCTTATCTTTGATTAATTAATTAGTATATCCTTTTACAAAGTCATATTTTACTGTATCGAAACTGTTTATTTGATTTACAGTAAATAACTTTCCTGTTTAAAAGCAAGCTTGTGTGTGGTCACCTTGTATTACCCAGAAGGACTGCAGCTGGAAAGAGGTAACAGGTCATTATTATTTATTGAAGTGTTATATTCCAATCTGTGTAGCCATTTGGTATTCCAGTCCTATTCTGGGTCAGTTGTGCCTAGGGAGGGTTCGAGCCAATTCTGTGGGTTGTTAGGCAGGACGTAGACCCAATAATCTAATCAGCAGCTCCTGCGGGGGTGGTGCTACACATGCATAATTGTAATGTGTGATTTAAAAGGCATAGTTGCAAAAATGCATTGCTCAAAACAATTAGGCTCCGTTCACATCTAGGCGTTTTGGGGCGTTTTTGGGGAGTTTTTCTGCTCTAGGATCAGCTCTCAAAACGCCCAACAAGACAAATCCTATTCATTCCAATGGCCCCTGTTCACATCTGAGCGTTTTGACGCTGTAAGCAAAACGCCCAACGCTCAAAAAAGTACATGAGCTTCTTTTTGGGCAGATTACAGGCGTTTTCCATTGGTATCTATTCAATCAAAAAACACCTGCACAAAAAACGCCTGTAAATCGCAGTAAAAATCGCGGTAAAAATCACGGTAAAATCGCGGTAAAACGCGCAAAAAACGCTACGCTCAGGTGTGAATGTAGCCTTAAGGGAATACTTTGAAAACACCTCAGATCTCAATGGGGAAAAATATCATGCTGGATATCTATACTGATATGGACTGGGTTGTTTTAGGAATGAAAATATGCCACATTGGTTGATGGAAAAGAAAATTATTAATCTACAGAGGGCTGAATTCAATGACACCCCGAAAATCAAAGTGAAAAAAAAAAAAGGTGCAGCAGGCTGTTTCATTTTGCTGAAATTTTATTTCAGCGCCTCAAAGTGGTACTTTGTATGTCCGTCACATGCTGTATGCATGCCTAACAATATCAGGCCCTGCTCCTAAAGAGATGACAGATAGTGTCCTGGGGTATTTCCTTACAGATCTGGATCAGGGCATCACTGAGCTCCTAAACAGACTGAGGTGCAACCTTGCGGCGCCGGATAGACCAAAACATAATGTGCCAGAGGTGTTCTATTGGATTTAGGTCAGGCGAGCATGGGTATCAATGGTATCACTTCCTTCATGCTTCAGGAACTGGTGGCATACTCTCACCACATGAGGCCAGGCATTGTCATGCACCTGGAGAAAACAAGGACCACAGCACCAGCGTACGGTCTGACAATGGGTCCAAGGATTTTATCCTGATATCCAATGGCCAATTCTGGTGTTCAATGGCAAATGCCAATTGAGCTCCACTGTGCTGGGCAGTGAGAAAGGGGCCCACTAGGGGAAGTAGGGCCCTCAGAAACAGACTTTATGAGGGTGGCCTGATTGTTTGGTCAGAGACATTCACACCAGTGACCTGCTGGAGGTCATTTTGTAGGGCTCTGGCAGTGCTCATCCTGTTCCTACGGGTTAGGGACCTTCTACGGTCCTGTCCATCTCTCCTATAGTAATTGTCTGTCTCCTGGAATCTCCTCTATGCTCTTGGCAATGGCACCTATTGGTGTGCCATCCTGGAGGAGTTAGACTGCTTGTGCAACCTCTATAGGGTCCAGGTATCACCTCATGCTACCAGTAGTGACACTGACGCTAGCCAAATGCATAACTAGTGAAAAATACTCAGAAAAGAAGGGTAGGGGACAAGATGTCAGTGCCCTTCACATGAAAAAGCATTCCCATTTTGGAAGTAGTCTCATTGTTTAAAGCAGCTGAAACTGATTAACAACCCCCTCTGCTACTTAACTGACTATATCAATATCCCAGGAGTTTCCCTGCTATACTCTGATTAACAAGTGTTCCTTTAATTTTTTTGAGCAGTGTATAACACTTGCACCCACATTAATAAAAATGTGCATTCATTAATTTTTTGCAAATCTATTGCAAGTTTTGAATCAATGATCAGCCCATTACAGGTGCAATTTAGATGCTCCTGCTTTGTTTTCCCTCCGTGCCAGGTACACAAGGAGGTACAAACCTTCTGTTATGGGGCTGTAGAAAGTAAACAATGGACTATAAATGCAGTGACATCTCTGTGCTCTCTGCTTTGGTGACAGATAAGACTTGTAGCCTTCTCATTCACAGATCTCTGTGAACAGAAGTCAGCAACAGCTATATAATGGGGGTTGGGGAATGCAACCATGTTTTCTGGTACGTCTTAATTATGGGTGTAACATATACAGTACTTCCTTACAACGGAAGTTGAGAAAGAGGGACAACCTGTAAAGGAGAAAATGTGCAGCGAGAAGTGGGTGTAGCTAAATTGCACTAAATATTCACCTAAAGCAACATGACCAATCTCTGTAATCAATGGGGGGGAACAAATAGCTGACATTGGTAGTCAGCAGGAGGAAAAATGCCTAACATTGATGGTCGGGGGGGGATAAAACACCTGCTGTCAATGAGAGAAAATTGTCTGGCACTGGTGAATAATTGGAGGAAAAAAGTCCCAGAAGAAGTGGTTAGTAGGAAAAAAATTCCCCAATATATAGAGGGCAATGGTACTGGGGGAGAGCATTGGTGGAAGGGGGAAGGGGGTGACCCAGTACTCTGTGAAGAAAAAGGAAGGATACAAGTACTCTGTGGAGGGAGTACTTGTATTCTGTGAAGGGAGAGGAGGGAATTGGTGCTCTGTGGATAGGGAGGGGGCACTGTGGTGGGAGATGGGGGCAGTGGTGATTGGTGAGGTTTGGGTAGGAAACATTGGTTTTATTGGCTCTCATTTCTGTTGCCTATAAACTCAGAGTCCTCCTGTTTGTGGGTGCACAAATATTTAAAATTGGTGATGGTTTCCAACAACAGAATCCAGGCTCTACCTCAGTGTCAGTGACAGCATCAATGCAATAACAACACCAACGCACACATTCAGTTTAGAGAATATTAAAAACCTTAAAGCATTAAAAGGAAAGTCATGGAGACACCTAATGTAATGTGGTTGGCCCTCTACTAATTTTCTAAAAAAGCTGCCATATAGCAAAGATAGGCATGTTAAACACTTCAGAATTTTTCCACCATGCTTGAAGAAGCATATCTCTAAAATTTTCAGGGTGTTTCACAAAGACAGAGGGGTAACAGTTTATAGCTGCTTACTAGTAATGTTTTTGAGTTGGTCTACCAATTTCAGGAAGAAGTGTTGGTGGGGAGGAAGACATTGATGGTCAGTGGGGGTAAAGCATGTACCTTGCACTGTAATAAGTGTCCTGCACTGCTGCTCTCACTCAACATCCTCCTGCTGCCAAAAATATGCACTGATGTATTAGATAGAAGATCACTCCACCATACAGTTTGTTCAAGGGGTTAGAGCCAAGTGCTGGTGTTTGGCTGTGGAACACTGCAAGGATCAGTTGGACATCAGGATTGTGCTATTATCCCAGGACAGCCCTTGAAATCCTGGGTGGTTGTGGGGTATGGTAACACAAAATATGGTATGAAAGGTAGACTTTGCCTTTAACACCAAAGCTATGTGAAGATTTTATGTGTTTTGTTTTTAAAATCTACTATACCTGAAGAGGCAGAAGAGCACCTTAACTTTTTCCCTTTCCGTAGATGAAATAATTGTCATGCCTGCACTCTACCACCTTTATATAAGGTGCACATTAATTTTACCTGCTGACTGGCAGATCCTAATACATGTGGGAGAACCTATAGAAGCAAACACTGCTCGAGCTTGGTCTCCTGAATGCATTCCACTAAAACACTAACAGGTGCTGGCCCTGTCTGTGACAGGTTCCAAGATGCAAAGAAAGTTCTGGTTGGCCGCACGTCCAGTTAAAAAACACCTTTATTGTAGCATATTTACAAACGCAACCCCAAAACACAAGAGTGGGGGAACAGCATCACCACTAATGCATTTCACGCTAGCTTAATCATAGCTCATGTGGGGGAACCCATCTCAGAGGAATCAGCTTGATCTCCTGCAAGCGTAAGTTCCTTTATCACTAGTGGCATACTTATTTTAATGTAGTGAAGCAGAACTTTGCTCCTTTGCAGAATCAGAGGTCTGCCATACATGCTGTATCATAATATCAGCAAGATTCTGCCACTGCAAAGAATACATAACAGGGAAAAGTCAGGTATTTGCAAATTGCAGAGTGTCTTCTCCAAGGCCAGCTGACTTTTTGCATAATGTTGGTATCCTGAAAAAAAAAATAACGGAGTTCATGTTGGTTTTCATGTTGGTTTTATATTTTAATAAGAATTACTAACTGCAATGTGACAATTATATGTCTTAGTTGGTAGGCATGCTTTAGTAGCTTTACCAAGGACAAATCTTTGTTCCCAAGAATACAGTTTGTATGTTTGCATACACAGTATATGCTGTTTTTCCGTTGTTACTTTGAAATCTGTCAGTAAAGACATATTGTACAAAGTGGATTTAGACAATGGGCCATTATCTGCTACAAGGACCTTCAGTGCTAAAAGACTGGTATCTGATATGCATTGCATTTCTTTTTTTCTGTGGGTTGCAATCCTGGTGTTTTGAAGCCACTTATTAAAGTGTTCCATCTTCAATACCTATTTCAGGCCAGCTGCTTCTGTATTTACAAGTGACAGCGCTCCTTTCCCAGTGGCCACTCAGATCCCTGATCTCTATGAGAGCAAAGGAGGAAGGGGGCAGGAAATCTTCACAGGGGAAGCTGCTTCTGAAACCTGCAGGCTGCATGGACATTGGACATGCTGTTATTGATTTGTGACAGAGGAAAACTGTGTACTGGGGGGGGGGGGATGAGGAGAGCCTTGTACTTGGAGGGGGGAGTAGTGGAACTCTGCACTTAGCGCACCCCTGCACTCTGCACCCAGTGCACTCCTGCACTCTGCACCCAGCGCACCCTTGCACTCTGCACCCAGCACACTCTTGCACTCTTCACCCAGTGCGCCCCTGCACTCTGCACCTAGCGCACCCCTGAACTCTTCACCTAGTGCACGCCTGCACTCTGCACCTAGCGCATGCCTGCACTCTGCACCTAGCACTCTACTGCTCTCTGCACATAGCGCACCCCTGTACCCTGCACATTGTGCACCTCTGTACTCTGTACCTAGCACACCCCAGCACCCTGCACCTAGCGCACCCCTGCACTCTGCACCTAGCGCACGTCTGCACTCTGCACATGGCACAACCCTGTAGTCTGCACTCTGTACATAGCACACCCTTAAACCCTGCACGTATTACACCCTTAAACCCTGCACATAGTGTACCCTTAACTTTTCACTCTGCATGTAGTGCACCCCTCAGCCCTGCACTCTGTACATAGCGCACCATTTAACCCTGCACTCTGCACATAGCGCACCCCTGTACTCTGCACATGGCACACCCCTGCACTCTGCATATGACACACCTCTGCTCTCTGCACATAGCGCACCTCTGCACTCTGCACATAACACACCCCTAAAACCAGCACGTAGTGCACCCCTAAACCCTGCACGTAGCGCACCCCTAAACCCTGCACGTAGTGCACCCCTTAACTCTGCAATCTGCATGTAGTGCTCCCCTCAACTCTGCACATAGCGCACCTCTCAACCCTGCATTCTGGACATAGCGCACCCCTGCACTCTGTACATAGCGCACCTCTCAACCCTGCACTCTGTATGTAGTGCACCTTTCAACTATGCACTCTTTATGTAGTGCATCCCTCAACCCTTCACTTAGGCACCCCTCAATGTTAGTACAGTTTGGCCACACTTACATTTTGATGCAGAGATAATGATGTACAGTAACCTCTAGCAACTAATCAGTAAGCAATAATGTCAAGGTCTTACCTTGCCTTCCTGTTGGCCGCCATCTTGGACATGTGCAGACTGCTGTCTCTTATAAACTCTGTTTGCATCATCACTTGCCTGCTGCCTGGGCGCCACTCAGTGATGATGTTGCACACCTGACTATATATATATCACCTGATAGCTTGCAGTCCTTGCCCTTGTGTTTGTGCTCCAAGGTGTATCACTGCTAGCAGTCTTCTGTTCTCTTGTGCTCCAAGGTGTATCACTGCTAGCAGTCTTCTGTTCTCTTTCGCTCCAAGGTGTATCACTGCTAGCAGTCTTCTGTTCTCTTGTGCTCCAAGGTGTATCACTAAAATAATATAATAAAAACCAAAAAGTGCAGCGCTGAAATCAGTATACAATTATATAGCTGAAAAGCTCATATAAAGAAAACAAAAAAGGAGAGGGGATAATGTCCAAATGAATAGTCCCAATATTAAGTGCAGAGATGTGAATCCACGTGCAAAATAACTTTCTTCCAGTGACACCAGGGAAAAGTGTAGGAAGGGGACACCCTTGTGCTCAGGTATAACAAGCAGCTTACCGAAATTCCGTGGCTGCTCAATTTAATGAGACAGCCTCTCCCAGCTAGTAGTAAACCAGTAGGTCAACCGATATCAAGCTCAGGTGCTTCGAAAGACTCCAAAAGCCGAAAGCCGTTTCCGGTGTGTTGTTAAACCGATCACATTAATATGTGGCACACTTGGAACTTCTCATATACTCCATTGAACGTAAAGCCATATGTAGAAAGAAACAGAGGCCCATAGTGTAATCCCGTAAACCAATAGGTAAATTTATTAAAAAAACTACTTACAATTTAAAAGACAAAAACAGGCATGTAGTATGTGCCGGTCATGGATCTAACCGCGGCGTCCCGCAAGTCTCCAGATCAGCATATGGATAAACAGCCGGCTTCGTTGGGGGGCGTGTGGACGTTTATGTCTGGGATCGCCAACGTTTCGTCATAAGAAAGACTTCTTCTGGGCGCCCAGAAGAAGTCTTTCTTATGACGAAACGTTGGCGATCCCAGACATAAACGTCCACACGCCCCCCAACGAAGCCGGCTGTTTATCCATATGCTGATCTGGAGACTTGCGGGACGCCGCGGTTAGATCCATGACCGGCACATACTACATGCCTGTTTTTGTCTTTTAAATTGTAAGTAGTTTTTTTAATAAATTTACCTATTGGTTTACGGGATTACACTATGGGCCTCTGTTTCTTTCTACATATGGCTTTACGTTCAATGGAGTATATGAGAAGTTCCAAGTGTGCCACATATTAATGTGATCGGTTTAACAACACACCGGAAACGGCTTTCGGCTTTTGGAGTCTTTCGAAGCACCTGAGCTTGATATCGGTTGACCTACTGGTTTACTACTAGCTGGGAGAGGCTGTCTCATTAAATTGAGCAGCCACGGAATTTCGGTAAGCTGCTTGTTATACCTGAGCACAAGGGTGTCCCCTTCCTACACTTTTCCCTGGTGTCACTGGAAGAAAGTTATTTTGCACGTGGATTCACATCTCTGCACTTAATATTGGGACTATTCATTTGGACATTATCCCCTCTCCTTTTTTGTTTTCTTTATATGAGCTTTTCAGCTATATAATTGTATACTGATTTCAGCGCTGCACTTTTTGGTTTTTATTGTATTTTTTGAATCACTGTTAGTTGATTTTGTGCCAGCTGCTCACTATTGTTCTTAATCATTTGGTTTTCTGTCACATCTAGCGCGGAAATTTTTCTTCTATTTATATTACAAGGTGTATCACTGCTAGAAGTCTTCTGTTCTCTTGTGCTCCAAGGTGTATCACTGCTAGCAGTCTTCTGTTCTCTGTGTTCCTCCATGCATGACCTGGCTTGGCTGACGACTTTCCTGGCTCTCGATCCGGCATCGTCAGATGATCCGGCTTCGGCAGACTACCCACTACTGGTGGACTTGACCCCTGGTTGGATGACCATCCGCTTCTAGACTCGATCCTGGCTTGGATGACTACCCACTTCTGGACTGTTCCTGATTTCGCTCCTCACTCTTGCTGTGCTTTTATTGTTGTTGCCCTAATAAACTGCATTTTTTTACTCGCATCTTTGTCTGGTCTGGTTTCTTGGCACCCTGACAAAAAAAGATTGGCAGTAATCTCTAGAAACCAATCAGTGAGCAGTAATGATGTTCTATAACCTCTAGAAACCAATCAGTGAGTGGTAATCACGTGCAGTAACCTCTAGCAACCAATTAGTGAGTGGTAAGAATGTGCAGTAGCCTCTGGCAACCATTAAGTGAGTGGTAATGATGTTCTGTAACCTCTAGCAACCAATCAGTGAGCAGTAATGCTGTGCAGTAACCTCTAGAAACCAAACACTGAGCACTAATGATAGGCAGTAACCTCTAGCAACCAATCAGCAAGCAGAAATGATGTGCTGTAACCTCTAGCAACCAATCAGCAAGCAGAAATGATGTGATGTAACCTCTAGCAACCAGTCAGTGTACAGTAATGATTTGCTGTTACCTCTGGCAACCAATCACAATCGCTGCCTGATCTATTGCAGTAAACTCATTATGACTCTAGCTGCTAATTACTGTATGTCTCAGAGTGTGGGCGATGGAGGGGTCCAAGAAAATGTTTACCCAGCATCCAATCAATATTAAAGACTTCCCTGCTGTTAACTAATACTCTGACACGCTTTCTTCAAAGAGGTCACAGCAGAAAAATATCACTTTAAGGGTCTCAGGTAGCAAAAGTGTAGTTCTTCAAAATATTCATGTGAATATTCATGACACATCATAAAACGAATTATAATCATGAAGTTTATGTGCATGTGTGACTAATCTGATCCTATTTGTTTACGAGAGCTGTAGTAATTGCCTGGTTTGTAAATTAAACATCTGCTAAGTGCTGCTCAGAGGCAGTGCCATGAAAACAAAAGCTAATATATTATCTTTCAGATAATACACAATAGATTTGACTTTTGGTTAAACCATGATCTCATATTCATGCTGGGTGCCTAAATGTATAACCGACACAAGCACTGCAACATGGGGCAAGGAAAGTGACTATTTTCACAGGATCTTAGCAGGAGCTACCACTTGAATGAAGACAGTGGCAGAAGTAACAATAAGGTGATGCCTTCTACATGACAGGGGATATTTTATATTTTTATATAGCAGGTGAGCTTCAAAGTGCATGTATAGGCATTACCCAAGTTTCACCTTGTCTCTACTAAAGCAACCCAGAATCATTTTTTTTTTTGTTTTTATTATTTTCCTGTAGTAAGCAAGGTTTTTTATTACCTCTTTATTACTTTTTATGACTTTATTGTCATCACCGGGTTTGTAAATTTCTCACAGCAGTGGTCTCAGGGGGTTGAGTTCCTATTGACTATAGAACAACATTGTCCAACCCTTTTCCTACATACTTGGGAATAGAGGCAGCAGCATTTTTTTGCTGGGAAAGGAATCAGTGAATGCATGAGGAGTAAGACAGAGATGGATGGGGGGATAGGAATAATTATGTAGTCTTTAAGGCAGTGCTGACAACCCTGGTAAAGATTTTTTTTTCAACAGAGGGAACTGTGTTGTCAATCCAAAGAGGAATTTAGGAACACGCTGAACATCTGTCAGATCAACAGATATTTTGCTGTACTTGCAGCATATTTAGATGAATAAAACATAGGGAAATGTGCATGTACTTTAGAGATGTACTGAATATTTTTTTTGTCTTGACATATCTTTTAAAGGATAAGTTCTAATTCTTTAAAATAATAATAATGATATTTAATCTTTTTGCAGGTAAAAAAATATGCATTTATTATTTTTTTTTACTTGGAGCCTGGAAAGCATTGCACCTGTGATCAGCAGATCGCGAGTGCCATGCAAGACTCCTGCAGACTTCTCAGTGTATCTGTCTGCTTGTACCTCGTACGGCCATGCAAATACACACTGACAGGAAGATTGAATGAACTAATGATTACTCAACAGCGCCATGTGTAACGCTCCTGCGTTTCATGTATGGTGTGGATTTTCAGCTGCAGAAATATTCCACTTCAGTAGTCAAGTAAGAGAGATGCTGAGATACCATTCCCAACCTCAATGACTCATCATGTGTGGAAGGTCTTAATTCAGCTAGTAAATACACACACTCAACAAGCTGGTTCCTAGAGCGACTTTATGTATGTAGTAACACAGTGATGAAGATTTAAGAGACAGGTTGAGTGGAGGTGGTAGGTGACAGACACTTGAAGGTAAGACAGTAGCAGATGGATGCAGGTAGGTTTAGCAATCATGTATGGTAGCAGATGACAGAGTAGCAGGTGGACATACAAGAGTGATCAACCCAGTGCAGGAATAAGTAGCAGTAGTCTTAAGAGCTAGCAATCTAGATATGCAGATGTGATAAATAGTCTTTACTATGCAGAGCTAGATAGTGTAAGCTTAGTATAAGTTTATAGAGGGTTCCCCTGCGGGGTACTTAGCACTAATAGCAATACAGCCGAAGGTTGGTTCAGGAGGAGCGGATGATCCGGAAGCGGGATGCAGGGATCAGCGCAGCGAGGTTCCGTCAGCGAGGTATGCTTGCAAGCACGAAAGCTTCAAGCCAAGTTAGCATCCAGGTAAGGGTGTTTGAACGAACACATGTGAGTGAGAACCGGCGATTTAAATAGCCATCTAGTCCGGCGCTGAGTGATGACAGCTTCAGTCTTAAAGGTGTATGCGCACCTTTCCAAAAGAGAATGGTGGGGCGCATACACTTGTGAAAAAGAGTAATTTAGGGTACCAAAGGTACCGGAACATTACACCATGTTAGTTAATTGAAACAACAAGCCGACAGCCTCAAAGGCTGTTGAGACTTGTAGTATTCCATTCACAAAGAACTGTGAATAAATGACGTGGCTGGGTGGACGGAGCCCTGTACAGCTATGTCATTTTCAAACAGTGAGAGTGGGCACCAAAAGAAGATGCCTGCTCTCACTGGGGGGGGGGGGGGTGGCTACAGCAGATGAAACATTTTCTAGTGATAAAAGGTGTTCAATGGCCGTGCTAGCAGCCATAGGACCACCAGGGGGTGTGGGACTTTAAAGGCAGTGTGGTTATGGCAGAGACAGACAATCGAAGGATACTTCAGTTAAAATACATAAATTTTATTAGTTTTACAACATACAAAGTACATGTAACAAAGTGCAAAAAAGTGTCCATGATAAAATTCATACATAAATAAATATACTTTGAACCAAGAGATACATGGGGTCAACAGGGTCCTACATGTTTCGCCATTTCGGTAGGCTTCATCAGGGACCAAACGTATTAATGACCTCTCAAGTGGTTCAACAGTTAAATATCAAGAAACGCTGCAGCGTTTTGGACCCTCGATGTACCCATGCTTTTGAGGCTGAGACCTCCCCTCTATTTTTGCCAATTTTGGTAAATTGGCCAGCTGCTCCTCCTAGCCCGGTCCAGTATCGACCAGCCCTCGAGAGCACGATAACCCCTTGTCCCTCACGACTCGGGGGTGGTCCACCATTGCCGCGCATGCATGTCAATATCCAAGTTGCTGTTCAAAGCATCAAGTTTCTTGATATTTAACTGTTGAACCACTTGAGAGGTCATTAATACATTTGGTCCCTGATGAAGCCTACCGAAATGGCGAAACATGTAGGACCCTGTTGACCCCATGTATCTCTTGGTTCAAAGTATATTTATTTATGTATGAATTTTATCATGGACACTTTTTTGCACTTTGTTACATGTACTTTGTATGTTGTAAAACTAATAAAATGTATGTATTTTAACTGAAGTATCCTTTGATTGTCTGTCTCTGCCATAACCACACTGCCTTTAAAGTCCCACACCCCCTGGTGGTTCTATGGCTGCTAGCACGGCCATTGAACACCTTTTATCACTAGAAATTGTATTAGGGATGTGGTGGTGATTGGTGACAATAGGTGAACCAGTGTCGGTCATCCAATCCTTTTTTCTTAGCAGATGAAACATGTTACATGCAAAAGACAGCTGAGAGGAGATAGTGCGGGAGAGTATTGCTTGCAGGAAAAATGATGCACTCTGCTGAATCCTCCATTATTTGAGTTACAAACCCCTGACTCCTGCAGTTCCTTTGTTTTTCAGTTCTGACCACCACACATACACCTGGCCACTGCATTTTCTGTGCTGCATACTTCTGACCCCTGCATTATGGAGTTCATTTACTAAAGCTGGAGAGTGCAAAATCTGGTGCAACTCTGCATAGAAACCAATCAGCTTTCAGATTTTATTGTCAAAGCTTAAAAGCCCTTTCACACTGAGGAGCTTGAAAATACCCATAAAATTCTGAAAGCTTTTGCAACTCTTTTGAGGCGCTTTTGCAGCGCTTTTCAGGTGCTTTGGAGGCGCTAGTGGTACTCTTTTTTAAGGACACTAGACTCAAAAACTGCTTCAAGAACCACTTTGAGTCTCTTTTTAAGCACTTTTCAGGCACTTCTGAGGTGCTTTCCATTCTTTTAAATGGAGAGAGGCGTTTTTTAAGTGTTTTTGTTTTTTTAGCGCCAAAGATGCTCCAAAGATGCTGCTTGCAGATTTTTTTTCATCACCCCACCAAAGCACCGCCCCAGTGTGAAAGCATTTATTAATTTTATTAGGAATAGGTTTTCATGAGCTTTTCAGATGCCTTTTTTTTTTTTTTTTTTTATCGTCAAAGCGCTTAAAAAGCACCTCAGTGTGAAAGGGCTCTAATTGAAGAAGCTAATGATTAGCTACCATGCACAGCTGCACCAGATCTTGCAGTCCAGTTTTAATAAAGTAACCCCTATGTGTGTTATGTACTCCTGACTAGTGTTGAGCGAACACGGACTGTATTATTCGTGTTCGTACCGAATAATTGGATTTTTTGTACCCGAACACGGACACGGACACTTTACTGTATGTTCGGGTAAAAATCCGTGTTCGGTCGTTTTATTTCCGGGTTTTGCATGCTTTGGCGCTCTTTTCATGGCGGGCTTTCAACAGCCAATCAACAATCGTTTAACTGGTGTGCCTTAAGCCATCCCAGCCATGCCTGCAAATGTCTCAGTAGCTGTGATTGGCCGTCTGAAGCATGTGACCAAGTCTTTATAAGTTCGAGGCAGCCGCAGCGGCGTCATTATGCTGCTTAGATTCAGGGACAGAGCACACATCAACGTGCTGGCTGCTGATTAGGGAAAGATAGGCAGGAAAAAACCATTTGTGTCCGGATAGAATTGAGGGACAGGTCGGAGTGTTTAGGCAGGGCGAGTTGTAGGCATTTTAGGGATAGAGTCTGCTGAATTATAGGGTCAGTGTCTTCTACAAACTACAATCGATATTGCTGTGTGGGGGGTGGGGTGAATCTGCACTCAATCCTGATCTACGATCTCTTCTCAATCCTGTTAGGGACAGAGTCTGCTGAATTTTAGGGAAACTGTGTTCTACAAACTACAATCGATATTGCTGTGTGGTGTGGGATTGGAGATAGGCAGGTGTCAGTGATCCACATCCATTTTTCTGTGTGTGAGCTGCAGTGAACACAATCTTTTTGGGCTGCAGTGAACACAATCTTTTTGGGCTGCAGTGAACACAATCTTTTTGGGCTGCAGTGAACACAATCTTTTTGGGGTGCAGTGAACAAAATCTTTTTGGGGTGCAGTGAACACAATCCTTTTTGGTGTGCAGTGAACACAATCTTTGTGGGGTGCAGTGAACAAAATCCTTTGTGGGGTGCAGTGAACACAATCTTTTTGGGGTGCAGTGAACAAAATCCTTTTTGGGGTGCAGTGAACAACATCCTTTTTGGGGTGCAGTGAACACAATCTTTTTGGGGTGCAGTGAACAAAATCCTTTGTGGGGTGCAGTGAACACAATCTTTTTGGGGTGCAGTGAACACAATCTTTTTGGGGTGGAGTGAACAACATCCTTTTTGGGGTGCAGTGAACAAAATCCTTTTTGGGGTGCAGTGAACAAAATCATTTTTGGGGTGCAGTGAACACAATCTTTTTGGGGTGCAGTGAACACAATCTTTGTGGGGTGCAGTGAACACAATCTTTTTGGGGTGGAGTGAACAACATCCTTTTTGGGGTGCAGTGAACAACATCCTTTTTGGGGTGCAGTGAACACAATCTTTTTGGGGTGCAGTGAACACAATCTTTGTGGGGTACAGTGAACAGAATCTTTGTGGGGTGCAGTGAACACAATCTTTGGGGGGTACAGTGAACACAATCTTTGTGAGGTGCAGTGAACACAATCTTTGTGGGGTGCAGTGAACACAATCATTGTGGGGTGCAGTGAACTCAATCTTTGTGGGGTACAGTGAACACAATCTCATACTTCTGAAGGTTTGAGGGTGCTGCCTGTTCCATACTCCCCCTACTCCTCATCTAGCCTTTTAGGGGTACAAACAATAGTAATTGGGGCCTAGTGTGGTTGTGTACGTGTGATATACATACACTTTTTTGGGATCATATTTTCTATTCCGCTATTTAATCAAAAACCTTTGGGGATCAGTTAAATTGGGGGATAGTCTGTGTTGGTACGTGTGAGAGAGATCCACCTTTCCAAGTTGTTGGGGTTCATCTCATACTTCTGAAGGTTTGAGGGTGCTGCCTGTTCCATACTCCCCCTACTCCTAGCCTTTTAGGGGTACAAACAATAGTAATTGGGGCCTAGTGTGGTTGTGTACGTGTGATATACATACACTTTTTTGGGATCATATTTTCTATTCCGCTATTTAATCAAAAACCTTTGGGGATCAGTTAAATTGGGGGATAGTCTGTGTTGGTACGTGTGAGAGAGATCCACCTTTCCAAGTTGTTGGGGTTCATCTCATACTTCTGAAGGTTTGAGGGTGCTGCCTGTTCCATACTCCCCCTACTCCTAGCCTTTTAGGGGTACAAACAATAGTAATTGGGGCCTAGTGTGGTTGTGTACGTGTGATATACATACACTTTTTTGGGATCATATTTTCTATTCCGCTATTTAATCAAAAACCTTTGGGGATCAGTTAAATTGGGGGATAGTCTGTGTTGGTACGTGTGAGAGAGATCCACCTTTCCAAGTTGTTGGGGTTCATCTCATACTTCTGAAGGTTTGAGGGTGCTGCCTGTTCCATACTCCCCCTACTCCTAGCCTTTTAGGGGTACAAACAATAGTAATTGGGGCCTAGTGTGGTTGTGTACGTGTGATATACATACACTTTTTTGGGATCATATTTTCTATTCCGCTATTTAATCAAAAACCTTTGGGGATCAGTTAAATTGGGGGATAGTCTGTGTTGGTACGTGTGAGAGAGATCCACCTTTCCAAGTTGTTGGGGTTCATCTCATACTTCTGAAGGTTTGAGGGTGCTGCCTGTTCCATACTCCCCCTACTCCTAGCCTTTTAGGGGTACAAACAATAGTAATTGGGGCCTAGTGTGGTTGTGTACGTGTGATATACATACACTTTTTTTGGATCATATTTTCTATTCCGCTATTTAATCAAAAACCTTTGGGGATCAGTTAAATTGGGGGATAGTCTGTGTTGGTACGTGTGAGAGAGATCCACCTTTCCAAGTTGTTGGGGTTCATCTCATACTTCTGAAGGTTTGAGGGTGCTGCCTGTTCCATACTCCCCCTACTCCTAGCCTTTTAGGGGTACAAACAATAGTAATTGGGGCCTAGTGTGGTTGTGTACGTGTGATATACATACACTTTTTTGGGATCATATTTTCTATTCCGCTATTTAATCAAAAACCTTTGGGGATCAGTTAAATTGGGGGATAGTCTGTGTTGGTACGTGTGAGAGAGATCCACCTTTCCAAGTTGTTGGGGTTCATCTCATACTTCTGAAGGTTTGAGGGTGCTGCCTGTTCCATACTCCCCCTACTCCTAGCCTTTTAGGGGTACAAACAATAGTAATTGGGGCCTAGTGTGGTTGTGTACGTGTGATATACATACACTTTTTTTGGATCATATTTTCTATTCCGCTATTTAATCAAAAACCTTTGGGGATCAGTTAAATTGGGGGATAGTCTGTGTTGGTACGTGTGAGAGAGATCCACCTTTCCAAGTTGTTGGGGTTCATCTCATACTTCTGAAGGTTTGAGGGTGCTGCCTGTTCCATACTCCCCCTACTCCTCATCTAGCCTTTTAGGGGTACAAACAATAGTAATTGGGGCCCAGTGTGGTTGTGTACGTGTGATATACATACACTTTTTTGGGATCATATTTTCTATTCCGCTATTTAATCAAAAACCTTTGGGGATCAGTTAAATTGGGGGATAGTCTGTGTCGGTACGTGTGAGAGAGATCCACCTTTCCAAGTTGTTGGGGTTCATCTCATACTTCTGAAGGTTTGAGGGTGCTGCCTGTTCCATACCCCCCCTACTCCTCATCTAGCCTTTTAGGGGTACAAACAATAGTAATTGGGGCCTAGTGTGGTTGTGTACGTGCGAGATACATACACTTTTTTTGATCATATTTCCTATTCCGCTATTCAATAAAAACCTTTGAGGATCAATTGAATTGCGGGATAGTCTGTGTCGGTACGTGTGAGAGAGATCCACCTTTCCAAGTTGTTGGGGTTCATCTCATACTTCTGAAGGTTTGAGGGTGCTGCCTGTTCCATACTCCCCCTACTCCTCATCTAGCCTTTTAGGGGTACAAACAATAGTAATTGGGGCCTAGTGTGGTTGTGTACGTGTGATATACATACACTTTTTTTGGATCATATTTTCTATTCCGCTATTTAATCAAAAACCTTTGGGGATCAGTTAAATTGGGGGATAGTCTGTGTTGGTACGTGTGAGAGAGATCCACCTTTCCAAGTTGTTGGGGTTCATCTCATACTTCTGAAGGTTTGAGGGTGCTGCCTGTTCCATACTCCCCCTACTCCTCATCTAGCCTTTTAGGGGTACAAACAATAGTAATTGGGGCCCAGTGTGGTTGTGTACGTGTGATATACATACACTTTTTTGGGATCATATTTTCTATTCCGCTATTTAATCAAAAACCTTTGGGGATCAGTTAAATTGGGGGATAGTCTGTGTCGGTACGTGTGAGAGAGATCCACCTTTCCAAGTTGTTGGGGTTCATCTCATACTTCTGAAGGTTTGAGGGTGCTGCCTGTTCCATACCCCCCCTACTCCTCATCTAGCCTTTTAGGGGTACAAACAATAGTAATTGGGGCCTAGTGTGGTTGTGTACGTGCGAGATACATACACTTTTTTTGATCATATTTCCTATTCCGCTATTCAATAAAAACCTTTGAGGATCAATTGAATTGCGGGATAGTCTGTGTCGGTACGTGTGAGAGAGATCCACCTTTCCAAGTTGTTGGGGTTCATCTCATACTTCTGAAGGTTTGAGGGTGCTGCCTGTTCCATACTCCCCCTACTCCTCATCTAGCCTTTTAGGGGTACAAACAATAGTAATTGGGGCCTAGTGTGGTTGTGTACGTGTGATATACATACACTTTTTTTGGATCATATTTTCTATTCCGCTATTTAATCAAAAACCTTTGGGGATCAGTTAAATTGGGGGATAGTCTGTGTTGGTACGTGTGAGAGAGATCCACCTTTCCAAGTTGTTGGGGTTCATCTCATACTTCTGAAGGTTTGAGGGTGCTGCCTGTTCCATACTCCCCCTACTCCTCATCTAGCCTTTTAGGGGTACAAACAATAGTAATTGGGGCCCAGTGTGGTTGTGTACGTGTGATATACATACACTTTTTTGGGATCATATTTTCTATTCCGCTATTTAATCAAAAACCTTTGGGGATCAGTTAAATTGGGGGATAGTCTGTGTCGGTACGTGTGAGAGAGATCCACCTTTCCAAGTTGTTGGGGTTCATCTCATACTTCTGAAGGTTTGAGGGTGCTGCCTGTTCCATACCCCCCCTACTCCTCATCTAGCCTTTTAGGGGTACAAACAATAGTAATTGGGGCCTAGTGTGGTTGTGTACGTGTGATATACATACACTTTTTTTGGATCATATTTTCTATTCCGCTATTTAATCAAAAACCTTTGGGGATCAGTTAAATTGGGGGATAGTCTGTGTCGGTACGTGTGAGAGAGATCCACCTTTCCAAGTTGTTGGGGTTCATCTCATACTTCTGAAGGTTTGAGGGTGCTGCCTGTTCCATACCCCCCCTACTCCTCATCTAGCCTTTTAGGGGTACAAACAATAGTAATTGGGGCCTAGTGTGGTTGTGTACGTGCGAGATACATACACTTTTTTTGATCATATTTCCTATTCCGCTATTCAATAAAAACCTTTGAGGATCAATTGAATTGCGGGATAGTCTGTGTCGGTACGTGTGAGAGAGATCCACCTTTCCAAGTTGTTGGGGTTCATCTCATACTTCTGAAGGTTTGAGGGTGCTGCCTGTTCCATACTCCCCCTACTCCTCATCTAGCCTTTTAGGGGTACAAACAATAGTAATTGGGGCCCAGTGTGGTTGTGTACGTGTGATATACATACACTTTTTTGGGATCATATTTTCTATTCCGCTATTTAATCAAAAACCTTTGGGGATCAGTTAAATTGGGGGATAGTCTGTGTCGGTACGTGTGAGAGAGATCCACCTTTCCAAGTTGTTGGGGTTCATCTCATACTTCTGAAGGTTTGAGGGTGCTGCCTGTTCCATACCCCCCCTACTCCTCATCTAGCCTTTTAGGGGTACAAACAATAGTAATTGGGGCCTAGTGTGGTTGTGTACGTGTGATATACATACACTTTTTTTGGATCATATTTTCTATTCCGCTATTTAATCAAAAACCTTTGGGGATCAGTTAAATTGGGGGATAGTCTGTGTCGGTACGTGTGAGAGAGATCCACCTTTCCAAGTTGTTGGGGTTCATCTCATACTTCTGAAGGTTTGAGGGTGCTGCCTGTTCCATACCCCCCCTACTCCTCATCTAGCCTTTTAGGGGTACAAACAATAGTAATTGGGGCCTAGTGTGGTTGTGTACGTGCGAGATACATACACTTTTTTTGATCATATTTCCTATTCCGCTATTCAATAAAAACCTTTGAGGATCAATTGAATTGCGGGATAGTCTGTGTCGGTACGTGTGAGAGAGATCCACCTTTCCAAGTTGTTGGGGTTCATCTCATACTTCTGAAGGTTTGAGGGTGCTGCCTGTTCCATACTCCCCCTACTCCTCATCTAGCCTTTTAGGGGTACAAACAATAGTAATTGGGGCCCAGTGTGGTTGTGTACGTGTGATATACATACACTTTTTTTGGATCATATTTTCTATTCCGCTATTTAATTTAACTGGGCCTCCATGCGAGACCTGTGTGCCTTGTTGCGCTGTTTTGAGTACTCCACCAACATGGCCAGTGGCAATGACGCCGTTCTCAGCTTAACTATCCCACTTCTATGCCTCCTTGAAAAAACAATTCGGGCGATGATGGAAGAGGATGTGGCACAGGATGAGGAGGAGGAGGAGGATGAAGAGGTAACATTTCCAAGGCTTTCAGGGCAGTCATTCGCAAGGGGCTCCGAGGGTGGGTTCCTGCACACGCAAACGCCAGGGACGCAATTGTCCAGCAGGGGCACAGTTCTGGAGGATGAGGAGGATGAGGAGGAGGAGGAGCTGGAGGAGGAGATGGAACCATGTTCACAGCAGGGTGGCACCCAGGCCAGCTCATGGCCATCACTGGTGCGTGGCTGGGGGGATACAGAGGACACGGACGATACACCTCCCACAGAGGACAGCCTTTCGTTGCCTCTGGGCAGCCTGGCACACATGAGCGATTACATGCTGCAGTGTCTCCACAACGACCGCCGAGTTGCCCACATTCTAACTTGTGCTGATTACTGGGTGGCCACGCTGCTGGATCCCCGTTACAAGGACAACGTACCGTCCTTAATTCACTCACTGGAGCGCGATCGCAAGATGCGCGAGTACAAGCACACGCTGGTAGACGCCATGCTGCTGGCATTCCCATCTGACAGCGGGGCCACAGTGGAAGTACAAGGCAGAGGAGGAGGAGGAGGAGGTCGCCAACGCAACCAGGGCACCGCCAGCACCTCAGAAGGCAGGGTTAGCATGGCCGAAATGTGGAAAAGCTTTGTCAGCACGCCACAACAAACAGCAGCACCAGCAGCTCAGATGGAACGTCTTAGCAGGAGGCAGCATTTTACCAACATGGTGGAGCAGTATGTGTGCACACGCCTACATGTAGTGAATGACGGGTCTGCCCCCTTCAACTTCTGGGTCTCCAAATTGGGCACATGGCTTGAGCTTGCCCTTTACGCCTTGGAGGTGCTGGCGTGCCCTGCAGCCAGTGTATTATCTGAACGGGTATTTAGCACGGCTGGGGGCGTTATAACAGACAAGCGCAGCCGCCTGTCCAGAGACAATGTGGACAAGCTCACGTTCATTAAAATGAACCAGGCATGGATCCCACGGGACTTTTCCGTACCTTATGCAGAATAGCAATGGATACCGACCTTACCCACCCATTGTTCCATTTTTGCTCTTTCTCACTCTTTTGGGGTGTACCCTCATTTAAAATTTTTGAAAAGAAGCAGTGTTGGCTACCTCGTCCTCCTCCTCAGGGCCAGATTAATGTAGGGGCTATTGGAGCTGCAGCTCCAGGCCCCTACCTTTTATATAGGCCCCGGGTTGGCCATATTCACTGTTACCGCTCTTCTGTCACTTGTAAACACAGAAGTCTGGCTTCTATGCTCGCTTCCCCAGGCAGCACCCTCAGAACCTCCCCACACAGCGTGAAGGCCGGACAAGGAGGGACAGTTGGCGATGCATGGATGTGTTTATGGGCTTCAGAGACAGCATCCCATGTTGAATTAGGCATGCATGGCTGCACCCTTCCTCCTCTGGGTGCATGGCAAGGCACGGCCCTTAAGGCCCTTCAAAATCCTCAGCACCAAGCCCATGATGCTGTTAATCCGGCCCTGGTCCTCCTCCACCGCCGCTTCCACCTACACCGCCCATAGGTGTGCGCAGCCTATTGCATTAAGGTGTGCACCCCAAAGTTGAAATACACATGCATGTGTTTGCCAGCAGGGAGAGTAATGTATCGGGGCCATGTACCTGTAGGCAAGGAGAAATAGAGCAGAGCAGGTCCCAGGGAGATCTTTCCCATCTCCTCACTGGCAATGCTATGTGCCCTAGGTGATTAGGGTGTGCCCAGGCACACCCAGCACACCCTGTGCGCACGCCTATGTCACCGCCACATCCACCACCACCTCAACCTCCCTCCTACTCCATATGGGCCTCGTCCTTCAGAGATGAAGAAGAACATTGTTTTATTTTTCTGTTTTTTTTTTGTTGTTTTAAGTTATTTCCCTATCCACATTTGTTTGCAGAGCACTTGCCATGCTCTTAATTACGTTTTGCTGCCATTTGCAGCACTCTAGCCCTTTCCTTTGGTGTTTTAGAGCCATTTTAGTGCCTTAAAGTTCGGGTCCCCATTGACTTCAATGGGGTTCGGTGTCCGGGAAAAGTTCGGTAAAAGTCCGGGACACGGACCCGGACTTTTTTTTAAAGTTCGGCCGAACCCGTCGAACACGGACATCTAGGTGTTCGCTCAACCCTACTCCTGACTATTGCACTCTTTGCAAAGGAGTACTTCTTCAAAATAGGAAAATGAAAGAAATAGGTATTGCAAAGATTACGTTTATATAATTTTGTTTGTGCATGATGTCACAGATGCACTTAGTGCCGGTTCACATTGCTGTGATGAGGGAACCCTGCAAATCCACTGCGGGTTCCTGCACCGCTCTCAACTCGCAGAAAGTACAAGCTGCCATATGCAAATCACTGGGGGTGTCAATACAAAGTTAACAATGCAAACTCTCAATTCGGATATGAATCAGATCGCATAAGTGTGAACACCCATGCGATCCGATTCTGGTGTGGAAAAAAAAGGGGCCTGTGTAACTTTGGTCTGAATGCGATGTGAATTCAGTTCAATCTGTATGGTTGAATTTGCAATGCACAGACATCGCATGTGATTTTCAGAGCAGTGCGGTGCCAATCACATGCGATCTCTGGCATCACATAAATGTGACCCGGCACTAAGTGCTGTTCCATTCATGTCAGCAACAGTTATAGCCTTGTTTTAATATTAAATGCAGGTGGAATTAGGTTACAGTGTTTCCTCTGACAGCTCACAGGGTTCCAACCATCATTTTATAGTTCTGATTAGAAAAGAGTAGCTATAAGTATGCACGTTTCCTGGTATCGTTTGTCTTAATATTGATAATTGTTATATCTGTTCTTTTGAGTTTTACTTTAAATGTCATGTGTACACTCAATAATGCAATAATAAGATAAAATTATACAATTATACAAAAATATTAGGTTATAGAAATGCATGGAGCTACCACGTATTTAACAATTCAAAACTGTTAAAGTGGTATTAAAAACAAAAACAAAAAAGTCATATATTGAAGAATAAAAGTAATGTAGCCATCACATCTAAGAATTGGTAATCTGCAATATAATAAATGTTTGCTGTTGGGATTAATAACACTTTAAGTTTTCTACATAATTTTGTTATGCCAATATACAGCTAAAATGTGTAAAAGCTTTGAAGTCGTTTTTGTTGAGCTTAATAATGCATGCTTATTTTTTCCTTCTTTAGAGTTTAATATGGCATTCAGAAATGTAAGATTATAGGTTTTTTCATTATTATTTACAGGGAGTAAAGTATTTTAAAACAGTATTTGTAATCAGGTAGAGTTATCAGCATTCAACAAAACCTACTGCAAAAGTAAATTTGTGTGATGACAGATACATATTAAAAGCTAAATTCAGTTGACATCCTTTAGTAGGAAGTTGATGTATGACCATAATCAACTTCCCTAGCTGCAAAGGGCAGCCAACCAGTGCAATATAGCAGCAAGCCAGAAGGCACAAAAATGGAATTATCCAAAGCAGATTGAGATATAGTAACAAAATCTACAAAATGAATTCAGGTTTCAAGATGTCCTTTACAGTATGGTGAATATGAACAGTAGGCTACTGATCAGCCCTGGGCCATGCCCAGGTCAGCATATAGATGACATAAATTCAGAGTAATCTCACATATACATACATTACTGCTAGCCAATCATGTTTAGATTCTTATTGTAGGATACATGTCATGAACTATCACTTCCTGGAATATTTACATTTAGTTTATCATTTAATCTTACATCATCACTATTAAAGATGTAAAAATTAAATAATTGTCCTTAGCCACAAAAATGTTATTTATATGTCTATTCATCACTTTTGGATCTGTCAACAATGAATGCTCTGCAGAAAAAATACAGAAACATTTACCTATTCCGCTAAGTCTCACAAGTTGAATACATTGTAAGTCTGTTAGAGATACAATAAAACATCCTTATATATTTAATATGCTCTAGAGTGATTTAAATTATATTGTGCCTGAAAAAAGGCAATGTAAAGCACATCAGTAAAGAAATGTATTATTGACCACAAACATGCATCTATGTAAAGTATGTAAGCTTGAAAGAGCAGAGTTGTTATGCTGCCTCCACAGTACATAAAGAAATCAGTTGTATTTGTGTATACACTGAGCAAAGAAGGAGTAATAGAGCTCACCGACACAGAAGAAAACACCAAGGCTAAATATATTACAATTCCATGTCACAATTTAATATGATTAAAATCATGCGCACAAAAACTCAGATGGGAAGATGGCAAAGAGAGAAAACCCCATCCACAGGTCACCATAAATTATGGATGATGAAATAATACCTTCAGGGGTAACTGGGGCTGTTGGTGGTGTGTCCAGGAATGCCAATGATGAGGGCTGTCAGTGATGTGGGTGAAAGATCACCCCAGGGAGTGCATTGCAGAGGGGAGGAGGAAAATGCAGTCCACAGCGTCGGCTCCAGCTGGATGTGGTGACAATGCTCGCACAGAATTACCGGCCACATACACGGAGCTAAATGTAATAAAACAATAAACTATCAGCGCAAAACCAACTGCAATGATAATAAAATCAATGTGCATAAAAATCAATGTGCATCAAAAAGTGCATAAACATATATAAAAATCAATGTGCATCAAATTGTGCATAAACAATTAATGTGCATGAAAGTAACCGGCAGCATACACTAATCGTGTCCACACCTCACAATCAAAATAATGCAAATAAAACGTGATGCGCCAGATGTGCACAAAATTATTAAAGTGATCGTATAAACAATATCCAAATACAGTTCAAAAAAGATGCCGTGCTTAAAAGCAAATAATGTGTTCAAGTGTCCATATATCATAAAAGAAAGCCTTGATCCCGTGAGAGATGATAATAAACACCCGTGTGTTGAATCCCTTCACCAGAAAGATTGGCCTCTCACTTCAATATATGACCCAAACGGGCCGACATAAGCCTATATGGGGATATTGGACTCCAAGAATGACTCTCCAGCCTTTCACTTCCGGAGATCACCGGGACATTTAGTGGAAATATATAAGGAAAAAATCGAGTGCTCTCTGCTTTAAATGTAGATAAACTTTATTAAATAAGAAAGTAACTCACATTTGTCAGGCACTCAGCCGTGCCTGCTAATATGGAATTCAGTGTAGTTTAACCCGAGAGATGATAGGCGTCAGACAGGCAGGCTCCGCCCCTTATACGCTTACGCCAGAGCGTCGGCTCCGTTGGCTTCTTCGGTAGGGGTGGGATTTGCGTATCAAGCCTCGCCTTATATCGACATTACTAGAGGTGGATTGGCCAGCAATCGTCCGTTCATCCTCCTCCTCCTAGCAGTATATGGGACACCGGAACCAAAGATACACTCCTGTGATCTTCGGTGTCACTAACTAGTATATTTATTGGAGGCAATCTGAACATATACTTGTAAGCATCTATACTAGAGATAACGCAGAGATCGCGTGTCTGCGCCGCCATCGCTCGGGTATCACTCTAAAAACATACTATACACATAAAATCACATTAAATCGTAATATTGCCATAAAAGACCTAAAAAGGATAAACTATATCCTTAATTTATCTATTTTATCTGGTTTTATATGTGTATTTTAAAATTGTGGGTGTTTTTATCCTTTTTAGCTCGCACCGCGACCCCGGAGCGGCCGGCACGGACTTCATATCATTGAAGTCAATGCAGGTCGCTCCAGGTCGCCCCAAAGACGCTCCGGACCCTTTTTCTAAGTCAGAGCGACTTGTGTCGCTCCTATTAGAACGGGTCCACAGCTACTCTATGGCAGGCAACCTACGGCGACCTGTCAGGTGACCAGGTCGCCTGACAGGTCGCCCCAGTGTGAACGGGGTCTTATGATAGAGGTTTTAAATAAATAAATAAATAAAAGCTAATCATTGTAAGCAGCCCTGTCAGCATTAAATGGTTTGTCTTCTCCTTATAACTGGTAGATCTGTAAGAGAGCTTGTTCTTTTGAAAAACAGCAGACTTACTGGCTGAATGACCAGATGAAAATAGAAGAAATAATACCTAAAAAAGAAAACAAATGCTTCTATCAAATCTAAGAATTGATAAGCTGCAATATAATACTTGTTTGCTTTTGAGTTCAATACTGCTTTAAAAAGCTGTAATGTCCAATTCTAAGTTAAAAGGCAGAGGATTGTCAAAAAAGGACACAGGAATCTTGGCAGGGCCCTGGGTGCAGCTTAAAGGGCAAAACATGGTTTTCCAGAGCAATACAATTATTTACAATTCTCAGGGAAAGCATTAGCAACATTGTATTTTTGCATCACATAAATTGCATGTGTTATAATTTATTTTAGTTTTACATTATTAATTGGCCTAAATACAGAAGCATTGCCCCAATGTCATTAATTGCAAAAATAACAGCAACTATTTATTGGATATTTTTGCAAAGACAACTGATTTGTTAAAGTAGTTCTAAAGGTAAAAGTTCAAGTTCATGCAAATTTCCAAACTGTGCAAAAACAAAACACATAGCACAGATTGTGATCTTTGTTTCAGTACAAAAATGTATTGTGTACAAATTTATACAAAATGTCAACCTAAAAAGATTAAATCACAAACTCACATTCCAGACATGAGACAGTTGCTATGCCGAAATAACAAAAGATTAAAGTGCAATGCTTCAGACACAACAGTCAAACATGTCATGCGATGGTACTGTGGCTGAGGAGTATGTAGGCAGTCTGATTGGGGCGCTGGGTAGTAGGTATGGGCTTTGTGTTTGAGTCGAACGTAGGTTCAACTCGAACATCAGCTGTTCGTCTGTTCGCAGAACACACAAACAAATGGGGCGTTCAGCAGGAAGTTCCCCCGCCAATGAGCACCCCATAATGCACTGCACTCTTGCAGTGCATTGATTGCTGAGGATTGGCCAAAGCATGCACCTGACCTGTATGCTTTGGCCAATCACAGCACAATGTCCTGTCAGAGCCATGATTGGCCAAAGGCAGGGTGCCTTTGGTCTATCATGGCGTAGGGGCTAAGTCCACACCCCACGCTATATAAGGCTGCTGCTAACACGGCAGCCGTGTATAGTGTATGACAGTATAGATTAGGCAGGTAGTTAGTGGATAGTGAGTTCATTCAGTTTAGTGCAGTCAGTGTAGTGTACAGGCAAACCCCACTTTTAAAATGTATTGATATGTTGTAGTCCTGGGTTCCCTCTCGGTGCTCCCCAAATTTTGTGTCCCTGTCACCTATAGTTCGGGAGCAGTGTCATGCCAAGCTGACCAAGATTTCTGATAGATGCCAATGTTAAAGACAGGGAGCAGTGCTATGTCAAGCAATACCCTTATCTGAGCATGCAGCCTGGCAGGCCAGGAAAGGGGGGGACAAGCGAGCGCCCCCTTTTGAACCATACCAGGCCACTTGCCCTCAACATGAGGAGGGTGCTTTGTGGTGCCGCAGTGCCCCCCTGCCCCAAAGCACCCACCCCCCATGTTGAGGAGGTGTGGCCTGGGATGATTCAGGAGGGGAGGGCGCTCGCTCGTCCTCCCCTTTCCTGACTTGCTAGGCTGCATGCTCAGATAAGGGTCTGGTATGGATTTTGAGGGGAACCCTTTTTTTTTTTTTTAATAATTTGGCGTTGGGGAGGGGGGGGGCAGGATTGCCGGGAGCTGACAATATATTACAGCCGCGAGCAAGTTTAAATTACATTTTTTCCTTTAGAAGTGTCAGTATTGCTGTAGCAAGCTCCATACCTTGTACAGATGCGCCACTTGACAGGCAGACTAAGGGGACCCCCCAGGCACGATATTTAAATGTTTTTTTCATTTTTATTTTTTCACTTTAAGTTTTATTAAAATCACTGCTACTGTAAAAACAATTGTTTTTTTGCATTGATACATGTCCCCCAGTGCAGTTCCCGGGTCCCCATACACTTTTTATGGCAATAAATTGCATTTAAGCCTTTAAAATTAGGACTTTTTATTTTTCATGTTCGTGTCCCATTGACTCGAATAGAGTCTGCATGTTCGCTAGGACCTTTTCCCTGTTTAGAGATATTCTGGTGTGAACCAAACAGGGGGGTGTTCTGCCCATCATTACTGGGTAGCAATATAAATTATCCTTTTTTTTATACAGTATATAACAATTAGAGCATGATAATTCAAAGTCAACAGTCATAAATATTGGAAAGACTTACTGAACATTATGCAAGCATTTGTAATTGGCCACTGTGTTAAAAGAAGAGATGATGCATATTTTATGATGCATGTGCATTTTTTTTATTGATTTTAGGAAATGTATAAAGTACAAAACATAGCTTAGGGGCATACCCTGGCTCAAGATAGTACAAAATAACAAAACAAAAGTAAATGACCTGTACAGCGGCTCCGCGCTACATAAAGGATGAGGTGATGGAATCATAAAAAAGACAAATCATCTCTGCAACATTCAATGACTAAGAATAAGGCATGCAAAAACAGGAGAAAGGCATAGTAAGCCCCGATAAATAATTAATAATACAGGTACCAAATATTCCCTAAAACAATAGGGGAGGTCATCATAGAATAGCACACAGGGAATAGGCTGTTGTTTGACAACAGCAGGGACTTCTTCCTATGTTGTTTGCAATTTTCCTTGCTTGTAAGAGCCTTTACATTGGACTAGCACTCTTTCTGTAGGTTGAAGGACAAAGTCTAAAACTTTTTTTTTTGCAAACTGTTTATTTCAGTAACAGCATACAAAATATGTGCAGCCATGTGCAGATGGGTATTCAAAAAAACAAAATGAAAGCAACTATTTATGCCTTCTCCCAGCGCTCATATATCCTAATCGTTAATAGACACAGGATTTTATGTACAAACAGCCGCCACTATAAAAAATACACATCTTACAAATATATGCTTCTAGCTCCCAAAATAGTATAAAAGCATTAGCAGCTCTTTACAAATGTATTCAATGACATATATTTTTCAATAGTCCCAACAATCCACGATGTGAGTCCTAAATTGTTCATAGTACCCTTTGGGTTTGGCAGTAGATGATGTCTTAGGTTAGGATGATCGAACTTTTGCCTGCCTCAAAAGAACCCCAAAAAATGCCAAAAAAAACGCTAGCGTCAAAAAAAAAAAATGCCCAGGTGTGTTTTTTCTGGCATTTTTTGGGGGTTTTTGGAGGCAGGCAAAACATCAGAACTTGTGCACAGTACCACTATACACAAGTTCAGATGTTTTTCCTGACTGCAAAGAACTCAAAAAAATGCCTTCTATTAAACCGGCAAAGTGTTACAGCAGCGAAGCCAACCCCCTGTCAGAAAGTTTTCTAATACAAACAATCTTTTTTTTTATGGTTCTGGACATGCTACAGAAAAATCAAAAAATCTCTTTTTTTTTTTTTTTTTTTTTTCAATAATTGGCTTTTTTATCAAAAATGACAATTTTTAAGAACTTTTTTGTGTGATTTTGTGTCTGGGGGGTCTAAAAGGTGTACCTGTAAAGTTTCAGCTCTGTAGCATGTCCAGAACCAAAAAAAAAGGATTGTATGTATTAGAAAACTTTCAGCTCAGGGGGTTTTTTGGGTTCTTTGCAGTCAGGAAAAACATCTGAACATGTGTATAGGGGGTATATACACACATATATGTCTGAATATATACCCCTAGACATATATAGGTGTGATAGTAGCAGAAATATATTACTGTAAATGATTTCATTAGCGCAAGCATTTATTTCTGCTACTATCACACCTATATATGTCTAGGGGTATATATTTAGACATATATGTCTATATATACCCCCTATACACATGTTCCGATGTCATGTCTGACATCAAACATGTCCTCAAAAAAGCACTGGCAGTGGCAGCCCCTGCAGCATAAAAAATGCTTGGCTGGTGAGAAGCCATATGGGTGTGCCGAAGCTATTCAGAGAAAAGATCATTTCTCTATAGCGGTCACCCTGCTATGGAAGGGTTTTGTCACCCTGCCATAGCAGTCACTGCCAGTTAACCCTACACTACACTACGGTCCCCTTACACTTAACACTTTCCCTACAGAAACTCAATTTTTGAAGCTAACTAAAGTGTAAAGGAGCACTCTAACTACACTAGATATCCCTTTCCTCACACTAAAAATAGCTAAATGACACTTTTAAAGTAAAATTAACACTCTCTTCCATGTCCAGTATAACAATGCTAGGAATATGGCGGGGGCGATCTTATATACTGGGGGGCGTATTCACTAATGATTGGTCTAGGGACCCCCTAGTCACTCCAATCACATTCCTAGCATTCTCCTGCCCACTCAATTGGCTTTTGCTAATGGTTCTGGTCCAATCACTGGCTTTTAAAGCCCATTTCCTGAAGCATTGCATTTTGGGCGGTTCTGGTTGCCGAATTCCGAACTTTTTGGGCAAAAAGTTCTAAATTCGGCCGAACCTCGAACACCCAATGTTCGGGCCGAACCGATGGTCGACCCGAACCGTTCGATCATCCCTAGTCTTAGGTACAGTTCATGACACCTTGTGGAATACCGCTCCCCATAGATATTGAACTCACCAGAACACAGATTAAAAAATGCCTTAAGCACAGACACCTTATAACTACAGAGCTCCCCCTCTCCTCAGCAGTAACAATCTCATAGACTGACTCTGTTACAAATGTTTATTGATAAAAAAAAAGCTCCCCAGTTCCAAATGCACTTACAAGATAAAAATATATTAAAAGCATGTAAACAATAGATCTCAAATCAACCAGCATGTATCCCTCTCACCAGCCTTCAGAAGAATTGGTACATGGTGATTCCTGGGTTGAGATGCACGCTGTCGACTGTCCTGGTAGCTGCGTGGATACGCCTTCTGTTGGGAAAAGGAGTCTGTGCTTAAGGCGTTTTTTAATCTGTGATCTGGTGAGTTCAATATCCACCGGGAGTGGTATTTTATGAGGTGTGGTGATGGGATTCATGAACTGTACCTGAGACGTCATCTACTACCAAACCCAATGGGGTATTAACATTTTAAGACTCACACGGGGGATTGTTGGGACTATTGAAAAATAGATGTCATTGAATACATTTGTAAAGCGCTGCTAATGCTTTTATCCTATTATGGGAGCTAGAAGCATATATTTGTAAGATGGCAAGATGGGTGTTATAAAATCTGATCTCAGATATAAAATTTCCAGCAATTGCAAAACACATATATAAACTTAGACATCCTCAGAAGATACTGTATAAAATATAGACGGTATTCAACTGTATTTGTCATAGATACTGATATCAAATAAATGAAAAAAAAACAAAAAAAACAATTAAACTGAATACAAAATGAATGAATAATAAAGCAACTGAGCATGCCACACATTGTATATGAAATCAATCTAAGAATTTGTGACTGTTGGAAGACCATTTGTCCCATTTGTCAGAAAAGCATGGCAGTGTATCAGAGAGGGTGTGGTAAATTCTTTCCATTAACATTATAAAATAACTTTTTTCAAAATTTGTGAAAGAGTAATAGTGGGAGAATTCCAGTTTAGGGCAATTGCCCAGAGTGTGGCATCAGAGATGGTCTGGATCAGCTTTTCCAAATGGTAGGGTGTGTCAGGTATTGGGGAAAATAGTACACACACAGATATAGAGAAGTTTATAGGATCTCCCACCAACTGAGACAATATATCCGCAATCTTACACCATAAAGGTTGTAATCTTTCACATTCCTAGAATATTAAATATTTCCAGGAGTTTCAGAGGTCTGTTTTCATGGCTACCCCTCTCCTGGTTCTTTTTCCCATAAAAAGTTTGGTTGGTGTGCAATACCACCTAGTTAGGACATTAAGGGCTGTTTCCCTGAGAGATAGGGAAAGAGATAGGGAACAAGTACATTTGCAAAGGTTTCAAGACATAGTGTCAGGGAAATGGCCATGGAAGAACTGGCAATACTGCCAGTATTAGAGATGGGTGCATCTGGGGCACTCCCCTGCATACGCACGTGCGCAATGGCGCAAATCAGCGAAAGCGCGTACGCAATGGCACACGCATGAAGTAACAGATGTGGCCATTTGCTGGCCTATAGAGACTGCTACTGATTCCACCAAATTGCTGGATTTTTGTCAGCCTTCCTATGTTCCCAAACCTCTGTGTACTTTCTTTGGATTTCCTGTTGTTACCCGGCTTGTTCCTGACCTGTTTGATCTCACCTGTGTATGACCCCGGCTTGCTTTATGGGCTTCGCTATTACTTACTTGCTTGCCTTCCTGTGTATGACCTCAGCTCACATTACGGACTTTACTATTACTGCCTGCCTGCCTGTTGTGACCTCAGCAAAGTTCCTATTTCTGCTACCTGCCTTGTCCCAGGACTGATTACCGGTGTTGGATCCTCAGCCTGGTTTCTACTACTGTTTCCTGTGTGCACAAGTTTGCCAAGTACTCCTGGAGTTCCCCCCCGAGAGATCTGTCTCACTGTGTATCCTGTTATCTTCAGCATCCACCAGGTGATCATTGGCCCAGCTCTTCAGTACCATGTTGGCAACCTGTGCTTCTTTGGGCGCTACACCTCCTGTACCACCTTCAGAGGTGTACCACACCTAGCCACAATGGGAGCCCTCTCAGCACCCTGGCCTCAGATCAGGTACGTGATCAGGTATGTGATACATAGGGCCTGATTTACTATATCTCCAGCATTGATTTTGTTCTACTTTAACTCCATGGCGACTAGGCGAAGGCGCCAATGCAATTCACTATACCTCCGTCAGAAACGTTATGAGCAATGTGAAATTCATGGCCTAGGTAAAACATTTCCAATACATATTAGTTGTCTGTGTGCACCATTTTTAAAATAAAGCAAAATCCCTTTAAACTAAATTGAAAATGGCACATAGGTGTTCACCTTGGACCAGAAATGACACCAAATTGGGTTGCACACATTCCAGGAAGTGGTAACAATCAACCGGCTAATCACTAATCATGGTGAGCGCCACTTTCAGCCGTGAAGAAATGGCATTCATATGCAAAGTAAGTGTGGGGGGTGGGGGGGGGGTCTGTGCTTGTAATCAGAGCATTGATTACCAGTGCAGACCCTTGGGGGATGCCACTAGAGCCACCAGGGATTGCTGACCCATGGCCACCAGGGATGCCCACCCATGCCACCATTGATGCCAATCAGTGCTCAGGGAGCCTGTTAGTGCCCTCCTCATCAGTGCTGCCCATCATTACCTTCTATCAGTGCTGTCCACTAGTGCCAATCATTCCCCATCAGTGCCACCTATCAATGCCCATCAATGCTGCATATCAGTGCCACCTATCAGTGTCCATCAATGCTGCATATCAGTGCCACCTATCAGTGTCCATCAGTGCTGCATATTAGTGTCTCATCAGTGCCTGCCAGTGCAGCCTCATCAATGCTCACCAGTGCAACAAAAAACATATTGATTTACCAAATTTTATTACATAAACAAAAACAATTTTTTTTAGGGGTCAAACATTTAGGTCTTCTTTTAGCCAAAAAAAAAAAAACCTTGCAGCGATCCAATACCACCAAAAGAAAGCACTATTTGTGTGAAAAAAATGAATAAATTTGGGTTAGGTACAGGGTTGCATGACCTCGCAATTGTCATTCAAAATGCAACAGCATAAAAAGCTGAAAATTGCCCTGGGCAGGAAGGGGATGTAACTGCCCTGTTAGGAAGTGGTTAACTATTGAAACATGGGACTAAATATTCCAAGGGTAATCATGCTCAGCTCAATGGTTTAGAGGTTAGTGCTCCTATCTGTAAACACTGAGAGCATGAGTTCAAATCTCAAGTATGCCATCACCTCCTTTTAGACAGCTGTAAATAAATACTGAAACTTGGCAAATGCATAATTGCACTCGGTACTCGGTACAGAGGCATATAGGAGTGAAGGCAATAGCAGAAATACTGGAAGCGTCTGGCACCACATCACCCATATTCTTCTTCTGGGAATTGTTCATAAGGGTCTCATGTGCTATGGATGCAGCTTCCATATTTTCCTGAAAGGGTTTGAAGTCCTTGCTTTAGGCTTAATTAATGTATGATCTAGTACAGAAAGAGGTGCTGTGATTTACAGCTTCCCACTCTTTACTGCCTCTTATGAGGCTTTTGGATAGCCTCCCACTTCCAGTCATTCATCCAAGGTGACTTTGTGTCCAAGTTTGGTCATTTCTTCCTACATAAACCATAGGCTCCTACTGGCAGGACCAGGTAACTCTGACACATCTTCCATGGGTAGTGGACTAAATCAGCTTTGCCAGCCTCTCCCAGCACCCTGACCAACTGTTCTTTGGTACATTCCTTGTATCCAAGACCCAACTCTCTGGCCTTCCCTTGTAGGCTAACCACAAACCAATTACAGTATTCTGGGAGTCCATTTGTGTCCATGCAGTTCAGACTCTCATCTGCCAACTCACATTCCTTTGTCCCACTCCTGCCATCCAGTTTTCTGTGAACTAGGAGCAGAGAGAGAGAGAGAGCGAACACAGGGACAAAGCACACAGAACCTGACATGTGGGGTTTTCTATTAAGGGGGTTTTTGTATGCAGGAGTGGGGTGAGATAGCGGTATGGTACAGCCAGGGAAAATCACAGGATAAAATTAAGATGAACAACACAGGGTATGTACATATAGTAACACCCTAGGGAACACTAAGACACCCAGCAGAATTACAAGGTAGCAATATTGCACAACACACTACTCCAAGGTCTCAGTATGCCAATCCAGGCACAGTGAATGGCCAAAATGCAGAAAAACAGGGAGGCCATATGAAACATCATTGGGGCAAGTCAAGGGCACAGGGCACAACAAAGGTATCAGGGGCTAAGATTCACAGGGCAGCAAGCTTGGGGCAACAGATCACAGACAGCAGTTCACAGAGCAGACATAACAGGGTAGCACACGGTAAAACTGGGGCACACCAAAAGGATTAAAGCCCTCACACTGCAGCAATTTGACTGTCCTGGGCAGCTAACTGGATGGGCATGTAAGAGGAAAATCCAGGCAGGATTATTCAGAGAGGGGGATTGTAGAGTCCGGGGCAAACAAATAACAAGGGATCCACAGAATGGAGTCCTTGTGAAGAGGTTGCAAACAGGATTCAACACTGGTATAAATGCAAAAATACTTTATTGAAAAAACATGACTGGCGAACAAACAACTGTTGGTCCTTTTGAGGAGATGATATGAATGCTAGGATTCAGTTCTTAACGAACAATTGTTCAGTGTATTTCTTTTATACAGGATTCAAAAAGTTCCAAGCATACTACATCCCAAGCATATGACAAAAACACTTGGATACATCTGGCAACGTCCTTATGACCAGACTTGGGTCATGATGTGGATGGGAGGGTATGCACCTCATGGCTATGGATTGTAGAGTCCTTCTGGACAGAGATTCTTGGGTCCTGGGAGTGGTGAAGGCCAATAATTGGAGGCAGCATCAGGTACACAAGGCAGCAAGCAGCACACAGAAGGAGCAGAGGAAGAAAAACAGAAGAATGGCATCAGAAGCAGGTTTCTGGTTCAAAGTAGGCAGAAGGGGTTAAGTCCTGCTTGTACCTTCATGAGATGCAGTCTCACAAAGTTACAGACAGTTAAGAATCTACAGAGAGGGGAAAAGAGAAGTCCTGGTATCCAGATAGCAGCTCACAGTTATAAAGAACTTCAAGTCCTAGTGGTCCAAGTCATAGTTTAGACCGGTGCAGGATGTCCAAACAGACCTAAGCTTCTTCTAGTCTCTCTCTAGGAAAACACTTATGTAATGTGTTTTTTCATGTCTGGCACAGGTTTAAATTACAGGTACTGTATATTCTATCCATTTTCTCTGAGCAGAGGGATCCTATACTGTATGTATCTGGAGTTCAGCAAAGACTTGAGCTCACATCATTGGTGCTGATTAGAGTTGAGCGGACACCTGGATGTCCGTGTTCGGGGGTTCGGCCGAACTTGAAAAAAAAGTCCGGGTCCATGTCCCGGACTTTTGCCGAACTTTTCCCGGACCCCGAACCCCATTGAAGTCAATGGGGACCCGGACTTTCAGGCACTAAAATGGCTCTAAAACACCAATGGAAAGGGCTAGAGTGCTGCAGCAAAACATAGTTAAGAGCATGGCAAGTGCTCTGCAAACAAATGTGGATAGGGAAATAACTTAAAACAACCAAAAAAAAAACAGAAAAATAAAACAATGTTCTTCATCTCTGAAGGACGAGGCCCATATAGAGTAGGAGGGAGGTTGAGGTGGTGGTGGATGTGGCGGTGTCATAGGCGTGCGCACAGGGTGTGCCGGGTGTACCTGGGCACACCCTAATCACCTAGGGCACATTAGCATTATTGCTCTGTTTGCCAGTGAGGAGATGGGAAAGAGCTCCCTCGGACCTGCTCTGCTCTATTTCACTTTGCCAGCAGGGAGAGTAATGTATCGGGGCCATGTACATGTAGGCAAACACATGCATGTGTATTTAAACTTTGGGGTGCACACCCTAATGCAATAGGCTGCGCACACCTATGGGCGGTGTAGGTGGAAGCGGCGGTGGAGGAGGACCAGGGCCGGATTAAGAGGATCATGGGCTTGGTGCTGAGGATTTTGAAGGGCCTTAAGGGCCGTTTCTTGGCATGCACCCAGAGGAGGAAGGGTGCAGCCATGCATGCCTAATTCCACATGGGATGCTGTCTCTGAAGCCCATAAACACATCCATGCATCAGCAACTGTCCCTCCTTGTCTGGCCTTCGTGCTGTGTGGGGAGGTTCTGAGGGAGCTGCCTGGGGAAGCGAGCATAGAAGCCAGACTTCTGTGTTTACAAGTGACAGAAGAGAAGTAACAGTGAATATGGCCAACCCGGGGCCTATATTAAGGTAGGGGCCTGGAGCTGCAGCTCCAATAGCCCCTACGTTAATCTGGCCCTGAGGAGGACGAGGTAGCCAACACTGCTTTTTTTCAGAAATTTTAAATGAGGGTACACCCCAAAAGAGTGAGAAAGAGCAAAAATAGAACAATGGCTGGGTAAGGTCGGTATCCATCGCTATTCTGCACAAGGTACAGAAAAGTCCCGTGGGATCCATGCCTGGTTCATTTTAATGAACGTGAGCTTGTCCACATTGTCTCTGGACAGGCGGCTGCGCTTGTCTGTGATAACGCCCCCAGCCGTGCTAAATACCTGTTCAGATAATACACTGGCTGCAGGGCACGCCAGCACCTCCAAGGCAAAAAGGGCAAGCTCAGGCCATGTGCCCAACTTGGAGACCCAGAAGTTGAAGGGGGCAGACCCGTCATTCAGTACATCTAGGCGTGTGCACACATACTGATCCACCATGTTGGTGAAAATGCTGCCTCCTGCTAAGACGTTCCATATGAGCTGCTGGTGCTGCTGTTTGTTGTGGCGTGCTGACAAAGCTTTTCCACATTTCGGCCATGCTAACCCTGCCTTCTGAGGTGCTGGCGGTGCCCTGGTTGCGTTGGCGACCTCTTCCTCCTCCTCCTCCTCCTCCTCCTCTGCCTTGTGCTTCCACTGTGGCCCCGCTGTCAGGTGGGAATGCCAGCAGCATCGCGTCTACCAGCGTGCGCTTGTACTCGCGCATCTTGCGATCGCACTCCAGTGAGTGAATTAAGGACGGTACGTTGTCCTTGTAACGGGCATCCAGCAGCGTGGCCACCCAGTAATCAGCACAAGTTAGAATGTGGGCAACTCGGCGGTCATTGTGGAGACACTGCAGCATGTAATCGCTCATGTGTGCCAGGCTGCCCAGAGGCAACGAAAGGCTGTCCTCTGTGGGAGGTGTATCGTCTGTGTCCTCTGTATCCCCCCAGCCACACACCAGTGATGGCCATGAGCTGGCCTGGGTGCCACCCTGCTGTGAACATGGTTCCATCTCCTCCTCCATCTCCTCCTCCTCATCCTCCTCATCCTCCAGAACTGTGCCCCTGCTGGACAATTGTGTCCCTGGCGTTTGTGTGTGTAGGAACCCACCCTCGGAGCCCCTTGCGAATGACTGCCCTGAAAGCCTTGGAAATGTTACCTCCTCATCCTCCTCCTCCTCCTCTTCCTCATCCTGTGCCACATCCTCTTCCATCATCGCCCGAATTGTTTTTTCAAGGAGGCATAGAAGTGGGATAGTTAAGCTGACAACGGCATCATCGGCACTGGCCATGTTGGTGGAGTACTCAAAACAGCGCAACAAGGCACACAGGTCTCGCATGGAGGCCCAGTTATTGGTGGTGAAGTGGTGCTGTTCCGCTGAGCGACTCACGCGTGCGTGCTGCAGCTGAAACTCTACTATGGCCTGCTGCTGCTCGCACAGTCTTTCCAGCATGTGCAAGGTGGAGTTCCACCTTGTGGGCACATCACATATGAGGCGGTGAGCGGGAAGGCCGAAGTTACGCTGCAGCGCTGACAGGCGAGCAGCAGCAGGGTGAGAACGCCGAAAGTGCGCACAGACGGCCTGCACTTTCTGCAGCAGCTCTGACATATCGGGGTAGTTTTTAAGGAACCTCTGCACCACCAAATTCAGCACATGCTCCAGGCAAGGGATGTGCGTCAAACAGGCTAGGCCCAGAGCTGCTATGAGGTTTCGCCCGTTATCGCACACCACCAGGCTGGGCTTGAGGCTCGCTGGCAGCAACCACTCATTTGTCTGCTGTTCCATGCTCCTCCACAACTCCTGCGCGGTGTGTGGTTTTTCCCCCAAACAGGCAAGTTTTAAAACTGCCTGCTGTCGTTTACCCCTGGCCGTGCTGAAGTTGGTGGTGAAGGTGTTACGCTGACCGGATGAGGAGGCGGTAGAGGATGAGGAAGCGGAGTAGGAGGAGTTAGAAACAGGAGGCAAACTGAAGCGCCCTGCAATCCTCAGTGGTGGAAGGACATGCGCCAAATTGCTATCCGCCTCAGGCCCATCCGCCACTGCATTTACCCAGTGTGCCGTTAGGGAGATATAACTCCCCTGACCGTGCTTACTGGTCCACGTATCAATAGTTAGGTGGACTTTGCCACAGATGGCGTTGCGCAGTGCACACCTGATTTTTTCCCCCACTTGGTTGTGCAGGGAAGGGATGGCTTGCCTGGAAAATTAGTGGCGGCTGGGCACGACGTACTGTGGGACAGCCACCGACATAAGGTTTTTAAAACTGTGCGTCTCCACCAGACGGAATGACAGAATTTCAAAGGCCAAGAATTTTGAAATGCTGGCATTCAGGGCCAGGGATCGCGGGTGGGTAGGGGGGTACTTCCTCTTCCTCTCAAGTGGGAGATGGAAAGCTGAACGCTTCCACGGGACATTGTGGAGATGGTTGGTGACCCAGGTGGTGGTGTTGCTGACAGATCGTCTGTTTGCAGGGTGGCAGGTGCCGGTATCACTACAGATGTGGATGGAGCGGCCGAGACTGCAGCAGAAGAAGAAGCAGGATGAGCCAGAGACGTTTCTTGGTTTTGAAGGTGTCTACTCCACTGCAGCTCATGCTTTGCACTTAGATGCCTGATCATGCAGGTTGTGCTCAGTTTGAGAAGGTTTATGTCTCGCTTCAGGCTCTGATTGCACAGGGTGCAAACCACTCGTGTCCTGTCATCAGCACATTTTCTAAAGAACTTCCACGCTAGAGAACTCCTTTGGGCTGGCTTTGCTGCGCTCGTTCCCTTGCTGCAATTGGCAGTAGCAGGCGTAGTGGGCACGGCCGCTCCACTTCTGCACCCTGCTCCCTCTTCTGCTGTGCTGGTGGCTCTGTGCAACCACCGCCTCTTCCTCCAAACTACTCAGGTCACCTGCATGACCTTCATTCCATGTGGGGTCGAGGACGATGAGGTGTGTATATAAATATATGTATGTGTGTATATACACCACTATAGACAAGTTCAGATGTTTTGCCTGCCTCAAAAGAACCCAAAAAAATGCCAAAAAAAAACGCTAGCGTCAAAAAAAATGCCCAGGTGTGTTTTTGCTGGCATTTTTTGGGAGTTTTTAAGGGCAGGCAAAACATCAGAACTTGTGCACAGTACCACTATACACAAGTTCAGATGTTTTTCCTGACTGCAAAGAACCCAAAAAAATGCCCAAAAAAACGCTAGCGTCCAAAAAAAAATGCCCAGGTGTGTTTTTGCTGCCATTTTTTTGGGGTTTTTGGAGGCAGGCAAAACATCAGAACTTGTGCACAGTACCACTATACACAAGTTCAGATGTTTTTCCTGACTGCAAAGAACCCAAAAAAATGCCAAAAAAAAACGCTAGCGTCCAAAAAAAAATGCCCAGGTGTGTTTTTGCTGCCATTTTTTGGGGGTTTTTGGAGGCAGGCAAAACATCAGAACTTGTGCACAGTACCACTATACACAAGTTCAGATGTTTTTCCTGACTGCAAAGAACCCCAAAAAATGCCTGCTATTAAACCGGGAGAGAAGCTAACTACCTGTCCTGAAAGAAAGTGTTCTAATACAAAAAATCTTTTTTTTCTTGTTCTGGACATGCTACAGAGCTGAAACTTCACATGCACACCTTTTAGACCCCCCAGATCTGAAATCCAAAGTAAAAATCAAAAAATCTCTTTTTTTTATTTTTTTATTTTTACATAATTGGCTTTTTTATCAAAAATGACAATTTTTAAGAACTTTTTTTGTGTGATTTGGTGTCTGGGGGGTCTAGAAGGTGTACCTGTGAAGTTTCAGCTCTGTAGCATGTCCAGAACCAGAAAAAAAGATCATATAGGTGTTAAAGTTAAAGGAGGGTCCCGACCCACATCCCTGTTCTACTGAAAAATTATCTTTTTTTTTTTCATGGTTCTGGACATGCTACAGAGCTGAAACTTCACATGCACACATTTTAGACCCCCCAGATACTAAATCCAAAGTCAAAATCAAAAAGTCTCTTTTTTTTCCAATAATTGGCTTTTTTTATCAAAAATTACAATTTTTAAGAACTTTTTTTGTGTGATTTGGTGTCTGGTGGGTCTAAAAGGTGTACCTGTGAAGTTTCAGCTCTGTAGCATGTCCAGAACCAGAAAAAAAGATCATATAGGTGTTAAAGTTAAAGGAGGGTCCCGACCCACATCCCTGTTCTACTGAAAAATTATCTTTTTTTTTTTCATGGTTCTGGACATGCTACAGAGCTGAAACTTCACATGCACACCTTTTAGACCCCCCAGATACTAAATCCAAAGTCAAAATAAAAAAATCTCTTTTTTTTTTTTAATTTTTTCAATAATTGGCTTTTTTTTATCAAAAATGACAATTTTTAAGAACTTTTTTTTGTGTGATTAATAGTTAATGGGGCATGACCCAGAACCCTGGGCACTTTTTAGGGGCGTTTATTGGGTTTTAGGGCTTAAAAATTGTGTTTTTGATTACCGAAGTTCGGGTCCCATTGATTTCAATGGGGTTCTGAAATCCGGGCCGAACTTTCGGGAAGTTCGGATGTTCTGGCCGAACCGAACTTTTCAAAAGTTCGATCATCCTTACTCATCACGTCTAGAGGCGCATTATGCCCTACCAAATAATGCTGCAGGTTCTGTCACCTACTCACACTTGAGGAAGGTGTTTCACTTGTGAGTGTAGCTGGCACAGATCGACCACGTCCTCTCCTTGCAACAGGAGCTCTACCAGCAGCACCACGACCCAGGCCACGGCCCCTATTTGACGGTCTTCTCATATTTCTGTAATTTATGATCTTGCCCTAGAAAGGTGTTTAATGAATAGCGGAACAAAACAACAACAGTATCGCACGGGTGTATCTCACAGTGAAATATGCAAACTATGCCGCAATTTAATGTTTTTTACCCCAAAAGGGTGTATATTGAATAGCGGAATAGGAAAAAGGATAAAAAACGGTGTATCTCACACGTACAAACACAGACTAGGCCCCGATTAAAATTGTTTGTACCCTAAAGGGAGGATGAGGAAGAGGAGTAGGAGGAGTTGGGAACAGGAGGCAAACTGAAGCGCCCTGCAATCCTTGGCGGTGGAAGGAGATGCGCCAAACAAATTTAAAAAGGTGTATCTCACATGTACCAATACAGACTATCCCGCAATTTTAAATTTTTACACTCAAACAGGGTGTATATTGAATAGCGGAATAGGACAAATTTTACAAAACAGTGTATCTCACACGTACAAACACAAACTAGGCCCCGATTACTATTTTTTGTACCCTAAAGGCAGGATGAGGAAGAGGAGTAGGAGGAGTTGGGAACAGGAGGCAAACTGAAGCGCCCTGCAATCCTTGGCGGTGGAAGGAGATGCGCCAAACAAATTAAAAAAGGTGTATCTCACATGTACTGATACAGACTATCCCGCAATTAAATTTTTTACACTCAAACAGGGTGTATATTGAATAGCGGAATAGGACAAATTTTACAAAACGGTGTATCTCACACGTACAAACACAAACTAGGCCCCGATTACTATTTTTTGTACCCTAAGGGCAGGATGAGGAGTAGGAGGAGTTCGGAACAGGCAGGAGGCAGACTGAAGGACCCTCAAATCCTCGGCAGTATGAGATGCGCCCCAAAAATTGGAAAGGTGTATCTCACACGTACCGACACAGACTATCCCGCAATTTAATTGTTTTTACCCAAAGGTGTAGATTGAATAGCGGAATAGAAAATATGATATCAAAAGGTGTATGTATCTCACACGTACCGACACAGACTATCCCGCAATTTAATGGTTTATACCCAAAGGTTTTTATTGAATAGCGGAATAGAAAATATTATCAAAAAAAAAGAGGTGTATGTATCTCACACGTACAGACCCAGACTAGGCCCCAATTACTATTTTTTGTACCCCCAAAGACAGGATGAGGAGTAGGAGGAGTTCGGAAAAAGGCAGCACCCTCAAATCCTCGGAAGTATGAGATGCACCCCAAAAATTGGAAAGGTGTATCTCACACGTACCGACACAGACTATCCCACAATTTAATTGTTTATACCCAAAGGTTTTTATTGAATAGCGGAATAGAAAATATTATAAAAAAAAGGTGTATGTATCTCACACGTACAGACCCAGACTAGGCCCCAATTACTATTTTTTGTACCCCCAAAGGCAGGATGAGGAGTAGGAGGAGTTTGGAACAGGCAGCACCCTCAAATCCTTGGAAGTATGAGATGCACCCCAAAAATTGGAAAGGTGTATCTCACACATACCGACACAGACTATCCCGCAATTTAATTGTTTATACCCAAAGGTTTTTATTGAATAGCAGAATAGAAAATATTATCAAAAAAAAGGTGTATGTATCTCACACGTACAGACCCAGACTAGGCCCCAATTACTATTTTTTGTACCCCCAAAGGCAGGATGAGGAGTAGGAGGAGTTTGGAACAGGCAGCACCCTCAAATCCTTGGAAGTATGAGATGCACCCCAAAAATTGGAAAGGTGTATCTGACACGTACCGACACAGACTATCCCGCAATTTAATTGTTTATACCCAAAGGTTTTTATTGAATAGCGGAATAGAAAATATTATCACAAAAAAGGGGTATGTATCTCACACGTACAGACCCAGACTAGGCCCCAATTACTATTTTTTGTACCCCCAAAGGCAGGATGAGGAGTAGGAGGAGTCCGGAAAAAGGCAGCACCCTCAAATCCTCGGAAGTATGAGATGCACCCCAAAAATTGGAATGGTGTATCTCACACGTACCAACACAGACTATCCCGCAATTTAATTGTTTATACCCAAAGGTTTCTATTGAATAGCGGAATAGAAAATATTATCAAAAAAAAGGTGTATGTATGTCACACGTACAGACCCAGACTAGACCCCAATTACTATTTTTTGTACCCCCAAAGGCAGGATGAGGAGTAGGAGGAGTTCGGAACAGGCAGCACCCTCAAATCCTCGGAAGTATGAGATGCACCCCAAAAATTGGAAAGGTGTATCTCACACGTACCAACACAGAATATCCCGCAATTTAATTGTTTATACCCAAAGGTTTCTATTGAATAGCGGAATAGAAAATATTATCAAAAAAAAGGTGTATGTATCTCACACGTACAGAACCAGACTAGGCCCCAATTACTATTTTTTGTACCCCCAAAGGCAGGATGAGGAGTAGGAGGAGTTCGGAACAGGCAGCACCCTCAAATCCTTGGAAGTATGAGATGCACCCCAAAAATTGGAAAGGTGTATCTCACACGTACCAACACAGACTATCCCACAATTTAATTGTTTATACCCAAAGGTTTTTATTGAATAGCGGAATAGAAAATATTATCAAAAAAAAGGTGTATGTATCTCACACGTACAGAACCAGACTAGGCCCCAATTACTATTTTTTGTACCCCCAAAGGCAGGATGAGGAGTAGGAGGAGTTCGGAACAGGCAGCACCCTCAAATCCTCAGAAGTATGAGATGCACCCCAAAAATTGGAAAGGTGTATCTCACACGTACCAACACAGACTATCCCGCAATTTAATTGTTTATACCCAAAGGTTTTTATTGAATAGCGGAATAGAAAATATTATCAAAAAAAGGTGCATGTATCTCACACGTACAGAACCAGACTAGGCCCCAATTACTATTTTTTGTACCCCCAAAGGCAGGATGAGGAGTAGGAGGAGTTTGGAACAGGCAGCACCCTCAAATCCTCGGAAGTATGAGATGCACCCCAAAAATTGGAAAGGTGTTTCTCACACGTACCAACCCAGACTATCCCGCAATTTAATTGTTTATACCCAAAGGTTTTTATTGAATTGCGGAATAGAAAATATGATATAAAATTGGTGTGATTTATCAATAGCACATGTGAACAGCAGTGTCTTATATCAGTCAGCTCTGCTGCAGGCTATGGAGGGAAAAAAAAAATTCCCCTTTTAAGTTTGTAATTTTTAACTAGATTAGTACAGACTATGCCACAATTTAATTTTTTTAACCCAAGGGTGTATATTGAATAGTGGAATAGAAAAAAGTGTATAACTTTTGAAATCACTCAATAATAGCACATGTGAACACAGCAGTGTATTATCACAGTCAGCACAGCAGCACTGAAGGAAAAACGCTGCACACAGTGACTGATGAAAAAGACTTTTCTCCCTCCTCCTCAGTGGGCAAAAAAGATTGTTTTCACTGCACGCCACACACAGCAAAATCGATGTGGACCAGCTCTGCTGCAGGCTATGGAGGGAAAAAAAAAATTCCCCTTTTAAGTTTGTAATTTTTAACTAGATTAGTACAGACTATGCCACAATTTAATTTTTTTTAACCCAAGGGTGTATATTGAATAGTGGAATAGAAAAAAGTGTATAACTTTTGAAATCACTCAATAATAGCACATGTGAACACAGCAGTGTATTATCACAGTCAGCACAGCAGCACTAAAGGAAAAACGCTGCACACAGTGACTGATAGAATGTAAGATCCTGGTACCTTCGGTACCCTTCCAGCCTCTTATTTCCGCATTGCGTTCCACCATTCAGGTAGGTGGAACGCATATAGCTACCTGTCCCTTTAACTCTCATGACGTCATCACTAGGCGCGGCTCTGAGCGGCTATTTCAATCGCCGGCTTTCACTCACAAGGCGTTCGTGCAAACCGCTTGTTATACAGCCTTGTCAGACGCTGCCGAAGCCTCCAGCTATTTCCCCAGTATCTGAATAGACCGGAGTCTCGCTACTTGATCCTGTATCTCGCTACTTGATCCTGTATCTCGCTACCTGATCCTTAGCTCACTACCGGACCCCTCACCTCTCTAAACCAACTAGTGATAAGTACCCCGCAGGGGATTCCTTCCTATCAACTTACACTATCTACTCTTGCATACTGAAGACTGTTGCTATCTATGCATTACTATTTCTATCATCTGCACTGTTACATAGATTGCTAGCTCTTGAGTCTACTACCAACTATATCCTAGTCTCGCTACTTGATCCTGTATCTCGCTACTTGATCCTGTATCTCGCTACTGATCCTGTATCTCGCTACTTGATCCTATATCTCGCTACTGATCCTATATCTCGCTACCGGATCCTTATCTCATTACTGGACCCCTCACCTCTCTAAACCAACTAGTGATAAGTACCCCGCAGGGGATTCCTTCCTATCAACTTACACTATCTACTCTTGCATACTAAAGACTGTTGCTATCTATGCATTACTATTTCTATCATCTGCACTATTACATAGATTGCTAGCTCTTGAGTCTACTACCATCTATACCCTTACACTAAGTTAGCATCTCCTGTACATTCATCTGCTGTCCCCTACCACCTGTTACTTGTACATGATTGCTAACCTACCTGCATGCTATCTATCACCATCTGCTAACACTCCTGAACATTACTACTTGAGTGCCTATCATTGCTATCACTACTCACGCCTGTCCTTTCAGCACATCACCTCTATACTATCGCATACAAACTATCACTCCAGGAACAACATATCTGAGTGTCTGTATATGTGCATGCTGAAGCAGGCTGGGCCACAATGATGAGTCTGGAGAGTTGGATATGGTGATTCAACACATCTCTACAGGACTACTGAGTGGAAAATCTGCAGCTGCAAATCCAGTTCACTAAAACAAACGCCAGAGCGTTACATAGAAAAGACTTTTCTCCCTCCTCCTCAGTGGGCAAAAAGATTGTGTTCACTGCACCCCACACACAGCAAAATCGATGTGGACCACTGACACCTGCCTATCTCCAGCCTCTCCCTAAAAGGATTGATAAGATTGGTCACTGCAAACCCCCCCCCCCCCACACAAAAAAATCGATTGTAGAACACTGACCCTAAAAATCAGCAGCCTCGCCCTAAAATGCCCTACAACTCGCCCTGCCTAAAACACTCCGACCTGTCCCTCAATTCTATTCAGACACAAATGATTTTTGCCTGTCTGTCCCTAATCAGCAGCCAGCACGATGTGTGCTCTGTCCCTGAACTACAGCATAATGACGCAGCAGCGCTCCGTCTCGAACTTATAAAGACTTGGTCACATGCTTCAGATGGCCAATCACAGCTACTAATACATTTGTAGGCATGGCTGGGATGGCTTAAGGCACACCAGTTAAACGCTTGTTGATTGGCTGTTGAAAGCCCGCCATGAAAAGCGCGCCAATGCATACAAAACCCGGAAATAAAATGACCGAACACGGATTTTTACCCGAACATACAGTAAAGTTTTCGGGTCCGTGTTCGGGTAACAAAAATCCAATTATTCGGTACAAACACGAATAATACAGTCCGTGTTCGCTCAACCCTAGTGCTGATGTGTCTGTCTATATCCTTCTACATGGCATGTCAATACTGTGCTCCCTGCTGAGTTTTTAGATGTCGCATGTGTGCACAGTAACCCATTGATCAGTTATGCAGATCAGTTGCTTGTTTTTCACACTGACTACTTTTTCAAGTAACATTTGTTTTCTAGAGGCTTCTGATTTTAACTTAAAACCAAATATTGCTGATATATATGCCACAGGGGCATTCTAGTTTAACAACTTTCACTGTGTATGGATAGGACAGTCTCCCTGGAGATGTCCCAACTTGAAAGCCATAGCATGAAAATGGTGACTACTTCAAGGTGGTAGTCAGCATTTGAGGGCATTTCTTCCTTGCTCCTCAGAAGAGTATGTATGTTAATTGAATAGGGTGAAGCTCTGCCCACTCAGGATTTTTGCTATTATGTATTTGGGTATTCAGTTTTCTAATTTTCCTTGCACTTGTTTGGGTATTCAAAGTGAAAAACAGGTTTACTACATTTACTATTCATTCGTTTTGCATATACTTTCCACTTCACTTTGCTAGGTGAACAGCCCTAATTGCTAGTAAATCAACCGCAATTCATTTATTGCCATCCCTTGTCTGACAACATGATTTAGAAGCAAATTACAAGTCTCCAAAGCCACTTTTACTGAGAATATTAAGTTGTACATACCCACTGAGGAAACACTGGGATTGATTTGTTAAAACTGGAGAGTGCAAAATCTGGTGCAGCTCTGCATGGTAGTCAATCAGCTTCTAACTTCAGCTTGTTCAATTAAGCTTTGACAAAAAAAAAAGAATTGGAAGCTGATTGGTTTATATGTAGAGCTGCACCAAATAATGTACTCTCCAGTTTTTGTAATTCAACTCAACTGAGTAATTTTAAATTTGCACCCCTTCCTCTATACCAGTACTTTCTGTACATAAAAGTTTATTTTAATCATCTTGCTGCCCATGCAAGTTATATGTGTGATGGCTTGGTGGGCTTTAATCTCCAAATGTTAGAGATATGGGCAGCAGAGCTTTCTGTGTTGACAAAATACTCACTGGACATTCCCAGCACACTGACCAAGCCTTAATGAAGGAAAGAAAACTGTCAAAAGTAGATTTCAATTTCTGCTAATGAGTGGTAGTTGTTGGGATCAGCTCCTGATCATGCGACTACTGTGGCAGTCAATGTGGTCATGTGATTGGCTGGTCCTTCTCATCCCCCGGGTATAAAGATCATGTTAAAGGGATGCTGGGGCTGGCCAGCAAGGGGTCAAAAGACATCCTGTACTAAGAAAAATACATGTGCTTCTGTTGTTGACCCTTTTTGGTGTATACTAGGTGCCTGGCTGTTATTCTGATTCTTTGGCTTCAAGCTTAAAGTCAGCTTGCTTTAATTAAAAAAAAAAAAAAAATGGGCTACAATATACACTTCCTCTCTGGAGCTGTCCATTGGCTCACTGGAGAATGCCGCAGAGAGCGTCACATCAGTACATTATGCCGCTCTGTAAAGTATTCAGGACCCTCTATTGCTGGAGGAGGACTCGTGTTGTCATGAGCCAAGACCAAAGATACCTAGAAAAAAGGTATGTTCAAATTAAAAAAGGGGGTGTGGGGGTACTCCAAAGGAGATGCAGGGCTAGAAGGAGAGGAGAAGGGAGAGCTGGAGTTGAGCAGTAAGCATTTTGTAAATGATGTACTTGGAAGAAAAATAAATTTCTGACCTCTCTGCTCAGTCATGCATTTAGCATTTTTATCATTTAGCATTTAAGAGATTGCAATCTTAGCCTATATATTTTAGTCTGCATTGTCTTACATGGATAAAAGCACACCTTTGTGGTTTTCACACAGCTATTCAGATTGAGTGATGTTTTTTTATATTAAGGAGTTTTGTTTTTTCTTTGACTTTATAATATCTGATATCTGTCAGTAAAGGAAAAAAAAAACATGGAAATTATATTGACATTTGAGGTGGGCCTTTGCAAGAGCAGAGTCAAAAATCCAGTTTTTAATAGAGCTGCACATACTTATATCATGGTTGTCACCTGTTTTGCTATTAGAGAACCACAATTTGCTTTTATGAGATAGCAGATTTTGTGCCTGAGGCTGAGCAGGAATTCTAGAAAATATAGACAGTTTTTAATTGCAATGTGGTGTGAAATAGGTTTAGGGGATCATTTATCATATAGTTACCAATGCTCAGAGGGACACATGAGTTATAAACTAGCACCGAGCTACAGCAGGGGAGAGATTGCGTTTTCCACTAGTCTGGATTGCACTGTATAGTCTTGTACGCTGTATATTTCATGGCAATAATAGAATGCATGGGCAAATGTTCTCGGTCAGGTACTGAAAGCAATAAAGTTTTATTGTGGCAGCTATATTGTATGAATGCCTGAAAGGTTTGTGTTAATCAAGGAACATGACACGAACACTTAACAGCTGGCTGTAAGAAATAGATTTTTCAGTTATATTTGCAAAAATCTTAAATGGTTACACCAGAAGTTCCCATGTATGGGTATAGTCATTAGTGTAATTTAGTGATACCCAATAAAATATTACAGCGTCCCATTGGAATATATTTAAGGCCTTAACATAGACCTATCATAAAAATGAAAAAAATCTGACATCAATGCTTCAGCTTGAGTAAAATGTGCTACAATATATTGTTACTTCACTTAACCAAATTTAAACATTAGTATATCAGGCTTCACATTCACATTAGTTCACTTTCTTTAACCTTACTTTGCATTGTAGTATATAAGGCCCTAACACTAAGCACACCTTATTTGAGGACAGCACAAGATTATTATGAACCAAGATATATCGGGTCTGCATCAGGCTTTTTTTAACCACTTGACCTCCGGAAGATTTACCCCCCTTCATGACCAGGCTATTTTTTGCGATACTGCATTTCATTACTTTAACTGAAAATTGTGTGGTCACGCTACACTGTACCCAAATAAAAAAAAAAAAAAACTATGATATATATTTATGGAATTTTTACTTATTTATATTTTTATACTAGTGTAGCCCTACTCCAGAGGGAGCGGCTGAGTGTGGGTTCCACTGGGTTACCGCTAACAACAACAGTACCTTCCGACATGTTTTTAAGTGTGAGCACCTTAGACAAGAACCAGTCCAGTTTCTTCGGTTTTTAGGGTCTTTTTTGAGAACTTGGATGGGAGAAGGGAGAAGTGGGATACTCCAACAACTGAACTATGCACAATTAAGCAGGAACACTGAATAATGCTGACTGATGCTGGTTAACACTGACTGATGCTGGTTAACGCTGACTGATGCTGGCCTCAGCAAGGCCAAGACACTCCTTCCCAAGGTAGCTGACTTTAGAGCAAACAATGTTGCTGAACACTTCAGGGCCCTTCCTGGCGCCCCCTTTTACTCTCCAACTTCAGGGTCTAACTACTTGGCACCCCCTTTACTGTGCACTCCTGGTTAGCTGGCTCCTGGATCCCCTTTGACCCCTCTGGAGTGTTCCCCTCTCTTAGGCAGACCCCTGGGCAGTTCTTGAGTACTCACTCATACTGTTTTTCCTGAAGAAATCTGCTCAGCAGCCCACTTGGTCAGCAACTCTGGATCCCTTGCAGCTCAGCTCAACCTCCGGTCCTTAGGCCGACTGCCCAGACCACCTTCACACTTTACAGAAGGAGAGAAAGCCGTCACCTCCTCCTAGGACTGATGCTCCTGCCAAAAGACACTCTATCACATGCTTCCCACAGATTTATTCCCAATCTCAGGGTGCATTGTGGCAGACCCCGCCCACTAGGACAGTCACAAACCCTGGTGTGCCATTGGCTAGGTTTCCTCCACTGCCCAACTGGATCCCTCATTGGATACAGTGGGGAGACTCCCCAGAATCAACAGATCACACCTGAAGGCATGTGACAGATGCTAACAGATCAGGCCCTCCTGATAAGCAGACAGGGCCACTACTATACTTTTCTTAGCACCTATCTAGGAGGGTGCTACACTAGTAATGACAACGATCAGCAACTTATAGCAGGACTGCGATAATGCAGTGTTTAATCTGATGCTAACTGATTACTTTTGACACTTTGCAGGAACCAGTGACACTAATACAGTGTTCGGTGCTTTAACTGAGGGAAGAGATGGATTTTGTTCCCTGCTTTGCAGGAACACAAAATCCATCCCTTCCCCCCAATCAGAATGGAGATCTGCCTTGTTTACATACATTCTGTGTATTTTACCGATGATCAGCGGGTGCTGGTGGACGTCCAGTGACTGGCACCTGCAGATCGGCTTCTGCTATAAATAATCACAGCAAAAGCGGCCTGCAGGAAGTGCATGTAAGCCCAGGAGGAAGTGCAGAATCACATATATTTATGTGTTTCTTCACATGAGAGCCACCTTTTAGCAGTAAAATTGCTATGGGGCAGACTTTAGGTGGTTAAAAAACATTGTCTGACATGTTGCCTATTTTTATTTTTTTAAATAGCAACAATTGTGTCCTTAAAGAGTAACTCTACTTTGTTGCAGATTCCTACCTGTTACTGCTTTTAGTGCCAGTTTACACCAGAAATCATACAGAAATATGCTCCTGTGTGATTCAGTGCAGCTAACTGGGTTGAAATCATCTTGGATCGCACCAAAAGTAGTGTATGCACGACTTTTAAATACACTTTGCAACGAGATCACCATGTGATCCGGTGCATGTTAACACACTTTATTTGGGATCTGTGTTTGGGGTGTTTTTAGGAATCTATTGACACCCTTAGCAGATCGCACACCCAGTGCATTTGGAATGTGATGTTGGAAATGCACACAGAACACAGGTTTACCACACTGCGTTTCAGTGTGAATGGCTCTTTGTTAGATCATGTCTTGTGCAAGACTGATTCAGAATGGAAGTGATTAACTCATTACAAGCAGCTGGTGCACTTTCAGGGTTCTAATGAGAAAAGTTGCAGTATCAGCATCCTTTTAGAAGCAACCCTTAGGCCCCTTTCACACAGGAGGACCGTTCAGATCCGCCTGTCCGTTTTTTTGGCGGATCTGAACGGTCCCCCCATGCATTCCTATGGGGCATCGGATGGCAGCGGAGACATGTGCGCTGACATCCGACCAGTGCTGTATCTTGGCCTAGGCCAACAAGGCCTAGGCCTAGGGAAGCACTTTGCAGGGGGGCAGCATAAAAGCTGCACTACGCACGAGAAAAAAAACAGCTTCCTCCCGGCTCGCCTACTAAAAAGGGTCCCTGCTGGCTTGCGCTACACACTTTTAGTATGGTGCTAGTCTTATAGTGTGAATTGGGCTGGAGGGCAGGGTCCAGGAGGCAAATCAGTCTGGCACCCCCATAAAGCGGTCATACTGCTATCTCCTGGTATAATATGGTATGATATGATGATATGATGATGGGCACTGCTGAGGCTGACCTTATGGGAACTGATGAGGCTACATTGATGGGCACTGATACACTGTGGTTGTGGTCTGTGGTTTACAGATGACAGGGCAGGTCATAAACAGGAAGAGGTGTGGCCTTTACAGGAAGGGGTGTGTCATATTTAAATTAGGGGGTGCACCAGTTTAGTCCGGCCTAGGGCAGCACAAAACCTAAATACACCACTGCATCCGATCCGTCAAATCTGGACGGATGGAAACCCTATTCTCCATCCGTCCAGCGGATCGGATCGGATGGGATCGGATGAGAGCGGACCGACGGTCCGTTCCCATCCGATTTCCCCCATATAGATGCATGGGGAACTGACAGCTGTGTCTCTGCACACAGTGCGGAGACACAGCTGTCCTCCTGCTGCTCAGCGGGGGATCGGCGGCTCGATCCCCCGCTGAGAAAAATGGAATCCGTCCGGCGGACGGATAGTGTGAAAGGGGCCTAAGGGTCATGGTGCTTCAAACCACAATATCTTTTGTGTATACTGTATAGGTTTATTGGGTGGAAGACACCTTGGTCCTCAGTGATCTGTTGCACCATATATATCTTATTTATGGTACTATTACATCATATTACAGCATTTATATTATTTGAGACACTATATTACGTTTTTCATTCCTCCTTTTGTGGCATGCTGTGGCATGCTGTGGTGGGTGGTGGATGTTTTCTTCCCCCCGGACCATCGGGGTATGGGCAGGTGGCCTCCTGCTATGCCCAGGCATGATGTCATAAAGTGGTCCTTTCCATCTATTGGTTGAGGCTGACCGAGTGACCCTCTCTCTTGCCCCTTCCTGATGGTGGTCTATTGCAGACCTTCTTTAAACTATTAGTACCATTATGATTATAGAGTTGTTATCACTTCTACCTAGTATTCTTTTCCACAATCACTAACGGGGATCAGTCCCACACTATTATTTTTCCCTTTTTTTTTTTTGTCCTTTCCACTGACTCATTTTATTCCTATCTCTTGAACACCAGGCTCACTACTCTTTTACTTGTTTTGTTCCCCTCACCATCCTGGTAGTCTTTTTTGAAAATTCCCATCATTTAGATACCAACACTGGCTATTTCAATTATATATCCTACAAATTTCAGTATTATATATTTTTTATAGAACAGTGTTGGCTAGATGTTCTGCCATCTATTTACACACTCCATGGCACTATTTGGAAGCTTGCCCTCTGGTCTGTGTGGAATACCCTACCACAGCTCCCAGGATGGGCATTCTTTGGCGCCTACCGCTCACTAGGCTACTGAGCTTATCCTTGAGCTGACTTGTAAATAACAAGGCTACCCACCTTCAATCAGTTTTTTAGTCCCTTCGCTCCTCCCCTCCCCTCAGTTTTTTCTTTAGGGAGCTATTTATCTTTTATATTACCATGGTATTTATTTACTCCTACAGATTCTTTTCTTGCATCGACTACTAATGGAGTGGACAAGGAATCAACGGAACAAGTAGAGTCATGGGTTGTCAAGAAATTTTGGTTGCGTATATGTTTTATAATAATGCATTTTTATCTGTATAATTCAATCATGTATACAAATGGAAAAAATAGAATAGCCAAGTAGCTATTAGCAGCGCAATTCCTCAATCTGTGCATGATATCTCAAAGTGCAACAAAAATTAAAGTTCAATCATACATATACCTGTGAATGTTGGACAAGTACATATAGTACTTAATAAAGTGCAAAATATTCCAAATTTATAAAGTGCAGCAACTTATAGTGCAAAAAAATGTCCAAATATATATAAAGTGCAACAGCTAATAGTGCAAATAATGTCCAAATGCTAATAAAGTGCATCAACAATAAATAATGATTCCCAGCAGTTCAAAGTCTCTTCAAGGTGCAGCAGTGCATATATCCTTTTCACAAGTGCAAAGGTGCAAAGTGCTATATGCCAAAATCGATAGTGATGGTGATACCTTCCCGTGTACTAGGAGTTTGGGAAGAATGCACACTCACCAGGCGTTGTTGATCTCTAATGCCGTACGGCAAGAAAGATCAAATAAAGCTTAAAGGATCATCCAGGTCTGTAATTCAGACATCCATGCCTGGAGGAGGTTGGTCCTATAGCTAGATGTATGGGGACACGAGATGGACTCCTCATAGTTTAGTATCTTTCCCAATATTTTATTTAAAAGTTTTTTAAAGAAAAAACTGTGGTGGTATAGTAGCGAATGCCACAATTTCCCAGCCCGGAGGATTCCCGTGTGGATGATTCACACACTAACGGGGGAACCGCGCCGCTCCTATACTTCCTGCTGCGGTGTACATTCTAGGCTAGATTCCAAAACGAGGGTAAATGAAAATTTTGAGAAAAAAGTGTTTCTGTTATAGCAGGAAGAGGTTAACATGCAAGCAATCTATTGTTACAATCAGCCTTTTTTACATTTGAGTAGTTGACTTCTGTGTTGACTAAGAATAAGCTGCTGCTGTTAAACTATGCCTATTTATCATGCCTACTTATATTAGACTACTGTCCATTTTAATTCTTATTTCTTTTAGTGGGCATCTCTGCTGACACCTGCTTTATAATGCATTTGTGTGGCGCTTCCCAAGCCTAACCTGGCATCAGCCATTTCTAAAATTGATGCTCTGTCTGTTCTACTACCTAACCATATAAATAAAGAAATATATGCTATGGAAGAAAAAAAAATTGTAGACTTAAAAGGATGAGACCCTATGAGAAATAACATCACTCATTAAAGCGTATCTAAATCTAATAAAAGAAGTAAAATATTGCAAATTACATTTTTCTTTTTTAGACTTTTTCATGTTGGCCTGTTCATTTCTAGCCTGTCGATCTTGCCAGCAAGTCTGTTATTTTTTAACTTCCATTAACAGACCAAGCTGTCCAGCAAAAGTGCCTGTTGGAAGGGTGTGACAAACCATTTAACACTGACAGGGTGCTAACAATGGTCAGCCTTTATCCCAGATAAAGAAAGGGATTTCCGTAACTGCTTAAAAAGTATTAGCTGAAGTTAGGATTTAAAGTATAACTAAAGGCAACACTTGTTTTGCTGTCTGTGCCTCCATAAAGGACATTCACCCTTTCTATTTGTCCGGTTTACCATTATCACCAAAGTGAAAGTGAAGTAAAAAATTGTAGTTTGCCACCAGAAAAGGAAAAGGGGAAATCTTCTAATGGGGGCACTAGATCTGCTAACCTGGTAGAAACCAGAGATTCCCTAACTTTGGAGAAATTTGGAGGTCCCCCCCCCCCAAATCTATATCAGACCCTTATCCGAGCATGCAGCCCGGCATGTCAGGAAAGAGGAGGGCATGAGCGAGCAACCCCTCCAAACCATACCAGGCCACAAGCCCTTAACTTGGGGGTGGTTGCTTTGTTGTTTTTTGATGGGGACAAAGGCCTCTTCCCGACAACCCTAAGCTGTGGTTGTTGGGGTCTACGGGTGGGAGGATTATCAGAGTCCGGAAGCCCCCTTTAACAAGGGAGCCCCCAGATCCTGCCCCCCCCATGTGAATGGGTATCGGGTACATCGTACTCCTACCCATTTACCCAAAAAAGTATCAAAAAGAAATAACCACAAGAAACTGTTTTAAACAAGTCCTTTATTAAAAAAAAAAAAAAAGAAAACAGTGTCCTTTGTCAATCTCGACGCCCGCCAGAACCAAAAAAATAGAAAAAATAAAAATGCTCTCATCTCCTGGGAGGCCTCCTGCCCTATGCCCGTTCTGCAATTTTTCATTTCTTATATGGGCAAGGGGCGGGGCCATCCGGCTTCGTCACCTGGTGGCGCTGCCCCTTCTAATGTCAGGTCACCGTATTCAGAGAAGAGTGGTTAATGATTTTTACTCTGAATGGTCTAGGGCAGTGGTCATCAACCCTGGCCTACAGGGCCAACTAACAGGCCAGATTTGCAAGATAACTGAAATACATCCCAGGTGATATGCTCAGTAATTGCAGTACTCTAGTCTGCATCTCTCCAAGGTAATACTTAAAATCTGGCCTGTTAGTGGGCCCTGAGGCCCGGAGTTGAGGACCACTGGTCTAGGGTTGTTAGTGGTGTTCCCCAAGGTTCACTGCTTGGGACCCTTACTTTTTAATATATTTATGAATGATATAGAGTCTGGGATTAGAAGTACCATTTCAGTCTTTGCAGATGACATGGCAGATGAAAAAAATCCTTAAAGGAGGTCTCCAACCTCAATGCACTGTTTAATTGGGTAACTAAGTGGCAAATGAGGTTTAATGTTAATAAATGTAAAGTTATGCACTTGGGGGCTAAGAATATGCATGCATCACACATACTAGGGGGGGTACAACTGGGGGAATCCATGGTGGAGAAAAAATCTGGGTGTTATGGTAGATCATAAGCTTAATAATGGCATGCAATGCCAAGCTGCAGTTTCCAAAGCGAGCAAAAATTCCTTTCTTATATTACGAGATGTATGGACTGCAGAGAGAGAGGCATAATTTTACCCCTGTACAAATCATTAGTAAGACCTTATCTCGAATATGCAGTTAAGCTTTGGGTACCAGTTCACAAAAGGGATATCGGGAAACTGGAGAAAGTGCAGAGAAGAGCAACCAAACTGATAAGAGGCATGGAGAAGCTCATCTATGAGGAAACTTTAGAGGAACTGAATGTATTCTCTCTTGAGAAGAAGAGTTAAAGGGGGATATGATCAACATGTATAATTACATAAGTGGTCCATATAGTGAATTTGATGTTGAGTTACACATTCTAAAGTGATTGTAAAGTCTTGTTTTTTTTTTTTTTTCCTATTAAAATAACAAACATGTTATACTTACCTGCTCTGAGTAGTGGCTTTGCACAGGGCAGCCTGAATCCTCCTCTTCTCTGAGTCCCTGACTGGAGCTCTTGGCCTCTACCTCCTGTTGAGGGCCCCCCACAGCAATCAGTTGGCTTTGGGGACACCTGACCTGAGCTGCAGCTCCGTGTATTCATTTAGACATGGAGCTGCCATTCGGCCAGGCGCCCCTCTCTCTCCTGATAGGCTAACTGAGTTTGATTGACAGCAGAGGGATGGCACCGCTTCTGTGTCTCAGCCAACAAGGAAAGAGAGTCCTAGACATCTGAGGCATTTGTGGGCATTGCTGGATAGAGAGGGGGCTCAGGTAAGCATGTGGGGGGCTGAGGGGGGCTACTGCCTACAGAAGGCTTTTTATCTTAATGCCCGGAATGCATTAGGATAAAAACCTGCTGACTTTGCAAACCCCTTAAAGGTCATCACAGAAGACAAAGGGGCACTCCATACATCAAAATAGTGGAGCAATATCAGAAAGGAGTTTCTCAGAGAAAAATTGCAAAGAGTTTGAAGTTATCATCATCTAAAGTGCATAATATCATTCAAAGATTCAGAGAATCTGGAACAATCTCTGTGCGTAAGGGTCAAGGCCGGAAAACCATACAGGGTGCCCGTGATCTTAAGGCCTTAGACGGCACTGCATCACATACAGGGATGCTACTGTAAAGGAAATCCCAACAAGGGCTCAGGAATACTTCCAGAAAACATTGTCGGTGAACACAATTCACCGTGCCATTCGCCGTTAAAACTCTATAGGCCAAAAAAGAAGCCATATCTAAACATGATCCAGAAGCGCAGGAGTTTTCTCTGGGCCAAGGCTCATTTAAAATGAACTGTGGCAAAGTTCTAAGACAGTTGAGCAACTAGAAGCCTGTATTAGACAAGAATGGGACACCATTCCTATTCCTAAACTTGAGCAACGTGTCTCCTCAGTCCCCAGCCATTTGCAGACTTATAAAAAGAAGAGGGGATGCCACACAATGGTAAACATGGCCTTGTCCCAACTTTTTTTGAGATGTGTTGATGCCATGAAATTTGAAATTTTTAATAACAAATTTTTCCCTTAAAATGATATATTATCTCAGTTTAAACATTTGATATGTCATCTATGTTGTATTCTCAATAAATAATTTAAAACTTCCACATCATTGCATTCTGTTTTTATTCACAATTTGTACAGTGTCCCAACTTTTTTGGAATCGGGCTTGTATATGGTAGACAAAACACAGTATACCAGATGGAGAAACTGCCTTTCATTTATTTGACCATTGTAGTTTTAAGCATTGTTACAGAACTCAAAGATTTCAGACACTTTCTATAATGTGCTGTCTTAATTTGGGTTAAGTCTAATGAGGTGCATGCCACCTCATGGCCTTAGCTCTTTATTTACAACTGACAGATTTATTAAACACTGGAACTACAACTATCACAATACTCCCAGCGCTCGGACAGAAGAGGTGCTGCTTTCTCACACACAGCAGCTCTGCCCTCCCCTCCCTCCACTATCTATTTATAGTAGGCTTTGTATTGTGTGAATAGGTTCACATAATGCAAAGTTGTCTGTGATTGGGCCAAATGAGGGCAAGGGTGGGCAGAGTAGCTGCATGTGACTCTGCAACTGTGGGAGCTTAGACTAGAAGGTCCAACAACAGGCATCAAAAGTATAGCGATACCTGTACTTCTGGAGCTCAGTAACAATAGAAATTGTCAATTAAAGAGATGGCACGCATCTCGTGGACATAACTTTTAGTAATTCACCACATTTTAAAGATTGTGTGAATTCCGGAGTTCAACTTTAATTAGCGTCACGGGTACTATCTATAGAGTATTTATAAAATAGTGCTTTCCTATCGGTCTGTATTTAACATTTAGTTATCCCAGGGTTGGTTCATTTTCTAATCTAAAAATATTTCTCTTGTTGCCAGTGGTCACAACAAACATGCCCTGTGGTATTGTAGCAGCAGGACATCACCACCTGTTTCCATGCTGATAGACTCCTTGTCAAGAGCCAAGTTCCTGATCCAGCTACACACTCTGTCCAATCTCCTTTGCATTATTCTTCTGTGCTGAATCTAACAGTTTTCCTCTGCTAAAAAGTAAGCAGTATTTTTCAGTGTAAACAGATGGGAAGTGTAAGTACATTGATAAGGATCATCACAATTAACCTGTCATGTACAACCATGCACAGAATGCATTAGAAAAAAAACCTGCTGACTTTGCAAAACCCTTAACCCCCCTGGCGGTCTGATTATTTCTGATTTTAGGTGCTGAAAGCGGTACATTGTTTTGCATGGAAATCTGTTATTTTACATTTTAAAACTCACCTTGCCCTGCGATCCCCCGCCGTCCTCCTCCGCCGTCCTCCCCGCCATCCTTCCGCTGTCCTCCTGCTGTGTGCTCGGCTGATGCTGGCACCTATCTTCCAGTTCCTTTCCCTGCGAGCGTTGTGATGCAGGGGTGTAGAACCGGTGGCAAATTCAAAAATGTAAATGCACTAAAGGACATGATACAAAGCTGTGATCCTAACGGATTACACTGTATCATGCCATTTCACCACAGGATTGCACCTGGTGACTTTTCCAGTGCCCTGCCTGTGCTTTTCCAGTTATCTGTGCCTGGAAAATAGAGAACGACCATGGCGTCCAAAAAAAATTATTTTTGCGCAAAAGCACTTTTAGATTCGGCACTGCATTACTTTAACGAACAATTGCGCGGTCGTGCAACGGTGTACCCAAATACTTTTTTTTCCCACAAATAGAGCCTTCTTTTGATGTATTTGATCACCTGTGCGATTTTTAATTTTTGCACTATAAAAAAAAAGAGCGACAATTTTGAAAAAAAAAACAATATTTTTCACGTTCTGCTATATGACATTCCCAAAAAAGAAAATTTAAAAATCTATTTTTTTTTTACATTTTAGGCCAATTTGTTTTCTGCTACATATTTTTGGTAAAGAAAATTGCAATAAGCGTATTTTGATTGGTTTGCGCAAAAGTTATCAGTTCTATTAACTACGGGAACGTTTTATGTAATTTTTTATTGCTTTTTTTTTTTTTTTTACTAGTAATGGCGGCGATCTGCAATTTTTTGCAGGACTGCGACATTGCGGCAGACAGATCGGACCCCTGACTTAAATTTTTGACACTTTTGGGGGGACCAGTGACATTACTACAGTAATCAGTGCTATAAATATTCACTGTTACTGTTATAATGCCATTGGCAGGGAAGGGGTTAACACTGTTGGAGATCAAGGGGTTAAATGTATGCCTCATGCTTACTGACGTGTGTGTGTGTGTGGGGGGGGGGGGGGGGGTTCTGTGACAGACACAGACATCGCAGGTTCAGCTATGCTGAATCTAGTGATCCCTGCCTGTCTGTCACTGAGAAGATTTGCCTGCTTTGTTTACATAAGCAGGCGGGTCTTCTCACAGTTTCCCTGACGATCGGGGAAGGGAGGCGGCATAATATAACTGGATACTAACATCATTGTTAGGTAAAGTTGACCCAGGGAATATCCGATTGCCTCTTGGGGGATCAGGAAGGATTGTTTCCCTTGCTGGATCAAATTGCATCATGCTTTGCTATTTTTTTTTTTTTGCCTTCCTCTGGATAAACTGTGGATATAGGATTGTGTATATAGGATTGCATATTTTTTTTCTTTTATTGGTTGAGCTAGATGGACTTGTGTCTTTTTTCAACCAGACTAACTATGTAACCAGGTGAAAATAATAGGAGCAAATTAAAAAAGAAAATGAATGCAGCCACAACATCTAAGGATTGGTAAGTTGCCATTCTCCTCTCTTTTCCACTCCTCTCCTTTATTATTCTTAGTATAAATAAAAGTAACTACATCATGGTGCATTTACATAAAACAATATCAGTCTTAGAACAGCTCATAAAAATAGTAGTTCTTTTGTTAGATAATTATTGCTCAATATTTCCTTGCACAGAATAGCCCATTTTAATTCTGCTTACAGCAAGGTGTATAATAATGGTTACAAATAAAACATATGGAGTTTTTATTGCAAACTGGATGGGTTTTTAAATTTTACATTGAAGGTGTCTAATTTTCTTTTTCAGTGGTATTTGCATATATAGGAATGTAAGAAATGAAATGAAAATTACCATCTTACATCAGTACATTTCCAACAATATACACTGTTTTATTAAATAGCTAAAAAAGAACAAGAGGGGCAGGGTTTCACCTGCTTCATACACTACCAAAATAAACATGTATTAAAATAACAGAAATAATTCCAATATACTCAAAAAAGTAGGTATAAAAAGGAACAAATAAAGCCAGTATTGAAACAATGGCAAGACTCCAATAAGGCCCAGCAGCTGGGAGTGAGGCTTACATGCTTCAAGGACAGAACCATCTTTTTTTTTTTTTTTTTAAATCATTTTTATTGATTTTTCAAATGCAATAAACATAGGAATACGTTCAGTATTTCAGTGTGATACATTACGTTCAAACAAGTGCCAACAAAACGCTGTAATTAACAACATGGGTTAGAACAGAGTAAGTGGAAAAAAGGGGGGGGGGTCCGTCATCCTTAGACAGTAGGCAACGTGGTTTTTGGAAAGTGACTTAGCCTGAGAAGAAGGCACAAAAGAAGGCCCAAGGGGTGGCACAAAAGATCCTGCGAAAATAGTGAATATCATATGTACCATATCACATAGCAATAGCAATACTTTGCTGAACCTTTATTATTAATAACATTTATGGAACTTGAGTCGATGAGAGATATGTTACGCTCCTCGGAGGCATTCTCACACAGGCATCAGGGTATGCGCGAGGTATATTGCATATATGTAAAAAAGTGAAGATATATGTTTACCTTGTTCATAAAATCGTACACAGTGAGAGGTGGGGGGAGGGGGGTATTGACGGTCATACACGAGTTGCCCTTAGGTCTCCAACCCGCGTATGTGTGGGGGTGGGGGGATGGGGGGGTGGGGATAGGCATAGGGAGGAGGATGGGAAGGAGGTGGGGGGGAGGGGATGGGGTGAGGGTAAGGGATCTCATTTAGTTACACATATTTACGCAGATGACCAGAAATCCCATTGGTAATCAAATTTTTTCAGAGTCATATTATTTATGGCCAAGGAACGTTCATATCTGTAGTTGGTTTTTAACAGTAAAATCATTTCTTGCATGGTGGGTGGAGTGGTTGTTTTCCATTTGCGTAGGATTAACAATCTCGTGGCTATCAGAACGTGTGTAATCCACGCATGGAAGCGACAAGGCGCATTGTCGATTCCTAGGTGTAGAAGAGCCAAGGCCGGGTTTGGGGTAATGATACAGCCGGTGTGTGTGGAGATATATTTAAAAACGTTATTCCATAGGCTCTTTAAAGAAGGGCATTCCCACAGTACATGTAGTAGTGTTCCCGTATGTCCACAGTCCCTCCAGCAGAGGGGGGTGTATGACGGAGAAAAACCTGCTAAGCGATATGGGGTATAGTACCACCTGTTGGTAATTTTCATGGCCATTTCCCAATGAGTGGCACAGTGGGTGTGTTTTTGAACTGTCTGCAGGGCCAGTTTCCATTGATTAATAGTGAACGCGGTACCTAGATCGTTATTCCATTTAAACATGGGTGGGGTTTTCAAGAACGAGGTGTTGTCCAAGAATACATTGTAATAATACGACAGCCGTTTGGGTTTTCCGGAACAGTCAGTAAGGGCTTCCCAAATTCGCCTGTCAGCCGTTATATCTTTTAATGGGTGTTGGGTCAGAAAGTGGTGAACACGCGTGACATGAAAATGTAGCGATATGGGAAGGTTGTGCGTTTTCTGCAGGGTGGAACAGTTTATAACAGCGCCATCCCTGAGAAAATGGGAAATATGAGAAATCCCATATGCGTGGAAGGATTGCAAGGGTAGATCCGGGACATGTGAAGCTATAAGCGTCAAGGGCAGCTCAGTTTGGGGTAGAACATCCAAGTTGTAATGTGGAATGGTGGGTTTCCTCCATGCTCTTAGAGAGGCTTGAATGGGGAGAGGAAAGGCCCTAAGGTCCCAGTGGAGCCATCTGTCTCCGAGTAGAAACGAGCGGAGATCCTTGGTGGGAGTCAGGGCCGACTCTAAGTCCACCCAAAGGGGGGGGAGGAATTATCTAGCCATCGTTTAATTTGTGATAAGGCAGTTGCCCAGTAATATGAGGGGATATCAGGCAGACCTGCCCTGCCAGATTGTTTGCTTCTTTGTAGGGTAGATGCAGCGCACCTTGCACGCTTACCTTCCCATAAGAAGTGATGTAGTTGTCTAGTGAAAAGGGATAAATTAGAATACGTGAAGGGAACCGGTAGGTTTCTAAAAATGTAAAGAATTTGGGGGAGAATTATCATTTTATAGGCCGCCAGGCGCCCACACCAGGCCAGTTCAGATTTCTGTATGTGCTTCAAAGTGGCATTCGTTTTTTTGAGTAGCTGTGCTGTATTTGCGGACAGTAACATGTGGGGGTTGGGGGTGATGTCTATCCCCAGGTATCGGATACTATCCTTAGTCCAGGGGATTGGGACAATTTTTTGCAGGTGACGGTTCTCTTTGGCAGTCACACCCATATTGAGAATCGAGGACTTCGTTGCATTAAGTTTGTAGTATGAGACAGCGCCGAAAGATAACAAAGTTTCATACGCCACTGGAAGTGAATACCGTGGATTCGTCAACATAAGGATGACATCATCCGCAAACAAATTAATTTTGTGGGTTATGCCAGCCACAGAGAAGCCCGAAATAGCGGGATTTGACCGTATGGATTCTGCCAGGGGTTCTATAACAAGATTAAACAGGGAAGGGGATAAAGGGCATCCCTGCCTGGTCCCGTTGGTTATATAAAAGGGCTTTGAAAGGACGCCTGAGGTGTTTACTTGAGCCGAAGGGTTTGAGTATAGAGCGGAGATGGCTAATAGAATAGGTCCAGAGAATCCAAACTTTTGAAGGGCGGCTTGCATATACCCCCAATGTACCCTATCAAAAGCCTTCACCGCATCTATAGTCAGTAGAATCGAAGGTATGTTGTGAGTGTTTGCATGGGAAACAATGTCTATGATTCTCCTGGTGGCGTCAGCAGTGTGACGGCCAGGCATGAACCCCATTTGATCACGCTTGATCAATGTTGGCAATACATTCTGGATTCTCTTGGCGATAATCTTTGCAAAGAGTTTTGTGTCCAAATTGAAGAGGGAAATCGGTCTGAAATTTGCAGGGGTGACCGGGTCTTTTCCTGGTTTTGGGAGTGTGGAGATGTAGGCCTTAAGCATGTCCTGTGGGAGAGAGCCTGTGGATATAGCTTTTGCAAAAACTGATTCTAAATGAGGGGCCAGTACACATGCAAATGTTTGATAGTACTCATTAATGAGCCCGTCCGGGCCGGGAGATTTCCCTTTGGGCAGTGATTTGATAATAGTTTCTATTTCTGCTATTGTGATGGGAGCGTTTAGAGCCTCTAGCTGCGTTGGCGAGAGAGTAGGAAGTTGAAGCGAACCTAAGAATTGTTCGATAGCTTGTGCTGAGGGTTGTTGTTCAACATGGCAATTCTTAAGGTTGTACAGCGCTGCATAGAAGTCAGCAAAGGCGTCTGCGAAGGCATGCGGGTGTGTGACCTTTTGTGAGTTGGACTCGTTTATCAAGAAGGGGATGCAGGATTTGGCCTGTTGCTGTTTTACCCTGGAAGCTAAATGCTTACCCGTCCTATTGGCTTGTGTATAATAAGATTGCCTGAGCCTGTTGAGCAGCCTGTCAGATTGTTCAATAAACAACAGTCTAAGGTCATGTCGTAAGCGATACAGTTGAGATGATCTTGCATCCGAGGGGGACTGTTTGTTTTCTAATTCGAGTAAGTGAATTTGGGACAAGAGGTCCTTCATTTTGGAGTTGCGTAGTCTCCGCGCCCTGGCTTGCTGCTGTATACACACTCCTCTAATGAAAGCTTTGTGGGCAGACCACAGCATCCAGGGGTCCGAGACCGAACCTGTATTAAACTCAAAGAATTCGTGGAGTTGTTTGGTGATGTGGGCTGCCGACGTTTTGTCTTGCACAGTACCGCTATCACAGTGCCATATGAAGGTCGAACGGACCGGCGCCCCCTCCTCGATGATCAATTCAACCGCGGCATGGTCCGACCAAGTAATATCTTTGATCACCGAGGAGGAGGACCTCTCCAAGAGGAATAGGTCAGTGATGAAAAGGTCTATGCGAGAGTAGGATCGGTGCCTGTTGGAAAAAAATATATAGTCCCTCTTGGATGCGTGTAGACACCTCCACACATCAAATAAACGTGAAACATTAAGCATGGAAGACAAGGATATAGGTCGACCCCCGGAAGGGCCCGTTGAGTCCAGCCCGGGGTCGACCACCAAATTAAAGTCACCACATAACAATAAATGCCCATATTTGATTCGATCAACCTGTTTGAGCAATCTTCTCAAGAAACGCAATTGATGAGTGTTTGGAGCGTATAGCGCCACGATCATCATTGGGAGACCATTAATGTCACAGGTAAGAACAATATAACGGCCCGCAGGGTCAGGTATGGAGGATTTGTAGGAGAAAGTCAAAGTGTCTTTCAGGGCTAGCATCACTCCTGCTTTCTTGCTCGGACCATTTGCCAAAAAACATGTGGAAAGTTTTTGTGCAGACATTTCGGGTGATTATTGGATTGGAAGTGCCTTTCCTGCACCGCTACTATATCCGCTTTGCTATCACGGATTTCTCGCCATAGAGAGTGTCTTTTGGCTGGGTGGTTTAGGCCGTTAGCATTTATCGTCAGGCACTTAATGGTCATACTTGGTTAATAAAGCAGTGTTCATGGCGATGAGCAGTTGAGCACATGAAGGGGGGGCCCAATATGTTGGAGGTCGGTCGTATCCATTGGGATGACGAAAAGTCAGTTGGAGGATGATCAGGGAAGATGGGGGGAGGATAACCAGGGGTTGAACTTTAAGAAAGGGACTGTCTCAGCAGTCCGCGGACATTGACAAATGTCATGGGAGTAGAGGAGGGCCATGTAAGGATAATTTCCTTAGGTCGGGAACACCATAGATTCATATGATTGAGTAATGGGGTTGCCCCATAGTAGGTGTCATTTGGATTTTGCGGAACGCTTGCGGGAGACCACCTGCCACGGTTCTATCTGGTATTCTAGTTGCGGTGGTCTGGAGGGACCCGACTCCGTGGGGGGAATAATGTTCCAAGAACGTAAAGCAGACAAACCTTCCTCCAAAGTGTGGATAGTGACTGTGGATCCACCATGTGTGACGATAAGGGTGGCGGGGTATCGCCATTTGTGGGGAACGCTATGGTTGCGTAGAGCTTTGGTGACTGTGGCCAAGTTGCGTCTGCTCTGCAAGGTGTGCCGAGACAGATCCGGCAGCAGCTGAAGATTGCCAAACTCCGCAGGTAGTGAGGGGACATTGCGAGAGGCACGCATAATTTGGTCCTTGATATGAAAGAAATGGACTCTTAGCAACGTGTCCCTTGGCAACTCACCCGCTATGAAGGACGGTTTGGGGAGTCTGTGTATTCGATCAATTAGGAGATCTGATGCCGTTGCCGTGGGTAACAGCAAGCGGAAGAGGTTGGTAACATGAGGTAGCAGCTGATCTGGAGGAACCGTCTCTGGGATGCCCCTGATTTTAATGTTGTTTCTTCTGGAGTGGTCCTCCAGATCAGCCACTTTGCCTTTTAACCATTGAATTTCCTCCCTTTGGGCATTAACAGCGTCCACCATAGTGTTATGAGAGGAAGCCTGGGCAGTCACTACTTGTTCCACACTGTCCACCCTGTGTCCTAGGGACTTTACTTCTGATTTATATTGTTGCATACATGCCATCATGTCTGCATGCATGGATGTTTTCAAGGTGAATAACATGTCCTTTATGAGTGACACTGACACAGGCTGATCTCCGGATGGAAAGGAGCCAAAAGGGTCAGAGAGAGGGTGGGATACGGTTGCAGTATCATGTGGGACAGTGGAGCAGTCATACTTGCGGTTAGTGGATGTCTGTGAGGAGAGGCCGTCCTAGGCCTGTTCTTCGCCGGGCTCCTGGAGGATGGAGACAACAGAGGCAATGGGGGTGAGGCAGATCCGGAGGATGTCCCGCTGTCCGGGTTTGCGATCATCCTGCTAGGGTGAGCCGAGGATGGAGCCGGATTCTGTGAGGCCGATGCGGAGCTGTAATGGCACGGTCCGCCGCCGCCATCTTGCCGAGGTCCGGGGCCTTGTGGGAGGAAGAATCCGGACAGCTTGTTTAGCTGCCCGGGGTCCTTTTTTCGGCGGGTCATCGCTGCTCCGAGGTCGGGTGGTGGTTAGCGGTGTAGCGGCTGGTCGTCAGCAGTGGTGCTAGGGCTGAAGAAGCGGCGGTGTTCCCGATGGCCAGCGGAGGGGGACTCTCACACGTCCATTCACTCCGCCGGAAGCCACGCCTCCCAGGACAGAACCATCTTCATCAGAGCCTGATGAAGAGGATTCTTCCCCTGAAACACCCCTTATTTTTTGAGTCTTTTGGAATTCTGTTATTTTAATAACATCGTAATTATAATGCACAAGGCTGGTGTGCCCTCTCTCTTTTCTTTTCTAGCTACTGTGTTCACTGATTCCCCCAATCTAAAGAGGGGAGCAAGGTCCTTTCATTACCTTATGGATGAACCACCTCTGTGTAGATCCTTAAAGAATCTTTCCATGTGACTTTCCATACAACTGACTTTGTGAACATGGGACTGACAGGGCTCACAGGCTTTGAGCCCTGGTTGATACACTGTCTTACTGTTTTACTATAGGCATTTTTAGGGAACATGCTGGTGGGCAATCTTTTAAAACTCGAGAGTGCACAAATCTTCTGCAGCCCTGCATAGAAACCAAGCAGGTTTCATGGGTTATTTTTAAAGCTTAATTGAACAAGCTGGAATTATAATCTGATTGGTTACCATGCAAAGCTGCATCAGAGTTTGCACTATCCGGTTTTAGTAAATGAACCCCATTGTTTTGCCTGCTGTTTAAATGCACCTCAATAGGACATGCTGCATTCAAAACACGCAGAGCAATGCAAAGTAGTTCAAACAAAGCCTCTGAACTGCCATGTGTACTGTTCAGTTAAAGTCATTGGGATTTTGCTCACCTGCATTGACGTGTTTTCCAAACACATGTCAAATGCAGATAAATAATTCCCATTCCCACTTGACTTGACTAGATCCGAAAAGGTATTTAAAGTAATAATGTTAAGTGCTCTCTACTGCAGTTACAAAAACATCCCAAAAGCAAATGGTACATTTTTGTAACAGTACAGCCTAGTACAATTTAGAAAAATCTTTCATGTTTATTTTAAAAATGCAAAACGATAAGTGTGCCTTTCAATTAGATGAAGATAGCCCATCCAAAATGATTGGGTAAAAAGTTATAATTCATATTAGGTTTTAGATAACATTACAAATAGATAGTAAATAATGTACTATCTGTTTCCCCCGCAGAGGCTATTTCTAATCTCTTCTTATTTGACACTCATCACCTGGACAAGAAGTAGAAATCTCCCTCTTGGGGACAAAGACATCAATTGAGTCTATGCTCTGTAAAACAAAAAAGGGCTTTTTTTGCTTCCTACTTTTCCTGTTCTGTCTGGCACACTCATATAGATAGACTTATAAGTTGGGGGATTTTCCCCTGCTTGGTCCAAAAAATACTGTCGTAGTGTGTAAGGAGTAAAAAAAAATCATGTTTACCATACCCAGAACAGACAGACTTTTTGACTGCTGAGAAAATAGTCTTAGGTCATACATTTATAATGATTATTTTTTGCCATAGCAACATTTATTTATCAGCAATGAGAGTTAAGCAATGCTGGCTGAAAATACTGATTGTTATGGCAAATAATATAGTTGATAGACTTTTGTGAATTAAATCTAATGTACAAACATATCAAATAAGAGAAGAGTCTAAAGTAACGTTAAACTTTTGTAACAACAATAAAAACATGTGTTATTGACAGTTGACAATGGATTACTCTGGCAGAAGCTTTTTCGATTTTTTTTTTATTTTTTTTTACTTTAAAGTTAAATATTAGAAAGTATCCAAAAGAAATATATAACACATCCTTATTATTCTACATGGAGACAAGATTTCAAAATGATTAGAAAATAGATTTAACAGACGAGTGACCTTACTCAATATCATCAAAACAGCATGTGGATTATACATAATAAATATTTAATCTGAGACAAAATAGCTGTTCCTCTTAGATTTAATCAGACTTTTAAATAATCATCCATAATTTCTTTAACATCTCAGTTTACAAAACCACATCAATTTGCTAATTAGATCAGAAAAGATTGATGTCATGCTTATGATAACTGGAGAGGAAAGTTACACAGCAGTCTCCTTGCACTACTAAAATTAGACAGTTAATTCAAGAGCAATGGAGTGACAAATATTGTTAAGCTGTTAATGATAATCATGCTGAAAAAAAATAACACCAATACCCCTTGCTGCGCACATAAAAAGCTGACATTCAGACGTATTTACTGAAAAGAACATTATAATGTTCAAATTGCAGTAACAAATAGGCTGCATTACTGGTGTTAGATTTATGAAAAATGTATTATGATTGGCTGCTGCAGCCTGCTACATTTTTACAGTTACTCTTTTCACGGGTAGGGCTGTTATGAGATTCTGTTCAGATTCATAATATTTAGATTTAATGAACAATAGTAACATAGCAGTACTGAGGAATGTTTTACCCATTTTTTAAAAAAAAAGAACATCAACATATTTTAAATCAAATCATTTAACACTGAGATGAAAAAATGAAAAAAAAAAGGCTCAGTTGTCCAAACTTTCTGGAAAGATAATTTTGCTCTCGCATCTGGAATGTTTGACTTAATAAAACATCCAGAACTGTCAACAGCTCTCCTCAAACCACATATCTTGATACGTAAGCAATTCAAACTTTTCATTCAGCTCCTTACAGCCACGATACAAACAATAGCTAAGGCATGGAAATCCCCTTCTTTAGTTGTGGCTGAGGCAAAACATAGAGTAAATCGCACAATGATACATGCCAAAATGGAAGCCATTGAAAGAGACCAGAATTCAGTATTCAACAAAATCTGGCAACCCTGAATTAGGCACTGCTTACCTCCAAGCTTTGATAAGACGGTCCTCCTGCCATGGTAGCTGTAAACCACATCAACCTCACTGCCTCACATCAACCTGGGGATGACCAATCAGGTCATCCCCAGGGATTCCTTCTATTTCTATCTCTTCTTCCATCTTTCCCTTTATTTTCCCCCTTTTGGTCATGTAGTTCCTCACTTCTTACGTGATAAAGGCTTTTTTTTTTTTATTATACAACATAATTCGGTCAGACACAGACAGGAAGCTCTGCCATGCCCATGCCCCTTCCACCATTAATAGCCTAGAGTATCATAACTATTCAGTAGTCTTTATCAGACCAATGTAAGTACCAAGCAATGTTTTCGATATCAAGATTTCAAATCCAGCTCTAGCTGTAAGATATACCCATCACAGGCTCTAACGTGCTTCAATCTGTCATTATCAGTCACCCCCATGAGAACGTACATCGTGAGGTTGTACATCAGTGAGGATTAAGGAACCTGAAGTCAAAAAGACTGGGGATATGCAAAGTCAGAGATGTCAGAAAAGTCAGATCAGACAAGGTTAGAAATCCACGCAAGGGATATTCAGCCAGATTCAAGGCTAAGGCAAGGCCAATCAACCTGACCTGGTGTAGACAATATAGAAAACACTCAGACAGACCTGACACCATAGATTTAAGAAAAGAAACCTGTTCCTAATAATCTTTTAGAGTTATAACAGCCACCTTAAATTGTTCAATAAATAAATCAAATAAACTAACACTATAGGGTAAGAATATTTGACCAGAAGAGGAAATAATATGAGGGAAACCTCTGTACTGTAAACTAAGGAATATAAATATTGCTTTGTGCGAATGGGAGAAAAAAAATATATTATTAGGCTATTTTCTCTTCTATTCAAATGTTTTCCATTTATAAGAATACAGTGAATCCGAGAAACGTTATGAGCATTAGATGAAGATGATGATATCATAGTACATAAGTGTTTGTGTAATGAATCAGCTACTGTAGAGAAGGAATTGATATACAGAATTGATACAATGTTGCAGAGATGAAACTCCACTGTATGAAAAGATTACCAAACAGACCCTTTACAGATCACCTAAGGTAAATAATGAAGTTCTGTCTCTGCAATATTGAATCAATTGTATAGCTGGTTCATCTGCGTTAGCCAATTCATTACATTATCAGTGGAGAGAACATAAATCTCTATACACTTAGTAGAGATCTTCCTTATATTATTTCCTCTTCTGATTAAATGTTCTTAGCTAGAGTTGAACGAACACCTGGATGTCCGGGTTCGGCGGGTTCGGCCGAACTTGAAAAAAAAGTCTGAGTTCGTTACCCGAACTTAACCCGAACTTTACCCCGATCCCGAACCCCATTGAAGTCAATGGTGACCCGAACTTTTGAGCACTAAAATGGCTCTAAAAAAAACATGGAAAGGGATAGAGGGCTGCAAATGGCAGCAACATCTTCTTAAGAGCATGGCAAGTGCTCTGCAAACAAATGTGGATAGGCAAATAACTTAAAATAACATAAAAAACATAAAAATAAAAATTAATCATCTTGATCTAGGAGGACGAGGCCCATATGGAGTAGGAGGTTGAGGTGGCGGTGGATGTGGCGGTGTAGGTGGAAGCGGCGGTGGAGGAGGACGAGGTAGCCTACACTGGGTTTGTTTTTAATTTAAAATGTATTTTTAAATTCGGGAACACCCCAAAAGAGTGAGAAAGATCAAAAATACAACAATGGCTGGGTAAGGGCGGTATACATGTCTATTGTGCACAAGGTACGGACAAGTCCTGTGGGATCCTTGCCTGGCTCATTTTAATGAGCTTGTCCACATTGGCTCTGGACAGGCGGCTGCACTGGTCTTGCCAGGGACGGGGATTCTGAAAAGCCTGTGGTGTATGTGCCCCTGGAGTGGCAGTCCAGGGGTGCCATAATTCACGGTGAATGGCAAAACTATGAATATGGCACCAAGGACACTGCACTTCCTACACACGTTTTTCACACCTGCCTCTAGGGCCGGGCCTTTTGGTCAGGACTCAGGACCAGAGGAATTTTTTATTCCTGGCCGAAGAGCCTGCCATAGTATTGCAACATGGCACTAACTTTGCACTTCTTCTTCACTATCCCTTTCCCCACTTTTATGTGTTGTGTGTCTCACGTTTTGTGTTTTTTATTGTGGCGGTACACTTTATTTTGCACAGCGTGATTAGTAGGATGTAGGTCCTTGGGCCTGTCCCTGAAAGTTTTGGGAGGGAGTGGATATGGCCTTCTGGCTTGGTTCGCCCTCTCTCATGGGGTCTCTCTTTGGGAGAGCCCCACCTAGTACTTGGGGTGGTCTGTTTCAGCAGACCTCTTAAAGAACGGGGCTGCCTGGTTTCGGCCAGGTAAGCCAGTGTAAATACCCCAGTCCCTGTCATGAGCCTTGTGCCCCGGGGGATCAGGGTCAGGGACCATGTGTACACCCTGTGCACTTTTTGTGTTTCACATTTTTCGTGTGCACTTTATAATGCACCCACCGGGTGATAGTCTGAGTGTGTTCACACACCACGGGCTTAAAAAAAAAACAGCTAGTGGTCCTGGTTGTTGTGGCGTGCCGACAAAGCTTTTCATACATGCTAACCCTGCCTTCTGAGGTGCTGGAGGTGCTCTGGCTGCGTTGGCGACCTCCTCCTTCTCCTCTGCCTTCGCCTTGTGCTTCCACTGTGCCCCCGCTGTCAGGTGGGAATGCCACCAGCATCGCTTCTCAACCTTTTGGCTAAGATCAAGTGTAGTATCTGTTGTTATCAGTTATCTGGGTGCCACCCTGCTGTGAACATGGTTCCTCCTCCTCATCCTCCACCTCGTCATCCTCCAGAACTGTGCCCTTGCTGGACAATTGTGTACCTGGTGTTTGTGGGTGCAGGAACTCACCCTTGGAGCCACTTGTGAATGACTGCCCTGAAAGCCTTGGAAATGATCACTGCTCCGGATGCAGAGGCGGTAGCGGATGAGGATGAGGAAGCGGAGTAGGAGGAGTTAGCAACAGGAGTCAAACTGAAGTGCCCTGCAATCCTCGGTGGTGGAAGGAGATGTGCCAAACAAATTTAAAGGGTGTATCTCACAGTAAAGTAATCAGCAAACGCTGCAAAATTATTAATATTCCCCTAAATGGGTGTTTATTGAATAGCAGAATAGAACAACAGTATCCAAAGAGTGTATCCCACACGTACAGACACAGACTAGGCCGCAATTTAATATCTTTCTTTCCCCTAAATGGGTGTTTATTGAATAGCAGAATAGAACAACAGTATCCAAAGGGTGTATCTCACACGTACAGACACAGACTAGGCCACAATTTAATATCTTTCTTTCCCTTAAATGGGTGTTTATTGAATAGCAGAATAGAACAACAGTATCCAAAGGGTGTATCTCACACGTACAGACACAGACTAGGCCGCAATTTAATATTTTTCCCCTAAATGGGTTTTTATTGAAAAGCGGAATAGAACAACAGTATCCAACGGGTGTATCTCACAGTAAAATATGCAGACTAGGCCACAATTTTTTTTCCCTAAATGGGTTTTTATTGAAAAGTGGAATAGAACAACAGTATCCAACGGGTGTATCTCACAGTAAAATATGCAGACTAGGCCGCATTTTTTTTTCCCTAAATGGGTTTTTATTGAAAAGCGGAAAAGAACAGTATGCAACGGGTGTATCTCACAGTAAAATATGCAGACTAGGCCGCAATTTAATTTTTTTCCCCTAAATGGGTGTTTATTGAATAGCGGAATAGAACAACAATATCCAAAGGGTGTATCTCACAGTAACGTATGAATGAAAATGTTTTATTTTTCCCTTAAATTGTTGATTTTTGAATAGCAGATTAGAACAGCAGTGTCTAAATACTGTATGTCACTGTAGAATGTGAAGGAAAAAAGTTTTTTTTTTTTTAAATCCATATTAAGCAGACACATATGCACTGAGCTTTCATTACATGGCTGCTACACGCTGCACACCTAAAAGGTTGGATACTGTTGTTGTTCTATTCCGCTATTGAGTAAAAAAAAAAACATTTGAATGAAAAGCTGAAAAATATTTTTTTTCCCCTTAAATTGTTGATTTTTGAATAGCAGATTAGAACAGCAGTGTCTAAACACTGTATGTCACTGTAAAATAAGGTTTTTTTTTAAATCCAGATTAAGCAGATACATATGCACTGAGCTTGCATTACATGGCTGCTACACGCTGCACGCCGCCCACCTAACAGACTGATAACAGTTTTTTTTTCTCTCTCCTCCTCACTGGGCTCAGGTCAGGGCAAAAAGATTGTGCACTGCACCCCCACACAATAAAATCAATGTAGATCGCTGTCTGATTAAAGAAGATTCTTCCTATTCTTTCCTCTGAAAGCAATCTCCAGCCTGCCCCTACAATAATCTCCTATCTCTCCCTCAGCAGCATCAGGAACCTCTCCCTACAGTAGTTAGCAGAGTGACGTGTGGAGTTACGTGACTCCAGCTTATATAGAGGCTGGGTCACATGCTGCACTGGAAAGTCACAGCCATGCCATTATTAGGCATGGCAGTGATGGCTTCTAAGGGCACACTAGGTAAACGCTTGTTGATTGGCTGCCCTGTGCGCCATTAAAACCGCGCCAAAACATGAAATAAAATTACTGAACTATGGATTGTATCCCGAATGTACAGTAAAATGTTCGGGTCTGTGTCCGGGTACCGAACACCCAAAAGTCCGGTACAATACCGAACAATACAGCCGGGTTCGCTCAACCCTATTCTTAGCCTATAATGTTAGGACATTGCTATATTGGTCAAATGTTATTTGCCTCCTCTATCCAAATGTTCTTAATGCTTTTTTTATTTAGGAATAAATGTTAGGGAATTATACATTCACCTTGAAAAAGGAAATAGACATTTCAACCATATTATAAATGTATATGGTAGACAAAACACTGTATACCAGATGGAGAAACTGCCTTTAATTTATTTGACCATTGTAGTTTTAGGCATTGTTACAGAACTCAAAGATTTCAGACACTTTCTAAAATGTGCTGGCTTAATGTGGGTTAAGATCATTGAGGTGCATGCCACCTCATGGCCTTAGCTCTTTAATTTACAACTGACAGATTTATTAAAAACTGGGAATACAGCTATCACAATACTCCCAGCGCTCGGACGGGAGAGATGCTGCATTCTCACACACAGCAGCTCTGCCCTCCCCTCTCTCCACTGTCTATTTACAGAAGGCTTTATATTGTGTGAATAGGTTCACATAATGCAAAGTTGTCTGTGATTGGGCCAAATGAGGGCAAGGGTGGGCAGAGTAGCTGCATGTGACTCTGCAACTGTGGGAGCTTAGACTAGAAGGTCCAGCAACAGACATCAAAAGTAAAGCGATACTTGTACTTCTGGAGCTCAGTAAAAATCTAAATTGTCAATTAGGGGAGATGTCATGCACCTCCCTGGACATACATTTTAGCAATTCACCACATTTAAAAAATGTGTGAATTCCTGGAGATCAGTTTTAATTAGCGTCACATACTATCTATAGAGTATTTATAAAATAGTGCTTTTCTACAGGTCTGTATTTATTATTTAGTTATTCCAGGGTTGGTTAATTTTCTAATCTATAAAATATTTCTCTTGTTGCCAGTGGTCACAACAAACATGCCCTGTGGTATTGTAGCAGCAGGACATCACCACCTGTTTCAATGCTGATAGACTCCTTGTCAAGAACCAAGTTCCTGATCCAGCTACATACTCTTTCCAATCTCCTATGCATTATTCTTCTGTGCTGAATCTAACAGTTTTCCTCTACTAAAAATGAATCATATTTTTTCAGTGTAAACAGATGGGAAGTTTAAGTACATTGATAATGATCATCAAAACTAACCTGTCATGTAAAACACATTTTCAGTGACAGTAAAAATGTATTCAGCTTATACCTATATAGTTGTAGTAAAGTATCATTGGAAAACTCAATGGGAATGCTCTAAATTCCAATCAGTTATTTAATAAAATAACAAAGTAGAGTGATGGTTCTCAGGTATTTGAGGTTCAGCCAAATCATTTTTTTTTTTTTTTTTTTTTTTTTTTACTGCCTGCATTTCCCTTTCCTTGGGCCACTTTTTTTCACGTTAAAGCACAAAGGAAAATACTGTAGCATTTCAAAGCTGATAAAGGCTCTTTTACAATGGAGAAGGGTTTTCCTTTTCTTGATCTAGTAACTACCTGTCACCAGGACAGGAGGGGAACATAGAGAGCATAAAAAAACGTAGTTTTTAACCATTTGCACTATACTTTTGTTTTAAAAATAACAATTGTTTTAAGCCTAGCACACCTTTTAAATAGGGCTATAAAAATACTACACTTTTTTTCCTCATAAACTATGATTTTGACATGGTCCTCCTAACCTAACTCTGCTCTAAAAATCAACCATAATGGTGGCTGCTGAAATCATCACTAAGTGATCATCCAGGCACCTGTGGGGGAATGAATACCATTATACTATCCTGTGTTCTAAATGACCCAGCACCTAATGCACCTGAGGAAACTCTCTCCCATTCTCTCCCCCTATACTCATGCTACCCAAATGTTAGTCCATTATTAGACATGCTGAAGAGCACCCGTACCCTCACACCTCTACCTCAGTATCTCTGAACAGAAGAGTGATGCACTCATTTCTAGCATTACATACACATATGAAGCTGAGAACACAGTATGGCAGTCAAAAGATGGATCAGTTTTTTTTTTTTTTTTTCAACCAGTAGGTTAACAAAAAAAAAAACTGATCCAATTCCACCATCCACACATGAGGTGAATGGAGGAACTCTCCCTGCTACGTCATTGTATTCTGACAGTGGGGAGGCTTTCCCGCTTCCAATTACACTGATCATTGTTGCAGGCTATAGCATGCAGCCCTTATCAAGAGGAGGTAATGAGACAGGGTGATTGTAAAGAAATGCATTGGTAGATTGACTTCTGTACAACCTCCCTGCCCATACATGGAATGCAATTCGGCTGGCCCCTGCTGAATTGGCTGAATTTAGATCCATGTACAGTCAGCTTTAGGAAGATTTTTCTAATGTTAAAGTTTAAGCCACTTGACTCCCCCTCTGTTCGTCTTGCCCACTTGTTGCTTTATTGGTTAATTGAGTGCAAATGTAGCACTAATAAAATTAATTCTTTCAATTTTGATTTCAAATTCAAAGTTCATTCCTATTGACTTTTTGAAACCAGCTGAGCAAATCATGAAACATATGATTAAAAACCCTGCCGTGTGCTGTGCTTCCTCCCACTGGCAACTATGTCACTATTGCTTTCTATTGTAATGTAACGGCTGGTGAGAAGAACCACAGAGTGTAGCGGCAAACCTGCTAACAGATACACCATAAAGTGTTAAAGAGCAGTGGCACTGGTATTTCTTGAAGAAAAGGAAGGTTTGACTTGCCACCTGCCAGCCAAGAAAACGTTCATCTTCTTTTACAACTTGTCCTTGATCTATGTTTTTCATGCAGCAACAGAGTTGCATAAAGAGGGTAATATCCAAATTACCACTATAACAATACTTGAGGTTGAACTCCAGGGAGATATAAAAAACACAATTTTATTTGGTTAAGTTTTTTAAAAAATTACTTTTCTATTGTTATATTTTTATTGGTTTTTAGAACAGGGAATATAGTTACATAGTTAGTCAGGTTGAAAAAAGGCACAAGTTCATCTGGCTCAACCAATAAAACACAACCATACAATCCCAAATACACAATCCTATACCCTCAGTTGATCCAGAGGAAGGCGAAAAACCCCAAGAAAGCATTATCCAATTTGCTGCAGCAGGGGAAAAAATTCCTTCATGATCCACAGGAAGGAGGCAATCGGATTTTCCCTGGATCAACTTTATCTATAAATATTAGTATTCAGTTATATTATTTACACCAAGGAAAGAATCCAGGCCTTTTTCAAAGCAATCTAGTGAGATGGCAAGAACCACCTCTGGAGGGAGTCTTTTCCACATTTTCACAGCTCTTACTGTGAAGAAACCTTTCCATTTTTGGAGATGAAATCTCTTTTCCTCTAGACGTAAAGAGTGGCCCCTTGTCCTCTGTGATGATCTTAAATTGAATAACTCAACATCAGGTTTACTATATGGACCCCTTATGTATTTATACATGTTGCTCATATCCCCCTTTAATCTCTTCTTCTCAAGAGAGAATAAATTCAGTTCCTCTAATCTTTCCTCATAGTTGAGCTCCTCCATGCCTTTTATTAGTTTGGTTGCCCTTCTCTGCACTTTCTCCAGTTTCCCAATATCTTTTTGAGAACTGGTGCCCAAAACTTAACTGCATATTCCATATGAAGTCTTACTAATGATTTGCACAGGGGCAAAATTATATCTCTCTGGAGTCCATGCCTCTGTTAATACAAGAAATAATAACAAGACGGTTTCCTGCACAGGTGCTACATAAAAACAGTAATGGGATTCACTTAAAGTAAGCGGAACAGCCTGAAAGAGAGGACAGTCTAGGACACATCAGAAACCTCCAGGACACATCAGAAACCGAAACAGTGTCATTGAGCTTTTCATGATAAGGTGTCCACCTTTGCAGCTAGCAAGAGATTAGGAATATAGAAAAAAGTTTAACAAAAATTCCCACATTTTGCTAAGAATATAAAAAAGGAAAAAGAAAATGCGATGAGCAGGTATTCATGGCCACTTATAAAATGGATATGAATTTAGGAGGGCATGGGCTTTGAAGGCAAATATGTTTGAGAACTGATTTTGTGCAGGGTAACTCCAGCTGGTACATGGCAGAACATTTTGAATAGCAGTATACCATTCCCCATAGGAGAGGGAGAGGGGGTTTTCAACTTAAGGAGCATTTCTTGAGTAGCGTAATACGATGCAAATCAATTTTGGAATTTAGCATATTTTGGGGGTGTGAGATAATCTGGAATAAACCTAATACTGTTGTTTGTCTAGCTACTACCTGATGCCAATAATTCATGTCTAGCTACTCCCTGATGCCAATAATTCAGGATCTGAGAACAACTCCACACCATGTGATAACAAGTGCCTATCTCAGTTTGACGCTTTTTACAGATAAGAAAGACAGTAAAGTGGATACAATCGAATCTCCAGGGGTATGGCAAATCCTATGATGAAATTTCAACGAAACAAATTGATCATACGTTTGATATATTGTGCCATGGTGTGTTCCCAATCTTTTTCTGTAAGAGTAAAGATATCATTTTTTCCATTCATAGAATAAGGTATTGTATTTGGAACTATATAATGTCATCAGTAGGGTGTTAATGGAGGAGAGGGATTTACTATGGTCCTGTCTCCTTAACAGGGTTTACAGTGGGTGCTGTTCTTTCAAGGAGTTGAAGGTTCCCACTTCACCTGCTTTGAAGATTTGTTCAAGCATGGTATTAGCCAGTCTAGACCAGACTTTGGTGTCCAGTATCATGCTCAGGTGTTAGAGATTGAGATTACCTCGGAAGCATTGTGGGGAGATCATGAATTACACGTGCAGGACCACTTATGAACTGTATACCAGGCATTTAGTGTAGTTTTCATGGGCACAATACCCTCTAAGGATTATCAATGTCTCTTATCTACTTGAGATTGTAAGGTTTGTGAACAGCTTAAAACAGTTGCCCTAGACCTACCCCTATAAGGCCAGTAAGCAGGGTAAACCACCAGATAATAGTAATCATAATTGATGCCAAATAGTAACTATTGCATACTAGATAGTGTTAAAATGGTGCTAATCATTGAGAGTTGCAAAGAGATAAGCACTATGGGGCTTGCACATCCAAATAAACGTTGATATAACAGAATTTATTTTCCTGAATGATACACTGAGGAATTCCACCCAGGAATTGTCTACATACATACATAGATAACTGTGGGTAGGAATACCATTTTGATAAGGTTAAAGAAAGAAAGAAACTATGCCTAACACTTGGAGATAAGCTGATCACCATTTGGAGTAATATTAAGATCTATGAAGCTTTTAAGATCTAGAGAGATGAGCATTCCTAAGTGCTTAAATTGTTGCACCCAGAGCAGAGGAGAATATCCTGCCAATAATTGGACTTATTGGTAAAGCGAGTAAAGCATACGTTTGGAACCAATTTTTCCTAATTCCCAGTACTGTCCAAAGCCATCAAATGTCCTTAAAGCAGACTCCAAGGAAGACTGAGCATTGCTCAGGTATCAGCCACATTCAGTAATTGTTTGTCTTTCAAAGGGCCCACCCTCAGACCTTGGATGTCTAGGTTGAGACAGATATAGGTTGCAAGGGGCTCCATCACCAGGGCAAACAGGCCTGGGGAGAGGGGACAACCCTGTATCTTTCCTCTGTAAAAGTTAAGGATTAAAGAGGGCAGAGAGTTAGCAACCACTCTGCCCTTAAGCTCTGTACACAAGGACTGAAAAACACCTAAACTTTTGATCCATGTGTACAGCTGTCTGTTCTACAGAAGATGGTCTAACAACCACCTCTGTCAAACAGGCATGCTGGAAAACCAGCACCTAACCTGCATCCAATCAGAGCTGGCAGCCAATGGCGGGGGGGGGGGGGGGCGATTGCTGCACGAACATTGCTTGTGCTACTATACCAATCTCTAACGTTTTTTTTCCGTTCAGCTCATTAAGTTGTATGAAAAAAAAACTTCTAGTGTATACCCAGCTTTGGGGTCAGAATACTGTAGTTGTGTACTTGTAATGTATTTCAGATAAAAGTCAAATTTAGCCAAGGTCGCCCAAAGGTATGGCCACCCCACCAAGTTGAAAGCATCTAAGGCGGCAATAACTCTGATGCTGATATTATCATGGTTTGAATAAGGATGTTTAAACAAGTATAGGTTTTATATCAGTTCTAGATGATAGCAGTGGTAGATAGGGGGAATAAAAGATATAACAACTATTACAGCTTCTAGCCTACAAGGCCAGAGGGCTTAGACTTGGAAGGCATGTTATAATACTTTAAGAAGCTGTGGAGCAAGAAACCCTGTACAGTATTTATAATATTCAGTGGGGAGCCCATCTGGGGTTTTTCCTACTTGGAGCATGGAGATGTCATTAAAAATATAATTAGAGGAAGTATCCGCCTTTAGTATCACTCACAGTGTTGAGGAAAAACTAGGGAGTGGGATAGTATTTATGTAGGCCTCTAGTTCATTCGGGGTATAGGATGCAGTGGACGAGTGTAGCATCTGGTAAATGTGAGAGACTTGTTCAATGATGATAAGTCTAGGATTAGTAACTAACTGTTCATGTGGACCATATTTTCTAGCAATACATTTGGCTGCTGAGTGGCCAAGCGCACAAGAATTTTTCTCCCCCCTGCTCGTAGATGGGCTGGGTTTCATGAATACAATTTTATATAAATTCATAATTTTTATATTTATTTTTTTGTAAAATTTGTGCAAATTTAGGAGACTTATTGGATGGAGGCCAAGAAAGCAGTGAATGAGGCTGGGGTTTGGCAACTGAAAAAGGCAGATTCTCACTTCACAGGCAAGGCTTCCATCTGGGCAGGGTTTTTATTTTGCATCTAGTATCAGCATATTCTCCCCATATGTAGGCCTTTGAAACATCCAACACCATCAAAGGGTCTATTGTACTGATATTGGTGTGTCAGTATTGCTGCAGAAAATCTCATATACTGTATTGGGCTCTAATCATGAATAAATTTCAATTGAAGTAGAAGTGGAGATGCCTAAAGGCAAAATATCGATGGAGACTATGGTAGGGAAGGAGGCATGGTGTAGGCTAAATACATTCTGGAGAAAGCCCAATTGGGGGCTAAGTACCATGCATAAGCTTTAGTGGTGAGTGTTTCTCTCTCCAGAGTTCCACCACTTGATCCCAAGAGGTGGATTTAAGCCTATGCCACATGTGGTATAGTTTTGTACAACAACCGTAAATTGGCTGGGGGGGGGGGGGGGATATAACCTAACAATGGACATTTCTACACTAAAGACAGTAGCATGTAAAATGTATCAACTCAACTTGACTTTCACTTCATTACAAAGTACAAGGGAACACTGTGCAGGAAAAGAGATTTAACTTTCACATACAGTAAGATCTGTGAAAATGTGGAATAGATCCAAAAACTAGTTTTAGCGAGCTCAGTATATTGTTTTAAAAAGAGCTGGATGCATTCCTAAAATGCACAAAATATATCTGGACACAAATTTTTAGAGGTAATAACACCAGGGGTAGTTGATTAATGGAATATCCAATTCAGGTTCAGGAAGGTAAACTCCTCCCCCCCCCCGGAGCAAATTGGATCATGCATTTGTTTTGTTTTGGCTGTGGATCAACTATAGGCATAGGATAGTGTATAAGAAGGTTTTATTTATTTATTTATTTTTGCCTCTGGATCAACTATGGGCATATGATAGTATATATATATATATATATGGAGTATATAAATGGGAGCAAGAACGTGAATATAGGGGGAGGAAGGAAAAAAACAACTTGCTCACCCGGCGCTTAGACAATAAATAACATTAATTGCATTAATATAAAGGCAGCTGCTATAAAATCAAACAGAATAAATATAGGTGTATACAATAGGTAAAGAAGCTAATAGCTGCACCATAAATGACACACTAGCAGCGCTCAATCATATGTCCCAACATATAATCATAAAATCAAAATAGAAAACTGCAAATGGGAAAAGGATAGAGTTCATGCACTGTGTCAAACAGTCAGTATCCTCAAGCGATCATCACACAAAGGGACCCTTCACCTCACCACGGTGCTCACCCCTTTGGTTGTGAACTCACCAGATAATCGATATATATAGGTCCAAAATACTGCTGTTAACAGAACGATAACGAACCATCCGACCACCTCGAGACTCTGGATGAGGCACCAAACTCCACCAGAAATAACTGGGTGTATCCAAAAAAGCCTAACGACCATTGGATGGGATGATCTCACATGGGGCCAAGCGATAGATCGTAGTGCATGAAAAGATAACAAGGTCTCATAGCGTAATACTACTTTAATGAAACCTTTTATTTTCCCCAAAAGAACATACCCCTGAAGCAATTGCACTTACAACAAAATTCAGCATATACAGCATAAACATGGAAGAAGGTCAACCTGCGTACTGCAGCCGGTCCCCGTACTATCTGCTCGCCGCTCGGTACCTAGCTGACACAAACATCCGGGTCCGGCGTCTGACGTAGCCATCCTTCGTGACCGCGTGACCACGCTCTGACGCGTTTCGTCAGCAAGTGACTTCAACAGAGGGCGTGGTCACGCGGGACGGTCACTGGTATTTAACTGCGATGGAGTGGGTGGTGCCAGTCATTAACCGGATGATGCAGATATGTCACAGCCCCCGTACTTCCGCCCAAACCAGCGCATATCACCATGTGTGTTTCACTTCCGCCATGACCAAGCGTCACCGCCATCACGTATCACATCCGATTAACCCCCTCCGACGCCCAGTTCACCAGACACAGAGAGTAATCAGACTTTGGATCATAGGGGGATCATGCAGCGATTACATATGGTATTCGTAAGGCCATACACGGATGGAAAAACATAGTGCAATCAATAAAAACATTACAATATTGTACTAAAACCATTAAAAGCATTAGTACCAATTAATATACACACTGTAAAATATATAACACATTGTAGAAAACCATTCATATTACTAAGATGGCAGCAAACATGAAATAACTATGCATACATAATATATGTGAAATATACAACGCATTATAAAAAAACATTAATATTATTAAAATGGCAATAAAGATGCGATAACTATGCATATATAAAACATTAATATATAAAGGTTAATATATAAAAAAAAAAATCAATATATATAAAACACCATATATATAAAACGACACAGGTTACTAGTACTACTCATAAAACCGATTAAAACTGATTAAATGTATTAATAGTTACTAATAAAACAATTGATGTCAAGATCAACATTTAACCCCTTCGGACTCAAAGAATTGGTCAAAAAGATCCAATGTGTTTCCCATTTGGACAGGTCTCTTACCTTATTTGATCCCCTCCAAACTGGGTCAACCCGCTCAATGCCCCAAAATTTAAGATTAGTGGGGTCCTGATTGTGATGCTCTTTAACCACCTCCCACCCGGCCATTGTACATGTACAGCCGGGTGGGAGTCTTGTCCTTCTGAATGGACGTTCCGGAACGTCCTTCAGAAGGAGCGAGATTGCGCCGCCGCGTGCACGCGCAGCTGCGCGATCTCGATGTGCCTGTGTCCCTCGGACACAGCGCAACAAGATGCGTCAGGAGGGCCCTGTGATTGGCCCTCCTGATCACATGTAAATACAGCCGTTGTAACGGCTTCGATCTCTTCTCCTCCCTGACAGATCCTGTCAGGGAGGAGAAGAAGAGGATCGATACTGGAGCTGGGGTGATCAGTGAGTATTTCTGATTTCAATAGATTTTTATTAGAGAGTAACAAAGACAAATAACAACGGAAGTGGTACAATAGTGAAGGCTATTATACAACAAATAAAAGTTGAAAAGTGGAGGTCAACTGTAGCAGGTGGATACCCAGCCCTCAATGCTATTAAAACATCTAGGGTTAAGTCATGAGAAAAGTAGACAAACCTACGTGCTATAAGAGAGCAAAAGGTGGTCACTATCTAGTAAGTGCAGGGGATAGCCCCCAAAACTGTAGGGTACCCCCACCCAAGACACCCCTAAAGGGAGCAAACTGTGTCTCGGAAGAGGCACCCCACGTGTGAACTGCAAAATGGTATAGTGACCCCAAAAAAAAAAAAAAAACTGCAAGGGAGAACAACCTACAAGAATGCCATCTACCGGCCCTAGATGGAAGAGGCACGGGGCCCCAACTACAGGTGTGTAAAGGTACGATGAAAGCTCCACCAAAATAGAAAACATAGTCTCCAAACCACTTCCTAGAGAACTAAACAATTCGGATCGTCAACAGTTGGCTATAAGTACAGTAAAACCAAGAGTTGAACAGGCAAAGAATAGAAAAAGGAAAAAGAGAAGAAAGAAGGCAGACAGCCTACGAAGTAAGAAGAAAGAAAAGAGAAGGGAATGCAAAAAGGGGGGAAGGAGGTTCCTGCGGACCGGATCCTGAAGACACTGTGAGACAAATAGGCAACAGGGTAATGGGAGGTAAAAGGGAAAAAAAAAAAAAAAAAAAAGGGGGGTTACCCCACTGTCCAGTGCAAAGAAAACATCAAATAGTAACATTCATGTATGCAGCCCAGGGTTCCCAGATACTTTCAAACTTTTCCCTGGAGTCGTCCAGAATACTATACATCTTCTCCTGTGCCATTATCCACGAAATCTTACCCTTAGCCAAGCGGAGTGGAACCGAAGGCATCTTCCACTGCCTGGCTATCGCCATCTTGGCACCAAGGAAGATGTAGAAAATGAGGGATTGGGTGTGTTTAGGGAGCTTAGGGATGCGTTGGCTCAACAGGGCTTGAGCAGGAGATGGATGCAACGTGAGACCAGAAATCCGACGAACAATGCCGTAAATGCGCTGCCAAAACGACCTGAGTTTGGGGCATTCCCAAAAGATGTGGAGAATGGTGCCAGCCAGGTCACATCCCCGGAAGCAGGTAGGGGATGTGGAGGGAAAGATGGTGGCCAATCTGGCCGGCACCATGTACCACCTCAAAATAACTTTAAGATTAGCTTCCATGAGGCCAATATTATGAATACCCCGGAAAGAGCGCCCAACATTAGCGTGCCAGTCAGAGAGGTCCCAGTCTAATTTGAGGTCCTGCTCCCATTTAAACATATAGACAGATTTGGTTTGTGCATCGTTCAGTAGAGCGTAAATGAGGGAGATTCCCCCCTTGACATCAGAAATTTTAGCACACCACTGTTCATAAGGCGTTACCCGTAGGGGTTCCGAGAATTTGGACCTAAGAGAGTTAATAAAGTGCGAAATTTGGGTAAGACGGAATTTCTCTACAGGCGGCATCTTCAACTTTGTGGTACAATGAGAAAGAGTGATAGGACCCGAGCTATCCAAAAAGTGGCCAATTCTGTACATGCCTTTGTCAGTCCACCATTTAAATGCCCCTATGTTTTCACCTGGAGGGAAGGCCGGATTATGGAATAGGTGAGTAAGGGGAGCCCAAGGCGAAGTAACTTTATGCGTTTTGTGTATGCGATCACAGATGGATAAAGAATGTGAAAGAGTAGGGGCCAGCACCGGGGGGCGGGCTCGAGCAGGTCTCCAAAGCAGGTAGTCAATGGTGTGTCGAGGGACTGCTTGGCGTTCCATAAAGTACCAGTCAGGCTTCCCCCCTCTGGAATAAATGACGGAAAACTGAGTCAGCTGTGCTGCCAGATAATATTTCCAAAGGTCCGGAACTCCTAAGCCCCCCTGTTTCCGGGAGCGTAGAAGCGTAAGTCTATTAATTCTATATCCCTTCGTTCCCCAGATAAATTTAAAGATGTGTCCTTGTAAGTTTTTAATGTGGGATTTCCGCACCGGGATTGGGAGCGACCGGAAAAAATAAAGAATACGTGGCAAGAGTGTCATCTTAACCGCATTGACTCTCCCTAACCAGGAAATGTGACAGCGAGACCAGTCAGAGAGATCCCGTTTTAGTCGTTGTATCAGGGGCGGATAGTTGGTCGAATAGAGTTTGTCTATAGTGGGAGTCAAGGAGACTCCAAGGTAAGGAATAGAATTCGATTGCCAGGAGAAGGGGAAATGGTCTTTCAGACGATCCACCAGTGGCCCAGGGAGAGTGATATTAAGGGCCAGCGACTTAGTCATGTTTACTCGCAAGCCAGAAGCCGCCCCAAAGGTGTCCAAGAGGGAAACAATATTGGGAAGAGAGATCAATGGGGACGTAACAAAGAGCATTATATCATCCGCGAACAACGCACATTTGTGGAACTCGGACCCGCATTGTATGCCATGTATATCAGGGTGAAGACGGATCGCTGAAGCAAGAGATTCAAGGGCAACAGCGAAAAGGAGCGGGGAGAGGGGGCATCCCTGTCTCGTTCCCCTCCGGATCCGGATGTCTGCAGAATAGTATCCCTGCATTCTGACCTGAGCTGCCGGCTGGGAGTAAAGGGCTCGTAGTGTAGTGATGAAAGAGGGACCAAAACCCCATCGTTCGAGGGTACGGAAGAGGAACGGCCATGAAAGGGAGTCAAAGGCCTTTTGTAGGTCCAATGACAGGAGAAAACCAGGTTGGGAAGGGCCTCCGTCCCACCCTGAATTTAGCAGCGAGATGACATCAACAACCCTCCTTATCTGGTCAGGTCCCTGCCTACCCGGAATGAACCCCACCTGATCCTTATGAATGTATTTGGCAATAAAGCTGGATAAGCGATTAGCATAAATTTTGGTCAATATCTTTAAATCATTATTAATGAGAGATATTGGTCTGTAATTGCCCACATCGGAGGGATCCTTCCCCGGCTTGGGGATAACCGAAATGTAAGCTTTATTAGAGGCTTCATCCAGGCGAGCTCCGCCCCTGAGGGCATTGAAGAACCTGACCAGATAAGGAGATAGGACCGACGCAAATGTCTTGTAATAGGAATTGGAAAAACCGTCAGGACCTGGGGTGGAATTGGGTCGAAGGGACTTGATCACTTCCAGCACCTCCCGTTCGTCAACAGGGGATTCCAAAAGGGATCTATGCGTATCCGTGAAGCGGGGGAGAGGCACGTTGTCTAGGAACGAGTCAGGATCGTCCCCCTTATGGGGGGTGGGGGCCGCATAAAGTTGGGAATAGAAGGAGTGGAAGGAATCCATGATGGATGTAGGGTTGCTCGAAAGAACACCAGCGGGGGATTTTATTTTGGGCATGGAAATCGCCCGAAACTTTGGGGAGAGCTTCGATGCCAATTTTGTACCCATTTTATCTCTAAAAGCATAAGCGCGAGCCCCTTGCCAGCGCAGGGCCTTTTCGGCCCTGGAAGTTAGGGCCAGGTTAAGTGACAATTTAATCGCATCCAGTTCGGCAAGAGAGGAGGGATTAGGGGAGCGCTTGTGGGCTCTACGGAGGCGAATATATTCTGTCTCTAAGCGGGTGATATCAACTAGACTTTCCTTTTTAATTTTCGCCCCCAGCTGGATGAGGTAGCCTCGCAGGACAGCCTTATGGGCCCCCCATAAGGTAGTAGGGGATGTGTCTGGGAGATCATTAAGCGTGAAGTATTCGCGAAGCACGGTGTCTATCATGGAGCATCTAGCCGGATCGCTCAGAATAGATTCATTAATTCTCCATGGAGAGGGGCCTCGGGGAAATAGGGAGCAGGAGAGCTGAAGAGTGACCATGGAATGGTCCGACCAAGGGACTTCTCTAATTTTAGACTTCTGGGCAGAAGGGATATCCGTTGTGGGGATGAAAATGTGGTCAATCCGCGCAAACGTATGATGAGGGGCCGAGAAATGTGTGTAATCCCGAGTAGATGGGTTCAACTCCCGCCAAATATCAATCAGACCCAATGCATGGAGCGATCTAGCCACCCGAAGGCTCTGCTTCGAAGGTCGGCGAAGCCGACCACCGGAGGATTGGGATTTATCAAGGGAGCAGTCGAGGGCTAAGTTAGAATCCCCTCCAATGAGAACGCGGCCCTCAAAGTGGGGAGAGAGAAGGAGAAACATCTCGGAGAGGAATTTCGCCTGACCCTTGTTAGGGGCATAGTAAGAAATAAATGTGTATAACACTCCTTGTATGTGGCCCTTGACCAGAATAAATCGGCCCTGGGGGTCCCTTACGGTGTGCAGGTGCGAGAAGGAAAGGGATTTAGCAAAAAATATGGCCACCCCTCTCTGTTTGGAGGGGGCATTGGCAAGATAAAACAAGGGGTATTTATGGTGGACATATGTCGGTTGGTAGGATTCCGGGAAGTGAGTCTCCTGAAGCAGGAGAACCCCCAATCCTTGGGAATGGTAATGTTGGAATGCCTTCCTACGCTTAACAGGTGAATTTAAGCCCTGGGTGTTGTGTGATGCCACCTGTAGAGAAGAGACCGTACTCACATTAGGCTGCATGTTGCGCGGGGAGGAGGCACGCTGAAGTAGGTGATCCGGCGGGATCCCGAGAACATCCCCGGAGGAGACTATTCACAGCGGTAGCAGGCTTGTCAGGAGCAACAGGGAACCAGAAGGACCGCAGGAACCTAAGGGGAAGAAAAAGACACCAGTAAAGGGAGAAAAAGAGAAAAAAGAAGACAACAGAGGAAGAAGAAAGTAGCAAGTCCAAAGACTTGCCAAGGGATGAGAAAGCCGCAGGAAGGACCCGCAGCTCCTCATCACGTGTAAGGATGCGTCCTGAACCAGTCAGGGCACATTCCTGAGGGAGGCCAGATGAAATCATCTAACGTCCGACAGGAGGAGGCACATTAAAGCCTCTCCGGCCATAGGGCACCAGCCCGGCACCCTCATAAAAAAAATCAACAAAAGATAGCAAAATTCGAGCACGAAAATCACCCCTAGGTGTAGAAAATGGGGAGTTGACCCAAAAGCATCAATAGGAGGTTAGGTCTAGGGGGGACAGGGGAAAAGGACAACATGGGGAGGGGAAGGTAGGCAGGGAAAAAAAAGAAAAAAAAGAAAAAAGGGGGGGGGATAAAAATAAGGGGGGGAGGGGGTACTGGGGAGGGGGGGAGCTGCAAGCTTAACGACAACAGATTAAGCAGTAATTACAGTCCCAGTATTCAAAAAGAACCTGACCAGCGTGAAGAAAATAGAGGAGGTAAGTCAGATCAAAAATTGTAAAATAAATAGTTCGCTGGAAAAAGGGAACAAAACAGTCCGGAAACAGACCCAAAAAGGGGGGCCAAAAAATGGAGGCAGGGATCATCTCGGACCCCCATCAGGCGAGGAAGGACGAACTTCGACGACTGAAGAAAGAAGATTCCAGAGGAGCAATGCAGATATCAGGGAGGCTGGACATCACGGTGACGCTTCGTTTGCTGCTTGTTCCAAACTGAGGAGACAGGGCTGATCGGAGGGGGTCGCTTGGAAGATTCTCTCCTGGAAGTGGACGGGGCAGGATCCCTGGTGATGATACCCAGATGCAGGAGCATGCCTTCACCCTCCTGGAAGTTGGTGAAGTTGTACGTCTTGTTCTGGAATTGAAAGTTCAGCCGGAAGGGGAAAGACCACCAATATTTCAGCGCCCGGGCAGAAAGAGCTTGTGTAAGCGGCTTTAGAGCTCTTCGGCGTTGAATAGTGAAGGGGGAGAGGTCGGCGAAGAGTTGAATCTTGTGACCCTGGATGGATAGGTCCTCCCTACCCCTACTCACTTTCATGAGCTCCTCTTTAACCCCATAGAAGTGGGGTTTGACGATAACATCTCTGGGAAGGCCATCTTTGCGGGGCGGTTGTAGGGCCCTGTGAGCCCGGTCTAGCTCCAGGCGATGGTCCGAAATGTTCGGAATGAGATCCCTAATAAAAGCTTTAATTGTGGTAGGAATGTCCGTGATGGTTTCTGGGATCCCTCTGACCCTAAAATTTAGGCGTCTGCTTCTGTTTTCCATATCATCCAGCTTACTAAGCGCTGTGTCTAGTTGATCTTGGATAGTCTGGATGCATGCTGTGTTTTGATTGGCCCTTGCGACAGTCTGATCCACAGTGCTCTCAATTGCTTCAATCCGGGTGCCAAGGTTCTGGAGTTCCGCCTTAATGGATCCCGTGATTTGTGAGGCATTATGGGCCAGGCCGGCAGCTAGCATCTCCGAGAACCTAGTCATCAACAGTGTGATGTCCGGAAACTGTCCTGGGGAGGTGAGGCCTGGTTGGTGAGGGAAAGCCAGGGCCTCTGGTGAATGCAGCCCCATGATCCCTGGGGTCTGTGCAAGGTGTCTGCTGAGGAGGGATTCAGTGGAGGCTGGTGATAGTAATGGGGGCTGTGGCAGGTATGCAGGGGTCACTGGGAATGGCCAGGGATCGGGGGAGGCTGAGGGGGTGTCCATAGGGCAAGCTGGTATGTCCCCTACCTCCTGTGTGCCTCCGTCCTCTGAGGGAAGAGAAGGCGCGGTCGCCATCTTGGCTGTGTCCCGCTCCGGGGACAAGAAGATTAGACGGCGGGAGACCTCGCTCCGGGGACCCGCCGACATCCAAGGGTGAACCGCTGGAGGAAGGAGCAGCTATCGGTGCCGATTGCGGGGCTTCGTGCGCTCCGATGCCGGCGCTGGTGCCTGAATGAGACCGGGGAGGCGCGGAGCTCCGGGCTAAGCTGCCATGACGGAGCAGCCGCGCATGCGCACTCCTCAGTGAGTATTTCTAAGTACTCACTGATCACAGGGGGGGTCTGTGCTGGTAATCAGATGATTGATTACCAGTGCAGCCCTGGGGGGGGTGGGGTGCCACTAGAGCCACCAGGGATGCCCACCCATGACCACCAGGGATGCCCACCATGGCCACCAGGGATGGCAAACAGCCTGCCAGTGGTGCCCTCCTATCAGAGCTGCCCACCAATGCCATATATCAGTGCTGCCCACCAGTGCCCGTTATTGCCATCCACCAGTGCCGCCCACCAGTGCCCATTATTGCCCACCAGTGCTGCCTATCAGTGCCCATCAGTGCCCCCATCAGTGCCAATCAGTGCCGCCCATCAGTGCCGATCAGTGCCACCTATCAGTGCCCATCAGTGCCGTCGATCAGTGCCCATCAGTGCTGCCTATCAGTGCCCATCAGCGCTGCCTATCAGTGCCCACCAATGCTACATATCAGTGCTATCTATCAGTGCCACATATCAGTGCCCATCAGTGCTGCATATCAGTGCTACCTATCAGTGCCCATAAGTGCTGCATATCAGTGCCACCCCATCAGTGTCTCCTCATCAGTGCCTGTCAGTGCGGCGTCATCAGTGCTCATCAGTGCAGAAAAAAACGTATCTATTCACAAAATTTTATAACCTAAACAAAAAACTTTTTTTTTTTTTCAAACTTTTCTGTTTTTTTTATTTGTGCACCAAAAAAGAAAAAATCTGGCAGTGATCAAATACCATCAAAAGAAAGCTCTATTTGTGGGGAAAAAATGACACAAATTTGGTTTAGGTACAATGTTGCATGACTGCGCAATTGTCATTCAAAATGCAACAGCGCTAAAAGCTGAAAATTGGTCTGGGAAGGAAGGGGGTTTAAGTGCCCAGTATTGAGGTAGTTAAAGTGCAATGATACATTGTGATCTTTGAACCCTTTTCTAATGTTAGCGGTGTGTTCAGATATTCTGATCGCGAGGGTTCTTTTAGTTCTACCAATATAAATAAGCCCACAGGGGCATTCCATGCCATATACCACATGGGTCGTATGGCATGTGATTAGATCCTTGATCTCAAAGGATTCGCCATTCGCCAAAGAGTAAAAAGAGGAAAAACCCCGCAAATGGGTCCGCACTTGTTTGCAAGACTTACACCGCCGACAGGCATAAAAACCTGTTCTATTATCCCAGAACATAGTAGGTTTAGTGGGGGGATCCAAGATTTTACAAACAATCTGATCTCCAAAAGTGGGTGCTTTCTTATATATAAACGTAGGTCTTGGTGGTAAACTGTTGCCTAGAATTTTATCCAGACACAGAACACCCCAATGCCTTCTGATGATATCCTCAACCTCCTTATATTGAGCATTGTACTGTGTTAGGAAACTCCACTCGTGTTTGTTATCCAATGCTCGTCTGGATTCAGCCAAGCAAGCTTGCTGCGAGTGTACAGCAACCTCAGATATATTTGTATCCAATAATCGACCATCGTATCCCTTTTCAAGGAAACGTTGTCGAATAACTAGAGATTGGGTCATAAAGTCTGTATCTGAAGAACAGTTTCTCCTCACCCGTAAGAGTTGCCCCTTTGGATATTCTGCAACCAGCGGTAGTGGTGGCCACTATGGATGGGGAGGTACCCATTGCGGTCCGTGGGCTTGAAATACACTTTGGTTTCCTAAGCCCCGTTCCGCAACATCACCTCAACATCCAAATAGTGGATGGACTCATGACTCCAATTAAACTCCAATTTGATGTTGTTAACATTGGAGTTTAATGAGTTATCAAAATCCTTCAAGCTATTTTCAGAACCCTCCCATATAAAGAATAGGTCGTCAATGTACCTTTTGTACAGCTTCAACTCATTCTTACATTGGGCATAGATGAACCGATCCTCCCATTCCCCCATAAATAAATTGGCTAGGCTGGGAGCAAATTTGGCTCCCATAGCCACGCCACGTTTTTGACTATAAAACGTGCCGTTGAACCAAAAATAGTTGTGCGCTAAACAGAATTCAAGAGCGCATCTGAGAAACCTGTTTTGGGGGTCCGGGAGGTCGGTTCTTCTACAAAATGCCCAATTGAGGGCTAATAGGGCGTCCTCATGCTGTATCACTGTATATAAGGAGGAAACATCCGCGGTTACCAAAAATACCTCTTTCTCTGGGGATATCTGGACTTCTTTCAAGGCACACAGAAAGTCTTTAGTGTCTTTCAAATAAGACCTCAAGTTCACTACACTAGTTTGTAAAAAGAAGTTGAGATACTCTCCCAGTCTAGCAGTAACCAAATTTATCCCATTCACTATGGGTCTAGCGGGAGGGTTTTGGACATCCTTATGCATTTTGGGTAGGGTATATATCGTGGGGATCCGATTGAAACTGGGCATAAGGTATCTCTGTTCTTTATCAGAGAGAACCCGTTGATAATACCCATAAGCTACCAGATCTTTCAGAATCCTCCGATATTCTAAAGTGGGGTCACCCCTTAACTCCTCATATGTCTCTGTGTCGGATAGCAAATCGCACAGCTACCTATGATAGAATTCTTTTTTGAGGATCACAACCCCACCCCCCTTGTCCGCTGGTCTGATTATAACATCTTTCCTTTTCTGCAGAGCCTCCAAGCCATCCTGAATGTATCGAGGGTTGACTGCCTTCTTAGGCTGTAGGGCCTTAACGTTCTGAATGACTACATTTTTAAACACTTCTACACATTGGTTAGAAGGTTGTGGAGGGTTAAACAGCGAGTGGTTTTTTAGGCCACTATCCACTCCTATAGTTGGTACATTGGTGTTTACCGGATTCCTATTGGTGACCCTATTTGGATTCAGGAAATAGTGTTTTAGATTGATTTTGCGGATATATTTATGTACATCAATGTACACATTAAACTTATTGAGGGATTTGTGTTTAGCACACTTAAGCCCTGCATTCAGAATATTGGACTCTTTCTGCGTGAGTGAGATACCCGCTAGATTGTATATGATCTATGATATAGGATCTAATCACATGCCATACGACCCATGTGGTATATGGCATGGAATGCCCCTGTGGGCTTATTTATATTGGTAAAACTAAAAGAACCCTCACGATCAGAATATCTGAACACATCGCTAACATTAGAAAAGGGTTCAAAGATCACAATGTATCATTGCACTTTAAAGAGCATCACAATCAGGACCCCACTAATCTTAAATTTTGGGGCATTGAGCGGGTTGACCCAGTTTGGAGGGGATCAAATAGGGTAAGAGACCTGTCCAAACGGGAAACACATTGGATCTTTTTGATCAATTCTTTGAGTCCGAAGGGGTTAAATGTTTATCTTGACATCAATTGTTTTATTAGTAACTATTAATACATTTAATCGGTTTTAATCGGTTTTATGAGTAGTAACCTGTGTCGTTTTATATATATGGTGTTTTATATATATATTGATTTTTTTTTTATATATTAACCTTTTATATATTAATGTTTTATACATGCATAGTTATCGCATCTTTACTGCCATTTTAATAATATTAATGTTTTTTTATAATGCGTTGTATATTTCACATATATTATGTATGCATAGTTATTGCATGTTTGCTGCCATCTTAGTAATATGAATGATTTTCTACAATGTGTTATATATTTTACAGTGTGCATATTAATTGGTACTAATGCTTTTAATGGTTTTAGTACAATATTGTAATGTTTTTATTGATTGCACTATGTTTTTCCGTCCGTGTATGGCCTTACAAATACTATATGTAATGGCTGAGAGTTCCCCCTATGATCCAAAGTCTGATTACTCTCTGTGTCTGGTGAACTGGACGTGAGAGGGGGTTAATCGCATGTAATACGTGATGGCGATGACGCTTGGTCATGGTGGAAGTGAAACACACATGGTGATATGCGCTGGTTTGGGCGGAAGTACGGGGGCTGTGACATATCCGCGTCATCCGGTTAATGACCGGAACCGCCCACTCCATCGCAGTTAAATACCAGTGACCGTCCCGCGTGACCATGCCCTCTGTTGAAGTCACTTGCTGATGAAACGCGTCAGGGCGTGGTCACGCGGTCACGAAGGACGCCTACGTCAGAGGCCGGACCCGGATGTTCGTGTCAGCTAGGTACCGAGCGGCGAGCAGATAGTACGGGGACCGGCTGCAGTACGCAGGTTGACCTTCTTCCATATTTATGCTGTATATGCTTCAGGGGTATGTTCTTTTGGGGAAAATAAAAGGTTCCATTAAAGCAGTATTACGCTATTATCTTTTCATGCACTACGATCTATCGCTTGGCCCATGTGAGATCATCCCATCCAATGGTCGTTAGGCTTTTTTGGATACACCCAGTTATTTCTGGTGGAGTTTGGTGTCTCATCCAGAGTCTCGAGGTGGTCGGATGGTCCGTTATCGTCCTGTTAACAGCAGTATTTTGGACCTATATATATCGATTATCTGGTGAGTTCACAACCAAGGGGGTGAGCACCGTGGTGAGGTGAAGGGTCTCTTGAGGATACTGACTGTTTGGACTATCATCTTTAGAGGACATTGGGACACAGTGCATGAACTCTATCCTTTTCCCATTTGCAGTTTTCTATTTTGATTTTTTGATTATATGTTGGGACATATGATTGAGCGCTGCTAGTGTGTCATTTATGGTGCAGCTATTAGCTTCTTTACCTATTGTATACACCTATATATATATATATATATATATATATATGGAGGTTTTCTATTTTTTTTTATTAATTGAACTAAATGGACTAGTGTCTTTTTTCAACCTGGCTAACTATGTAACTCTCTGGGTCCCAATGTATGGCCGATAAGGTGAAAGAAGCAGTGGCGTCAGGAGGGGGAGGGGCTGACCCGGGCTTTAGCCCCGAGTGGGCCCCCAAAAAGCCCTGAGTCCCAAAGCCTGGGGTTGGCTGGGAACTCGGGGATTAAGTAATCTATATGCTCACCAAAAAGATTCAAGCCACCAGGACCTATATCACTTATAGAATGGATGGATGCTCCAACCACACTTGCACTCTCTTATCAGTGACCTCCTGAAGACGCGAATCTGTGAAATGCATTGTGGTCTGTAGGCTTTCTGACACTTCCGGGTCTATCCAGCGACATCACATCCTGACTCCCGGGGAACGCACACCGGCCAAGACCACAGCAACGCTTTGTGGCAGGGTGACCAGTCAGCAGAGGAACGGAGGGGGAGATGGTTCCTATATCTATCTCTATCTCACCAGTGCAGGGATAGGCACTCATTGATGTCAGCACAATTATTTATTTATTCATGAGAGAATAAAAAACGGAATTAAACTATTATACAATTTTTGTGTTGCTCATATATATGCAATCGAACTACGGGAAGATAAGAGGGTGCAAGTGTGGATGGAGCATCCATCCATTGTATAAGTGATATAGGTCCTGGTGGTCTGAATCTTTTTGGTGAGCATATAGATTATCCATTTACCCACAGGGTGAAAAGGTTTCCATTTCTCATTCACAAAGGTGCAGGTGTTCTGACAGCCACTCATCTTCATCACACTATTGGACTTTTAGACATTTTTTGGTCATGTTTTCTGAATTGGACTGATCTTGTATGCACATAGCACTTTTTTGTATCTATTGGGAACAAGTTTTAGTATGCACATGAATTGTATTCACTTTATTTGGACTTTATTAACTAGATGATTTTATTTATAATTTATCGCTGGATATATATATTTATATATTTACTATTCACGTTTAACAGATTGCTAATGACACTCAGCTTTGAGTACACAGCAAACCATCTCATATAGGTATGGTTAGGTTGCCTTTTTGGCACATTGCTGCACATATCCATATATAGATACATCGTATCATTTTTGAACAGTATTGGTGGTGAATCCCAGCACATACACAAATTTATACAGCGCCTTATTTCACTATTGAATATTTCAGTTGTGCACGTGTTCATTGACATTTAAAGGGGCAGCAGTATATGTTGTTTTTTTAAAATTTAGGGGTTTGGCGCCTTCATTATATTTTATAGTTAGCAATCTCTTTAGTTTAGAATTGAGGCCTTGTGTGTTCAAAGTAAGTATTTTACTGCCCCCCACTAAAAATACAAAAAAAAGCAGAAAGAGATGAGGGTTATAAATGGAAAGGGCCCAGAAAGTTGACTTATGCATCATACAATATAGCAATTGAAACAGGCAGAGGACTTTGAAGTATAAGGGAATGGGCTGTCTTTGTGTAAACAAAGAATCAAAAATACCAGGTGGCAGACCCTGAGAAACACCCTGTATCCTCTGGAAAACTAGAGGATGCTTCAAGCATAGCTAAACTGTATTTTATTGCCACAAATGAAAACACTACTTAATTATTTTTTATTATTCAAAGCAAACTTACCCATCCATCCCTGTCTCCAAGTTATGTTTTGCTGAGAAACACTTTGAAAACCCCCCCTAGCATTTTTAACCATGACCCTAACCACTTGAGCAATGGAAGGTTTAACCCCTTCACAACCAGGCCATTTTTTGCGATACGGCTCGGCATTACTTTAACTGACAATTGTGTGGTCGTGTGGCGCTGTACCCAAATAAAATGTATTTCCTTTTATTTCCCCACAAAGAGAGCTTTCTTTTGGGGGTATTTTATCACCTTTGCATTTTTTTTTTCACTCTAAGCAAAAAAAGCCGACAATTTTTTAAAAAACAAACAATATTTTTTGCTTTCTGTTAAAAAACATATCCAATAAAAAAATGTAAAACATCTAATTTCTTCATCAGTTTAGCCCAATATGTATTCTGCTACATATTTTTTGGTAAAAAAAATTCCCAATAAACGTATATTATTTTGTTTGCGCAAAAGTTATAGTGTCTACAAACTATGGGATATTTTTATGAAATTTGTATTTATTTATTTATTTTTTTTACTAGTTATGGCAGCGATCAGCGACTTATATTGGGACTGCGACATTACGGCCAACAAATCAGACACTAAGTGATACTTTAGACACTTTTGTGGGGACCAGTGATACTAATACAGTGATCATCACTGCTAAACAAATATGCACTGTCACTGTACTAATGACACTGGCAGGTAAGGGGTTAACATCAGGGGCAATCAAAGGGTTAACTGTGTTCCTAGGGAGTGCCTACTAACTGAGGGGAGGTGCTTGTACAGTGAGAAGTGAGTGCAGTGCTTAGCAGAAACACAGGATCACTACCTCTCTTTTCACAGAATGGCGATCTGACTTGGAAGATTGTCATTCTTCTTCTCTCGGGAATGATCGGCCGGTCCTGGCAGACATCAAGTCCCCGGGAACTGCTCATTGCTACCTGCAGTCTAATCCCAGCAGAAGTGGGTTGCAGTGGCGCACATGTGCGCCCTAGACCCAGAAGTGCAAAACCGTGTACAGGTACGTGATTTTACACAGGAGAGCCGTCTTGCACACTTTATATGGTCGGCAAGTGGTTAAGATGACTCCTATAGCATTTAATTCCTGGAATCCATCTGCCCTTATTACAGGCAGGAGGGAGTGCTTAGCTGAGAAAGCCCATCTTTCCTTGCTCCATGTGAAAGAAAAAAATGAGGGACAGGCACTTTAAATTTTTTTCTATTATTATTTATTTATTGTATCTTTACACTGTACCAATCATTTTTTTTTTTTTTTTTGGTCACTCTTATTGTTATCATAAGGAATGCAAATATCCTTTTATGATAGCAATAGAAAGCAATAGGCAGAGGCGACAACTGGGGCCTTCAAAGCTTTGGATCATACTAAGTTAGGTATGATCACATGCTTTTTGCAAACCACTAATGGTTTGTTTACAACCGGAGAAACCAGAAGTGACAAAATACTCATCGCTTACACTTTCTTAGACCATAGTGAGCCATTCTGGTTCCTGATCAGTTCTATGGTCAATTAGGGGAAATACCAGCTGCAATCCAATGTTGTCCAAGGGGACAGGCAAGACCAGGAAAGCAGCGAAAGTGGCTGGGGGACCCCCTCCCGCCGCTTGTAAAAGCAATCCAATAGCTATTTATCTGCTAGACTTTCTTTTACAAGAAAGAGCTCTGTCGGTTCTAAAAAAACAATACCCGGATGATGAACGTACTATAGAATAAATTAGTTCATATAATCCAAAAATAAGATTTGCATACGTAAAATAATAAATCCAAATATAAGAATCGCATACGTAAAATCTTAAATCAAGTTATGCTGTGCTTAAACAAAAGTGCATATGTACAATCTGGCTTATATATGTGAAAACCTCCAAGTGTTTATTTAGTAAATTAATATTTTGTGCAAATAAGCAATAAAGTTCAATAAATTATTTAAAGTGCCAAAAAAATATTTTTTGCAAAATGGCATTACAGTAAATCATAATATATTATTCAAGTGTGTCACACATTCATTGTTTGTGCAAAAAAAAAAAAAGGTCCATAAATGGTGATGCTCTTAGCAAAGACACAATTCTTTAGACTTGATTCACAACTGTAGAGGAAATGCCTCCACCTTCAGTATTGGGCTCCTACTTGTGCGTGCTCTTCAGTGAAAACACTTATATGTGTGCTACCTCTCACCTCTAGCCACATATGTCAGAGCATATGGGTATTAAAGATTAAGCTTGCCTCTGGTCCTTTTCCTGTCAGTAAATTGGATGCCTCCAGCGGGATGGTTACTCCTTATTATAGGTGGGGGGGGAATGGATACTCGTGTATATTCCTTCCAATCCTCATATATACCTCTCCTTTAAGCTCCCTATTATATGCAAAGAAGGGCCATCATGGTGTAGTATTTCAATTACATGTCATTTGAAAAAAATTATAGTCACTCACATTTAAAACTGTACTATCCAATATTCCAGGCTGTGGTAACCACAGCGGACATTCCGTCCGTGTCCCGCCGCATCACTTCCGGTTCCTGTATGACCCGCCCTACGCGTTGCATTACGGATCATGTGATTTCTTCAGGGAAATACAGGAAGAGTACGTGATGCTACTTAAATAGTCTCTCTGGCAGAAGTATTTGTGAAGCCATCTTTATGTTTCTCTCCTCGGTATTAGCAGACTAAATACCGGAAGTATCTACGGGGCCATCTTGAAACATCCATTGCCAGTCTTTCTATATTCTTAATTCGTAAGCAGATAACGTGGGCAGATTTTATATAAATTTTTCAATTTATTTAATCCAACTCTATTACGGTTAGGTCGGATCCCGGAAATGAGGCTTGATAATTTAGGTTGTCAGGATTTAAGGTGCTTTTTTTGTAGACTCAAATTGATGGACTATGCCTTTCTTCTACCTAATTAAATCAAACCAATTACAGTAAAACCTTGGATTGCGAGCATAATTCGTTCCGGAAGCATGCTTGTAATCCAAAGCACTCTTATATCAAAGCAAGTTTCCCCATAAGAAATAATGGAAACTCAGATGATTCGTTCCACAACCATTTATTCATAAATCCTTCAATTTATAGTCCATATAAAAAGATTATAGCAATGTGATAGGTTGTGTAACCATAAAATGTCCATCCACAAATAGCCGCTTCCACAAGGGGATTGGAAGCAAAATCCAGCAGGAGCTACAGAGTATCAAAAGAGAAGAGAGGCGCCTCTAAGTGTAGCAAAATGGTTCCATTTAATGAAGGTACAACATTTAGCAACTCACATGGTTGATGAATAAAACAGGCACATCTAAGGATGCAGGCATCCGGGGTAAAGCTGTCCACATAGACCATCTTCTGAACCACCGGTTGCCAGTCTGTAATCCTGACCGGGAAGACCACCCTGGAGTAAAGCGATCTGATAGCGAGGGGCAGCATGGAAGGGATGACGTAGATGGTGGTGCGGAGGATGGTCTATGTGGACAGCTTTACCCCTGATGCCTGCATCCTTAGATGTGCCTGTTTTAATCATCAACCACGTGATTTGCTAAATGTTGTACCTTCATTAAATGTAACCATATTGCTACACTTAGAAGCGCCTCTCTTCTTCTTTTATACTCAGCTGTGACTTGAGGCTACTTGTATATCAAGACATTGCTTGTATATCAAGACAAAATTTATTTGAAAATTTTGCTTGTCTTGCAAAGCGCTCTTAAACCAAGTTACTCTCAAACCAAGGTTTTACTGTAATTATTTGGTATTACTGTTGAATCAAATGATTCTGGTTATTTGCTGTTCAGTTTACCAAGGGGGACCAGCTCTGTGTCATAGTATAGATAATTAGAGCCATATTCTATTAGGTTTGATTCATATATTTTTTTCTATCCACTTTACACTGACAGCTGTGCTGAGAACTGTGACATTGGCACAGTTGCCAGTTAACCGCCTTTTGAACTGATTATAGCAGCTGTTAGTTTATAGTCCTAGGTTCCATACTGTGCCAAAAAGTAAGACATCAATGGTTCACCTTTACTGAGTTATTACCTGTGGAGTACTGCAAATATTTGAAATGTCATTGCATTTGATAATGTCAGTGGGCTGCAAATTCCTCTGTAAGAAACACATTCTGTACATGTAGCAGAATATTTAACATAATGTTTCTTTGGGAGTACAGGCAAAAATTACAGATAAGCAGTCTTAGGTGGATGTGCTTTGCTAAAACACACACAATGTGAACATCAATTACGGAGCCAGATTGTGTGTTTTTTTTTAAATGAATGCTCTTACCTGTAGAGCTGGGACTGGTACTTTAGTACTAAAATTTTAAATGATTATGCACTTGGCATAAATGTGGTTCAGGTTTATACTGAGGATTATTAACTTTCCAACACAAAAACAAAGAAGGTAAACCAGGAAAATAATCTGGGATGCAATAATTTCTCTGATATTATAACTAAAAAAACAATAAAAATATCTGTTGATAGTTATTACAAATTTCAAGCCTAACACATTTGTGTTCTACAATTTTGAGGTATGGTCTTTAATGCTCCCTAGGGACAATTCTTACCATTATTACTTGTTAAAATAGTTTTAGGAAGTATTTTTTTTATTATTATTATTAAAGCCAGGACTAAAAAAAAAAACATAATTTTTCAAATCTTTTTGTCAGGTAAATTATAATGTGATTGTATAGGATCAAGGTTTTTCACCTTAATGCATACCTTTACGCCATTGCTTTTACATTAAATACAGCAGCTAGTTAGGTATTTTTTTACTGTGGATGTTCCTAAGTCTGAGAAAAGTGGTCCTGGTGACAAATTCACCATAATACCACTATTAGAGGTGATGGGAGAGGTGCCCCATCCCTTCACTTCCCGGTCATCTTCGGGCTTACCGGACCTGTTGGTTAGCCCGGAGCTGATCCGATCAGTGGCTGGGCAGGAAGCCGAGTGAGGTCAAGATAGCCCCCAATTGGCTCTTTGCCCTTGGAGGACCAGAGCGACGTCCGACGTCACTTCTGCCTTTCAGCCTTAAAGGGACGCTTTTTTTTTCTCTTGAAGGCAAAAGCGAATGCTTACACAAGTTGCGCCCACATATGTAAACATTGTTCAAACCACACATGTGAGGTATTGCTGCGATCCTTAGAGTGAGAGCAAAAATTGTATCACTAGATCTCCTCTGTAACTCTAAACAGGTAACCTGTAAAAAATTTTAAAGAGTCTCCTATGGAAATGATGTTTAAGTATCGTAGTTTGTCACCATTCCACGAGTGTGCGCAATTTTAAAGCATGACATGTTGGGTATCTATTTACTCGGTGTAACACCATCTTTCACATTATACAAGAAAATTGGGCTAACTTTGGACACAGATACAGCTCACTCTCCTCTATATGTGGTCGGCTGTAAATGGACTGCCTGTCCATTTGCATCCTACTGTCATCCGATTGGATCCTCCAAACAGATGGAGAACAGATCTCCATCCATCTGTTTTTAGCAAATAGGATTGGATTGCATGTCAATGGGCAAACTGAAAGGCAGACCCAATCAGCCTGCTCATGTGAAAGGGACCTAAAACTATCAAAAATCAACAAAACGGAGAAAAAAAAAATCACCATCTCGCTCCTGGCTAGTCTTCTCCTCTAGCAGCATGAGAGTTTAAATATCTTTAATAGCGCGTAGCATTTAGTAGAAGAAAAAGGAGTAAACATGCAAAGGTAGTCCCTTCAAGGCTCAATGGCTATGCTAGAAACTGTTAGAGTCAACTATGTTAAGTTAGACAAATACAAGAAGAGAGGGTTTTAATAGTCTGACTTTCAGACAATAATCCATTCACTCAGGGTATGTCATTTACAGTAAGTAGAGAAAATGTGTAAACAGTGTGAAGGTGCTTAGTCCTACAAAAAGTGGAAAGGCTAAAAGATATTATTTCTGCTGCCCCAGAATTTTAAAAGTATGAAACTAATAAAAATGATTATAGATCACAGATTTGAGAGGCGCTGATATAAAAATATATAACAGTTTTTATATCAGCGCTAGTGATGTCGCGAACATAAAATTCGCCGTTCGCGAACGGCGAACGCGAACATCGGCAAATGTTCGCGAACCGGCGAACATTGCGAACCGCCATAGACTTTAATAGGCAGGCGAATTTTAAAACCCACAGGGACTCTTTCTGGCCACAATAGTAATGGAAAAGTTGTTTCAAGGGGACAAACACCTGAACTGTGGCATGCCAGAGGGGGATACATGGCAAAACTCCCATGGAAAATTACGTAGTTGACGCAGAGTCGGGTTTTATTCCATAAAGGGCATAAATCACCTAACATTCCTAAATTGTTTGGAATAACGTGCTTTAAAACATCCAGTGTGTGTATACGATCAGGTATGATGTTGTATCGATCAGGTAGTGTAAGGGTTACGCCCGCTTCACAGTGACAGACCAAACTCCCCGTTTACCGCACCGCAAACAACCGCAAACAGACCAGAACCGACCAAAATGGGACAGGAACTGGGCTTTAAGGGTTAGGGTTAGGTTTAGTGTTAGGGGCTAGGGTTAGAGTTACGGTGAGATACTTAGGGTTAGAGTTAGTAACCCTACCCCTACGCCTCTAACCCTAACCGTCTAACCCTAAGCACTAAAAATAACCCTAACCCTAGCCCTAACCCTAACCCTAGCCCTAACCCTAATTCTAATTTTTTTCTGGTTCTGAACATGCTACAGAGCTGAAACTTCACAGGTACACTTTTTAGACCCCCCCCCCCCCCAGACACACAAAAAAAAGTTATTAAAAATTGTCCTTTTTGATAGAGAGCCAATGATTGGAAAAATTAAAAAAAAAATAAAAATAAAAAATTTCTTTGGATTTAGCATCGGGGGGGGGGGGGGTCTAAAAAGTGTACCTGTGAAGTTTCAGCTCTGTAGCATGTCCGGAACCAGAAAAAATTACGAATTAGGGTTAGGGCTAGGGCTAGGGTTAGGGTTAGGGTTAGGGTTAGGGTTAGGGTTAGGGTTAGGGCTAGGGTTAGGGTTAGGGCTAGGGTTAGGGTTAGGGTTATTTTTATGGCTAGGCTTAGAGGGTTAGGGTTAAGGTTAGAGGGTTAGGGTTATGGTTAGAGGGTTAGGGTTAGGTTTAGTGTTAGGGGCTAGGGTTAGGGTTACGGTGAGATACTTAGGGTTAGAGTTAGTAGCCCTACCCCTACCCCTCTAACTCTAACCCTAAGCACTAAAAATAACCCTAACCTTAGCCCTGACCCTAACCCTAGCCCTAACCCTAACCCTAGCCCTAACCCTAATTCTATTTTTTTTCTGGTTCTGGACATGCTACAGAGCTGAAACTTCACAGGTACACTTTTTAGACCCCCCAGACAATAAATCCAAAGAAATTTTTTTTTTTAAGTTTTTTTTTTTTTTTAGTTTTCCAATAATTGTCTCTCTATCAAAAATGACAATTGTTAAGAACTTTTTTGTGTGATTTAGTGTCTAGGGGGTCTAAAAAGTGTACCTGTGAAGAGTGTACCTGTGAAGTTTTAGCTCTGTAGCATGTCCAGAACCAGAAAAAAAGAAAAATTTTCAGTAGAGCAGGGATGGTGGGAACCCCTTTTACACCTATATGATCTTTTTTTTCTGGTTCTGGACATGCTACAGAGCTGAAACTTCACAGGTACGCTTTTTAGACCCCCCCAGACACTAATCCAAAAAAAGTCATGCCTGCCACCGTATATATCAGTGGTGGGTGGGCAGTGGCACTGCAGTGGGCACAGTACACTCTGTGGACCTGACAGTCACTGGCACCCAGGCAACTTCAATTATTAAAAAAATATATATATTTTTACTTTGCAAGCTGCTGTGCCACCGTATATATATATCAGTGGTGGGTGGGCACGCAGTGGCACTACAGTGGGCACAGTACACTCTGTGGACCTGACAGTCACTGGCAGCCCAGGCAACTGCAATAATAAAAAATATTTTTTTTTTTCAATTTGCAACAAGATGCTGTGCCACCGTATATATATCAGTGGTGGGCAGTGCACTGCAGTGGGTACAGTGCACTCTGTGGACCTGACACAGCACTCACTGCAATTATGACAGAGGAAAAAATATATATTTTTTAAAATGCAAGGTACTGTGCCTGTGCCACCCGAAATTAGTGTGGTGTGCACACAGTACAGTCTGTGGTGGGTCTGTGGCCTCTCACACACAGCGGGCAGGCAACTGCAGTGTACAATAGATATATATATATATATATATATATACATAAAAAAAATACTCAATTACCAGCCCTAAAAAGGGCTTTTGGGGACACTATATATATATATATATATATATATATATATATATATATATATATATATATAAATAAGAAAAAATACTCAATTACCAGCCCTTAAAAGGGCTTTTGGGGACACTATATATATATATATATATATATATATATATATATATATATATATAAAAAATTACACAAATACCAGCCCTTAGAAGGGCTTTTTGGGGTGCTGTCAGGATGCTGTCCTTACAGCAGTAGTGGACCAAGAACACTGACTAGCAAGACCAGGAACACTGACTAACAACTGTCCCTAGCTATTAACAGCAGCAGCAGCAGCAGCACTCTCCCTGCTCTCACTAACACACTGCTTCAGAATGATCTAAGATGGATGCTGCCTTTGCTTATTTATAGGAGGTGGGAGGGTGTGGGAGGGAGGTATGCTGATTGGCTGGAAATGTGCCTGCTGACTGTCAAGTTCAGGGTCAAAGTTTGCCTCAATGATGTATTATAGGGGGCGGACCGAACATCGCATATGTTCGCCCGCATCGGCGAACGCGAACATGCTAAGTTCGCCGGGAACTGTCCGCCGGCGAACAGTTCGGTACATCTCTAATCAGCGCCTCTCAAATCTGTTATCTAAGTAGAGAAAATGGTCAACGAAAAAATTTAAAAAAGTATTATACTATACAGTACAGGACTGGACAAAATAATTTTACACTGTTGTCGAGGGAGAGGACGATCACAGCTGCCAGACCTCGTAAAATTTTCTCTTAGCCCCTGGACAGGTAAGTGGCCTTCAAAATCATGGAGTTAACTAGGCCTTTCCAAAAGGGCACTGTTGGGGCAGCACGTTTCTTCCAGTATAAAATTATAGTCTTATGGGCATTGAACAATAGTTTGTTGAGTAGGGTTCTATGTGTCAGAACCACACCCTCCACTAAGCCGAGTAGGCATACAGCAACTGTCATTGGAAGGGGGGTGGCCAGGACCTCAGCAATAGATATTGTGACTTCTATGCCCATAAGGCTATCATGTGCAGAAGCATCGGAAAATGCCAAAAAATATGGTTGAAATTAGCAGGGGAATATACACATCTCCAACACTATGTAAAGCTAGATGATGATAATATCCCTGCTAATCTGGCCAGGATGAAATATATCCTATGTGGTGATGAGCAGAACACCCCCCGGTTCGGTTTGCACCAGAACACCGCGAACAGAGGAAAAGTTGGTTCAAATAAACAAACCCTATTGAAGTTTATGGGACTTGAACCTCGAAAATCCTTTTTTGAAGGCTTAAATGCAAGTTATTGCCCCAAAAAAGTGTATGGGGGTCCGGGTACTAACCTGGGGAAAATGTACTGTAGCAATGAAAAAAAAAGTTTTTTTAAAAATGATCGTTTTTAAAGGAGCACTGATTTACTAATTTTAATGAGGCCTAAAGTGAAACTATAAAAATGAAAAATTCCTTCAAATATCATGCCTGGGGAGTCCCCTGATTGTGCCTGTAAAGTAGTGCATCTCTACGATGTATGTAGCCTGCTGCAGCAATGCTGACATTTCTAAAGCAAAAAATGTCATATACAAATATACATACAAATTTCAAATCGTATGTACAGTACTTGTCATACAGGTGCAGAAAAATTGGGATTTGGTTGTTGGTGGTGCCTGAACACCATAATCCCCAACACAGTTACTCTTGCTGGGCGCAGGAACGGGCCCTGCTGCTAAAAAATCCATACAAATTTGAAATTGCATGTACTTGTCATACAGGTGAAGAAAAATTGGGCCTTGGTTGTTGGTGGTGCCTGAACACCCCAACCCCTCACAGTTACTCTTGCTGGGCACAGGGACCGGCCCTGCCATTAGAAATTATGTACGAAATTGACATTGCATGAACTTGTCATACATGTGCAGAAAAATTGGGCTTTGGTTGTTGGTGGTGCCTGAACACCTTAACCCCTCGCAGTTACTCTTGCTGGGTGCAGGAATGGGACCTGCTGTTAAGAATTCCATACAAATTTGAAATTGCATATGCTATACAGGTGCCAAAAATTGGGCCTTTGCTGTTGGTGGTGCCTGAACACCGTAACCAAGCCCTCGCAGTTACTCTTGCTGGGTGCAGGAACGGGACCTGCTGGTAAGAATTCCATACAAATTTGAAATTGCATGTGCTATACAGGTGCCAAAAACTGGGCCTTTGCTGTTGGTGGTGCCTGAACACCGTAACCAAGCCCTCGCAGACACTCTTGCTGGGTGCAGGAACGGGACCTGCTGTTCAGAATTCCATACAAATTTGAAACTGCATGAGCTATACAGGTGCCAAAAATTGGGCCTTTGCTGTTGGTGGTGCCTAAACACCATAACCAAACCCTCGCAGTTACTCTTGCTGGGTGCAGGAACGGAACCTGCTGTTAAGAATTCCATACAAATTTGAAATTGGATGTGCTATACAGGTGCCAAAAATTGGGCCTTTGCTGTTGGTGGTGCCCGAACACCGTAACCAAGCTCTCACAGATACTTTTGCTGGGTGTAGGAACGGGACCTGCTGGTAAGAATTCCATACAAATTTGAAATTGCATGAGTTATACAGGTGCCAAAAATTGGGCCTTTGCTGTTGGGGATTCCTGAACACCGTAACCAAGCCCTTTCAGTTACTCTTGCTGGGTGCAGGAACCGGACCTGCTATTAAGAATTACATACACATTTTAAATTGCATGAGCTATGCAGGTGACAAAAATTGGGTCTCTGCTGTTCTTGGTGCCTGAACACCGTAATCAAGCCCTTGCAGTTACTCTTGCTGGGTGCAGGAATGGGACCTGCTGGTAAGAATTCCATACAAATTTGAAATTGCATGTGCTATACAGGTGCCAAAAATTGGGCCTTTGCTGTTCGTGGTGCCGGAAACACCGTAACCAAGCCCTCACAGTTACTCTTGCTTGGTGTAGGAACGGGACCTGCTGTTAAGAATTCCATACAAATTTGAAATTGCATGTGCTATACAGGTGTCAAAAATTGGGCCTTTGCTGTTGGTGGTGCCTGAATACCATAACCAAGCCAAGCCAACCATAGCAAATTCAATCAGTTACATCAGCATCAGGGGCTTGATAGCTCTTGTTGATCCAGGACTGGTTCATTTTGATAAAAGTCAGCTGGTCAACAGAGTCTGTGGACAGACGCACACTTTTGTCCATCACAAAACCTCCAGCAGCACTAAACGTCCATTTAGAAAGCACGCTGGGAGCAGGACAGGCCAGTAGCTTCATTGCATATTGAGCAAGTTCTGGCCAGTGGTCCATTCTCAAGACCCGGTAAGCCAATGGATGCTCAGCTGGAAAGGTCTCTAAGTCTGCTCTTGTGCCTAGATAATCATGCACCATATGATGGGGACGCTGCTGATGGTTGCTTAAACCTAACAGCCCTGGGTGCTGCTGAGGACAAAAGAACTGTTTAAAGGCATTGGTCAGCTGGCCGCCTTCTCCACCACTCCTTTGGCTGAACAATGCCTGAGAAACACGTCAAGAGAATGTTGACCTCCCAGTATCTGGAAAGGTGGTAAACACATTTTCTTTCAAGGCCTCCTCAAGATGTTTCATCCTCTGCTCCCTTTGCAAAGGCAGGATGAGCTCTGCAACTTTAGGGTTGCCAACCAGTAATTATCCCTCTCCTTGATTGCACAAATCCTCAGGTCCTTTCGCAGGCTTTGCAGAATCAGGGAGCCCATGCAATGTAAGTTGGAGGAGGCATAAGCTTCTGAGTCCTCTGGGTCACTAAGAATGACATTGTCAGCAGGAGCAACCTCTCCCCAACCACATATAACTCCTGGTGTTTCTGAGGAATCAAAACCATCCCTTGAAGACTGCTGTATGCTATCCTTTACATCCATGCCGCCAAAATTCTCATCCTCCTCCTCCTCTTCCTCTTTGTGGCCCTGCAGGAATGATATCTGCATAAAGATGTCCTTGTGAGGAAAGGAAGGCCTCCTCTTCCTCCTGCTGTTCTGCCTCAAGTGTCCTGTCCATGATTCCACGCAGCGTGTGCTCCAGCAGGTAGACTAGTGGGATAGTGTCACTGATGCATGCACCGTCCCGGCTCACCATCCTTGTGGCCTCCTAGAATGGTGACAGGTTGATGCATGCATCCTTAATCAAAAGCCACTGGCGTGGCAGAAAAAAGACAAGCTCCCCTGACCCTGTCTTTGTGCCATACTCACACAGGTACTCATTGATGGCCCCCTGCTGCGGGTGCAGCCGCTGCAGTATTGCCAACGTTGAGTTCCACCTGGTGGGCATGTCACAAATGAGACGGTTGGTGGGCAGGTTGAATTCCCATTGAATGTCAGATAAGCAAGCACTGGCATTGAACGAACGGAAATGGCCACATACTTTTCTGGCCCTCAGGAGATCTTGGAAGCCTGGGTATCTGCTCAAGAAATGCTGCACCACCAGATTCATAACATGTGCCAAGCATGGAACATGTGTCAAGTGTCCCTCTCGGAGGGCAGAGAAAAAGTTGTTGCCATTGTCGCATACAACCTTTTCTGGCTCAAGCTGTCGTGGTGTCAACCATCTCTGAGCCTGCAGAACTGACAGAATCTCTGCACTGGTGTGACTCCTATTCCCTAGACAGACCAACTGAAGCACAGCATGGCATATTTTAGCCTGACTGCTTGCATAGCCCCTTGAACGCTTAGGGAGCACTGCTGCTTCAGAGGACAATTGAGCAGAAGAGGACATGGAAGAGGAGGAGGAGATGGTGGAGTAGCCAGATGTGGCAGAACTAGCACCAGCTTTTTGGAGGCATGGTGGCAAAAGAAGCTGCAACACCGAACCCTGTCCTGCATCCTTCCCAGCTGCCAGCAGAGTTACACAGTGCACCGTGAAAGAAATATAACGTCCATGTCCATGCCTGCTGAAAGAGCCAGCAGTAATGTGCACCTTCCTGCTGACCGCTTTGTCCAACTAGGCCAAAACACTACATTCCACATGATGGTAGAGAGCCGGAATGGCCTTTTTTCTTAAAAGAAATGCAGCACATTCCACAAATTTGCGAAAGGGAGCCGAGTCTACCAGATGAAAAGGCAGCAACTGTAATGCTAACAATTTGGCCAAGCTAGCATTAAGACGCTGATCATGTGGATGGCTGGGACAGTATTTCTTTCTTTGGTTCAAAAACTGGGGTAGTGAAATTTGCCTGCTGCTCAAAGCAAGCGGTGGTGTACTGCTAGCAGATTGGGTGCAAGTCTCTTTGTCATTCATTGCTATACCATCATCCCTCTCAATGCTGGTATTTGAGAGGGCATGAGGTAACATAGGATTAGAGATCACAGATGAGGAGCAAGGTGATGTATGCTTGTTTTGATCTGGTGCCTCTTTCAGGTGCTGCTGCCAACGGACTGCATGGCAAGTCGTCATATGCCTTGTCAAGCATGTGATGCCCAAGCAGCTGGTGTTTTGGCCAGCCTTGATCCACTTTAGACAGATGTTGCAAACAGCAACGCTGCGGTCTACTGCACAGGTGCTGAAAAAAAGCCGACACTAATGAACTTTTTTGAGTCTGCTGGGATTTTGCAGCACCCTGCACCTGTGGAGCTCTGTGTTGTGACGCAATAGGTTGGCTACTCCTATGGCTGCCCCTGGAGCAGATCCTGCCTCATTGGAGTTGTGCATCCTCCTCATCCTCCCCCTCCTCTATCCTGTCAGGCACCCAAGTACAGTCAGTGACCTCATCCTTGCCTCCCTCCTCATCACTGGAGCAAACTTGGCAATATGCTTCAGCTGTGGCAACATGACTGCTGGTTTCTTTTCCATCATTGTCACCCCCTCTATCTAGGCTCACGTTATTCCCTTCATCAACCTTGAAACCAACATCACAGTTTTCAAATTGCTGCACATCCTCCAGCAGCATGTCACTAACACTATGATCGAATAGTTCAGGTGACTCCTCCGTGCATGATGGTGGGGGCGACAGAGTAGTTGTGGAAAAGGAGCCTGTGGAACGGGCCGCTGTGGCAGCTGCTGTGGAAGGCAAATTACTGTAAGCGTGGGTGTCAGAGGATGAGGAGGATGAGGACCGCTTATTGATCCACTCCACCAACTCATCCACATGTTGTTGCTGAATAGCATGGGCAGCACTGGAAATAAAGGATGGGTGTTCCCCGCCTGCAGAGGATGAACTATGTCAACTGTGACCACCAATTTTCACAATGGACACAGAGGCTGCTTGCCCTCTTTTCGTGGCCTGTGAGCGTCAGCCTCTCCTTGTTGGCCTTTCAGACATGATGTTGATACAGATCAATATAGGGTATACACAACTGACCAATAGATACTCAATGACCTGATATGACGTAATCAATAGCCCTATAGATGAGCTGTGGTGGTTATAGATGTACCCAAATGATTGATGAACAATACTCTCACAGATATCTGATGTAATCTTTAATCCTATAGAAAATCTGTGATGCTTATAGGATGTACCCAAGTGACCGGTGAATAATACTCTCATTGAAAAATCTCTCCCTGCCTGAAACACGTTCCTGGCCCTCCCTACACTGCTAGGAATGAATCACTCACTGGCGCTACACTGTCTGAAAAATGCAAAGAAACAAATCTCTCCCTGACTGAAACACATTCCTGGCCCTCCCTACACTGCTAGGAATGTCTCACTGCACTGTCTGACAAACTCCAAAAAAAGCTACTCTCTCTCTGCCTCACACGCGTCCTTCTCCCTGTCTCCTTGCCCGCACAATCACACTACACGCTGCGGTTGCGCGGGCAGCCTTTATGTAGTGTGGGGCATGTACTTGGCCCCTGAGCCATGATTGGCTAAAGGCAGCCTGCCTTTAGTCCAATCATGGCAGAGATCATTTTATTACCAAAGCACGAGATCAGGGTGCATGCTTTGGCCAATCACATAATGTGCTGCACGCGCGGGGCGCAAATCTGGTTTCCCAATAAAGATTTGCATCACCAACAAATGAATATTGTCAAATGATAACCAACTCCCTCTCTAAATTTTTTAATACAAAAATGAGATTACAAGAGCTTTTTCTTATCCAAAGTGCATAATCTGATCAATGAAATAAAATGCTTATGTCTGTACAATCAGCTGATAATAATGGAAAATTAGCTTTCACTTCCAGATTGATGAAATAAGGATCAGCCCTTTTCTTTTTGAAGTGATAACTTTAGCCACTTGAAGGTTTACCCCCCTTCCTGACCATGCCATTTTTTGTAATATGCCACTACGTTACTTTAACTGACAATCGCGCAGTCATGCAACACTGTACCCAAATAAAATGTATGCCTTTTTTTTCACACAAATAGAGATTTCCTTTTGAAAAATTTGATCACCTCTGGGTTTTTTATTTTTTGCGCTAGGAGCCAAAAAGACTGACAATTTAAAAAAGAAAACAAAACAAAAAAAAAGAACAACAATAGTTTTTACTTTCTGCTATAAAACATATCCAATAAATAAAAATGTAAAAAATCAAATTTCTTCATAAATTTAAGTCAATATGTATTCTGCTACAGATTTTTGATAAAAAAAAAAAATCCGGGGGGGGGGGGGGGGCGTGTCCGGCAGCCAGCGGGATCAGACGTGAGAACAGAGAGCTCCGCCAATGACGTTTGTAATCGGCTTCAATCCGCCGATTATCCGAGCTTCTAGAGCACCATTTCATCCCTGAGAGGCTCCCCTAACCGTTAGGGTTCGATACCATCCTTTATTGTGAAAATCGGAGCCCGTTTTGAGCAGCGACGTTTTGAGGCCTAACAGCAGGGTGAAGCCGCGGCCTTTCCTGCCGCGGAGCGCAATCGCGTCTACAGAGCTCCGGTAAGACGATCAGCGCCGCTGTCATCTAAGCTTACTCCGGACACCCCCTTACAGATACATCTTCCTCCCACTCTCAGGGGGGATATCGATCTGGATATTGTCCTTTTTTGGAGCCTGACCTGGTCACTGTGTATGATGCCAGCTTAGCTACCCCGCACTAATCCACCACGGTCCTCCCAGCTCTCACAAAGGGTGACAACAATACCATGATGGGGAAGTCTGACCACACTCCCTCCCCACCCCGCTCTAGATCCCCAAGAGACCCCTCACTACAAAACTCCTGCACCATTCCTGAAATGTTCCGGTCCAAATCCCATGAGGGGATCTCTCCTCCACAGGCCGCAAGCAAATCCAGGGCAGTAAGTAAAAGTCCTAATCGACATCCGGATGATTATTTACAGCAACCTCACCAATCTCAGAACCCCAGACCTCTGTGTATGGACGATCTGAAATTAATTGCAGCTGACATTAAAGACACATTGTCGGCAGCTATCTCAGACCTTAAATTAGAAGTGCAGTCGCTCACTACAAGAATTGATAAGGTGGAAGAGGTCTCAATGCAACAAGAGGTAGCTATACAGGATAACTCTCATGCCATAGACTCACATACCATACAACTGAGAGAGATGCATAGAGCCCTTGAAGACCTTGACAACCGAGGACGCCGCCATAATATTCGAATAATAATAACTCCTTTGTTTAGTGTTTTTGTTATTGTGTGACATGCATTTTCTTGCTAGTGAACACTTTCTCAGATACGTGCACAGACTCAAGGTAAAATTCATGTCACCTTCATATATTATCCTTTCGTGCTTTTTACATTTGTATTATCCCTACACCCATACCCACACCGTTGCTTCACAATATGGCTCTGAAATACTCTACCTACTATATTTCCCCGTACTATATTAACGCTATATTCACTCACCCTTTGAGCCGCCTTTACAATATTGCTCTCTAATGGAGGACCGTTGGAGGATTGGTCACATTGACTCCTCCACTCTTTATTATTATATACAGCAGTCCTATCAGGCTCTAACCCAGCACGGCCTATTTTCCCGTGCTGAACTCATCCAACACACCACTTATCTCAGCCAAATAGCTGGTCTATCTTGGCAGTTGGATTATATCCTTACCCGAATCCCTGAACCACCCTTATACCTACTCTTTCCCCTCCTTCCCACTCAAACACCCTTTTAACAAACACGCTCTTTTCAGACAAAAGTAGTGCAAATAACGACCTCAGGCACAATGACACAATCACGACACGCATCCAAACTGAATTCTCTTAAATGCATCTCCTTGAATTCTAAAGGCTTAAACATTCCGGAGAAGAGATCTCAGCTCCTCCTTTATCTTAGAAAACTTCAAGCTGATGTCATCCTATTGCAAGAGACACATTTCAAAACAGATAATATCCCTAAATTAACGAACAACCAATACCCAACAGTTTATCATGCAACAAACTCACAGGCAAAAACGAAAGGTGTTACTATTTTAATCTCTAAGCGCCTGCCCATATCTATTTCTGATACCCTTATAGACAAAGACGGTAGATATTTATTTATCAAAGGCACAGTATGGAACAAACCAATAACTATAGCTAACATTTACGCACCCAATTCCGCACAAGTGAGTTTTTTCCGGGAAATTTCTACATCTTTGTCAGCCTTTCAAACAGGAATACTACTCTTGGGAGGTGATTTTAATGTCCCTCTCAACCCACTCTTAGACACCTCCACAGGAACATCCTCTCTTCCATACAAAGCCCTCCGCCAAATTAAAACCCAATTACATGACTTACTTCTTCATGATACTTGGAGAACTTTACACCCAAATATAAAGAACTACACCTTCTTTTCTCCACCACACCGTCGCTACTCCAGGATCGACTATATATTCCTTTCCCAAAAGGATCTATCCTACCTTGACCAAGCATCCATTGAACCTTTGGTTTTATCCGACCACCACCCAATTTCTGCCACCATTACTTTCCCTGAACAAACCAATTTTTCAAAAACCTGGCGTTTGGACGCATCTTTACTTACGGACCCATCTAACTTATCCGCCCTCACACAAAGCATATCTGATTACTTTACATATAACGACACGCCAGATACAGATCCAATTACTCAGTGGGAAGCACACAAATGTGTGATTAGAGGTATTCTGTTAAAAATTTCTGCTCAACGTAAAAGAGCTAAACAACTTCACATTAACTCCCTCCTTAATAAAATTAAAACACTAGAAAGATTACATAAAATGACAATGGCACAAACCCACCAATTGGAATTGGAACATACACGAGACTTATTAAAAGAAGAACTGGGGAAAAAGTCCAGAAGAAACTTCGCCCTATCTCAAAAACTCTTTTATCAACAAAGTAACAAGAGCGGAAGACTACTGGCTAGAGCTCTGCAAACCAAAAAAGCAAATAATACTATACGCACCTTACGCTCGACATCGGGTCAGCAATGGTCCAAATCTGAAGACATTGCTGAACACTTTGCCCAATTTTACACCAATCTATACAACTTACCCCAGGAACAAAAACCCCCAGGTGCTAACAGCCCACGTCAAACTATCATAGATGATTTCCTAAAATCATATTGTCCCAAACCTCTAACCTTATCACAAACCAAATCAATTGATGGCCCACTCAATACAGAGGAATTTAAAACTTCCATTTCTCAGATGAAATCGGGTAAAAGTCCTGGCCCCGATGGATTCCCAATGGCCTACTACAAAACCTTCACTGATCCCCTAGTAAAACCATTTCTAAAAGCCTTCAACCAACTTGCAAACTCGGACACCCCGCCAAATAATCTCTTAGAAGCCTACATATCGGTTATACCAAAACCTGGAAAAGATCAGGAAATAGCATCCAATTACAGACCCATCTCACTTCTCAATAACGATATAAAAATATTCGCAAAAATACTCGCAAACAGAATATTGCCCTTCCTCAACAATTTGATATCGACAGACCAAGTTGGATTCGTCCCTGGCAGGGAGTCCAGGGATAATACGATAAAAGCCCTGAACATTCCCCACTGGCTCACTAATAATAAAGTTCCTGGATTTTTCTTATCATTAGATGCTGAAAAGGCGTTTGATAGGCTGGCCTGGGACTATTTACTTTCTGTTCTACGCTTCCTAGGAATAGGTGAGCGTCTTCTACAATTCATTATGTCCTTATATGGACATCCCACCGCTCGAATACGAGTTAACGGCCTCCTATCAAACGCCTTTTCCATAAAAAACAGAACCAGACAAGGGTGCCCTCTATCCCCAATCCTTTTTGTTCTCACTCTGGAACCACTACTCAACCGCCTACGCGACAATACCAATATTAAAGGTATCCCTATAGCCAACAAAACCTGTAAACTTGCTGCCTTCGCGGATGACATCCTCCTATTTCTGTCAGATCCGCACACTACCATACCTAACCTCCTACATGATTTCAGACTTTTTCAATATATCTCCAATTTTAAGATTAATTTTGAGAAATCTCATGCCCTCAATATATCGCTTTCCCCCGATCAAGTCAACTCATGCGCACAAAACTTCCCATTCTCCTGGCAATCACAGTCGCTAACCTACCTAGGGATCCGCCTACCCTCAAAACTTGAGAATCTTTATAACACCAATTTTAAACCACTTATTGCTAATATAACCTCCGATCTCGGTAATTGGAACAGATCGCATTTTTCCTGGTTTGATAGAATAGCAATTCTCAAAATGAATGTCTTACCCCGCATCCTGTATGTTCTCCAAACCATTCCTATTAAATTACCAAACTCATTCTTTCTCTCACTTACTAAATTGTTCAGATCTTTCATTTGGAAGCACAAACGTCCCAGAATACAATTCGAGCAACTTACCAAACCTAAAAGTAAGGGGGGTATTGGCCTCCCCAATCCCCTGCACTATTACTGGGCATGTCATCTGCAAAGGATAGTAGAATGGCACACACATTCACATCTTAAAGACTGGATCTCATTAGAGAATTCCTTCGCATCCCCTCATATCAGCACCATCCCGTGGTTAAAACGCACACATACTCCCACTAACCTACGATCACACCCCACCATAGGCCCCACTTTAGAATGTGCATTCAAAGTTCTCCCAAAACTTAAATTGACATCTTCCCCAAGCCTACTTTCTCCGTTGCTGTCTAACCCTGACTTTCTGCCAGGCATGACTCACCATCCCCTTTCATCCAAGCAGCCCTCGACGGGTCTTCGTTTACATCATCTACTTAGGTGCGGTAAATTAAAACCACAAGTGGAAATAAATGAACAATGGGCGGAACCACATTTAAATTTCCTACAATTTCAACAAATTAAACATTATACCACCAGCATACTTCGCACCTCAGAATCATTCAATTGGTCCTCTTCTTCGACTCCATTTGAAAAACTGTGTCTTTCAAAGTCACCCCAAAGACATCTCATATCTCTAATCCATAATATGTTATGGCACAACACCAAACCTGCTGAAGGGAAAGCTTGCTCAGGCTGGTCCCGTGATCTCCAAATACACTTAACTGACGAACAATGGGAAAGGATCTATAAACACATACTTAAATGTTTCCATACAGGAAAACAATTATAAAGTTCTATCTCGATGGTACTGCACTCCTCATATTGTACACAAATATAATCACACAATTCCTGACCATTGTTGGAGATGCCATCAACCTAAAGCCGATCTTTTGCACATTTGGTGGACGTGTCCTATTATACAAACCTTCTGGAACAAAGTCCATGACTTAATACAGAAAATCACCTCGAGTATTTTACCTTTTACTCTTGCACAATTTCTGCTCCATCATTGTCCCTCCTATAATCCACTCTATTTCAAATCACTTACTATGATGTTAATTAACGCAGCCAAGATGTGCATACCTAAACTCTGGGGAACAACAAAAACCCCTACCACACGAGAATGGTTCACCCGCATCAACAAAATCGCTGAAATGGAAGAACTCATCTCCATTTCATCAGATAACCCCAAAAGATTTTCTACCGTCTGGTCCTGTTGGACACACTTCAAATCTTCCCCTGAATATCTAAAGACCTACCAATCCTGATATCAAAAGCACTTTTTCTAATATTGCTCGCTTCCTAAACGATTAACTTTACCAACTTATAGATATATTATTAGATGTGTCTCATACCATCAGTATATACACTCAGCTATATCGACTCTGATTGTGTCAACTTTATCATCATTAGACTGACTCCTCTCCCTAAAACCTCCCCTTGTTTCCCTGTCCCCCCCCTTACATGTCCCTACTTCTTGCGTTTTGATGTCCAATCTGATACAAGGCTGGAATAACCCAGGTATTGGTGCTGGTCACCAACACCCCTTTCATTCACACACTCTAACAATATGGTACGTAATAATATTCATCTCTAAATTCATTCATCCTTAATGCAATATACAATCTGCACGAAATAGATTGCAGTTATGGACTATATAATCTTCTTGTGCCAACTTCTTTCAGAGTTGTTGAAAAGCCCTTTGTTTACTCCATTGTTATGTTACAACCGACAATTCGCTTCCATATCTTTGTTCTTTTCCCTTATTCCTTTACAAGTATTTTGAACTGTTTAACATGTCAATTTGTAATTGTCTTACTTGATAATGTCATTTCAGAAATGTTGCCAAACCTTGTACTCTCTGATTTGCTAATTGAAATAAACTTGTTTGGAAAAAAAAAAAAAAAAAAAATCCCAATAAGTGTATATTGATTAGTTTGCACAAGTTATAGCTTCTACAAACTATGGGATATATATATTTTTTTATTAGTAACGGCAGCGATCTGTGACTTATAGGGGGACTGAAATATTGCGGCAGGCAAATCAGACACCTAACTGACACTTTTTTGGGGACCAGTGACACTAATACAATGATCAGTGCTAAAAATATGCATTGCAACTGTACTAATAACATTGGAAGGGGTTAAAATCAGGGGTAATCAAAGGGTTAACTGTATGCCTAGCTGGTGTTTCAGTGTAGTGGGGGAGGTGCTTTTACAGGTGGAAGACATGGGTTAGTGTTTCTGCTTTACAGGAACAAAGGATTCATGCCTTCTGTACTGACAGAATGACAATCTGCCTTCTTTACATAGGCAGACTGCCATTCTGTCATTCAGCAGACATCCTGTCCAATTCCCGCTTTGTAAAATCACAGTGGGAGCAAGCTGACGGCGGCGCACACTTACGCCCAAAACCCAGGAAGTGCAGAATCATGTATATATACGCAGGGCTCGAGTCCTGCTGGAATGCATGGGAATGGCGTTCCTGTAATTTTTCCAAAGCAGGATTGCCGTTCCGGTTAACAGCTGTATTGTGTCCATTTACACCCGCCTATTTCCAATCAAATCCACTTAAAAAAAACAGAAGGGGATCCATACCCCTTCTGTCTGGACGGATCGGAGGGTCTATAGAGTAGAACGTGCTGTGTCCGTGTCTGCTCTACATATGCTGAGTGAACACGGACCTGTCATCTGCACGTTCCGCTCATTGTGGCCCGCAACTGGTTACCAAGTTGCTACAGTGGCCCGCGCTCCACAAAAGGTATATACTGTATATACATACACACACTTCCTTTTTTTTTTTTTGAGGTTGGGGGATCATGGGTGAGTTACCACACTTTTTTTCCCCAGGACTTGACCCCTGTATATACGTTATTCTGCACAAATCAGCCGTCCTGTAGCAGTAAATCTGCTGTGGGGTGGTCGACAAGCGGTTAAAGTAAAAAATGAAATGATTTTGCTGGTAAAACAATTACCAGTAAGGCTCCAATCAAACGTGTGCAACTACAAAGTTCCAGTGAGCCTTTGGAACGCAGTTTTGATGTGATTTTGAGTACAAATTGGATCTGATTTTACACCCTCTGGCACTAAGTTGCACCAAAAGTCACTTCAAAGTAATGTAGGCACCGTTTCAAAGTTGCTGCGACTTTAAGTCACACCTATCTGAATGGGTGCTGTTGAAAACAATGGTCTGCAACTTGTCATGCATCTTTATGTATGCAAAGTTGCATGACAAGTCGAACACTTGTGAATAGATTCTTAAGCAATTTACATTTTTTACTGGAGTTTTATTTACCAATAGATTTGCACAAATACATCTTTTTTAAAGTCCCCATTAAGTAAATCCTAATTAACCCTTTGTCATTTATTACTTGAATACAGTCAGGCTACGTAAACAGTAATTAATATGCATTTTTCTTTCTTTTTACCCTTAAATCACCAATCACCAGAGGCAGACCACTTCTCCCACATTATGATGGCCTGACTCACCAGCATTCCAGCACTCCCCTCTAGAAAATGCTCTAATCAACAGAACTCTTACTCCCAAAGCAGCAATCTCAATTGGAGCAGTGTTTGGTGTGGGAACACGTTGGACCAGTGGCGTAGTGTGGGGGGTGCAGGGGGGGGCGGCCGCACCGGGCACAACATCTGGGGGGGGGGGGCGCATCCGCTCCGCACATGAAGTTCAGTTGTCAGTCACTCACACTCTTTCTGTCATAAAATGTATATATTCAAACGAATATATTCCTCGCGCCTAGGAGTGCCTAGTTGGACGGGTAGTTAAGCTAATAAATATAAAATATAATCAGAATGTAAGCAGCTGCTATAAAGTGCAAAGTGAATATGTAAAAAATCCCAGACTAGATTGGATAATATAGCGCTTGCTGGTCAGAAGACGTCACTACGCTCTGACGAAACGCTCGTCAGGTGGAACGCACGCCGTCAGCCCGGAAGTCAGCCTGGAACGCAAACCGCTCTCCACGCTACAGACACTTTACTGGTGGGCTCTGTAGAGCGTTTTTTTATCCTTGTTTGCCTTTTAACTTAAATAAAGTAACCTAAATGGTACTGCACCATCCGGAGCTTGTTTGTTTTGTTCCTCTAATCCAATTTGGAGGACCCTGAGGACCCTATTCGCTTACCGTGGGGGATTCCGGTCGAGAGGGATCAGAGCCCAGCAGTTACCATCTTTCTGACCTGGAGGGTCATAAAAGCATTATTGGTCTCTTTGCCGTAAGGCAGTTGAGACCCACCATATCTGGTGAGTTTACATCTTATCCTTTTTGAAGCCACCTGCATGATTGGATTTCCTGGACCATTGGAGTATCCAACACCAAGCACTTTCACTTTTTTTGGCACTCTTTTGGATTATTTATCACTGAGTCACCTATGAACTATTTTGGATTTCACTTGGCACATTATTTATATTGTGATATATTTATGCAATTTTACACTGTGCATTTTTTATGAACTTTTTGGACTTCACTTGGCACACTATTTATATTGTTATTTATTCATCTTCACTGTATATATATATATATATATATATATATATATATATATATTTTAAGGGTACAGTATTTAGATATTTATGCTACTAGCCTTTTTATTGTAATTTTATTCCTACCTGTCCCTGCTCATACCAGCAAGCGCTATATTATCCCATCTAGTCTGGGATTTTTTACATCTTTCTGTCATAGCCTAGGCTGGCTGCCGCCTCCCGCTCGCACTTGCAGCTCTCTGCCCCTGGCCAGGCTGGCTCACTCACTCTCACTGGCTGTGCCGCCGGGCCCACTGTGGAGGAGGAGTGGGGGGTTTGGAGAGACAGTCCCTGCACGCCTGGCTTATCTGGGGGGGAGGGACTAAAGTGCAGCGGCCGCCCAGCGCAGCGCTGAGCGCGGGACGGGAGAGGAGAGAACCACCAGGCCAGCCCAGGCAGCAGCCATAGATCCCCCCTTTAGAGCAGGATCCCCATAGATCCCCTTTAGAGGAGGCCAGGGTCCCCATAGATATCCTTTAGAGCAGGCCAGGGTCCCCATAGATCCCCCTTTAGAGCAGGATCTCCATAGATCCACTTTAGAGGAGGCCAGGGTCCCCATAGATCCCCTTTAGAGCAGGCCAGGGTCCCCATAGATCCCCCTTTAGAGCAGGGTCCCCATAGATTCCCCACCTTAGAGAAATGTCCCCATAGATTATATGGGGACCATTCTCTAAAGGGGGATCTATGGGGACCCTGCTCTAAAAGGTGATCTATGGGGACCCTTCTCTAAAGGAGGTTCTATGGGGGACCCTGCTCTAAAGGGGGATCTATGGGGACCCTGGCCTGCTCTATAGGGGGATCTATGGGGGACCCTGCTCTAAAGTAGTATCTTTGGGGACCCTGCTGTAGAGGGGGATCTATAAGGACCCTGCTCTAAAGGAGGATCTATGGGGACCCTGCTCTAAATGGGATCTATGGTATACATTGATAATTGTTTATTTAATTAAAAATGTTTTAATACCGCTTAAATGTTTGTTTACATTTATTTATAAAAGTGTGTGTGTATATATTCATATAGGGCTTAGGGGGTAAGGGTTTCTTTAACTAATCTAGTGGAAGAGACTCGAGTGCTAAAATCCACGGGTTAGGGGGCGCAAATTACTTGCCTTGCCCCGGGTGCTGACAACCCACGCTACGCCACTGCGTTGGACCACTACATTGTTTGTAAAAGCAGCAGTCTGACTCTTTGGAGTGTTTCACAACAGGATATTTTAGCCCTTGCCACAGCACAAAGGATTTATAAGGCAAGAAAACAAAATCACAAGCTTTTTTTTTTGTTGTACATGCAGTCTGAATCTATCACAGTAGTAAATGGCTAGGGTCCAACTGGGTTTTAACCACTTAAGGCTTGGAAGGTTTTATCCCCTAATGACAAGGCCATTTTTGTGATAGGGCACTGCATTACCTTAACTGACAGTTGCGCAGTCGTGCGACGCTGTACCCAAATAAAATGGATGACCTTTTCTCCCACAAATAGAGATTTCTTTAGGTGGTATTTGATCACCTTTGCAGTTTTTATTTTTTACGCTATAAACAGAATAAGAGCAATAATTCTAAAAAAAAAAAAAAACAATATTTTTAACTTTCTGTTATAAAACATTCCCAATAAAAAAAAAAAAATGAAAAAATAATTTTTAGTGGGACTGCGACATTGCGGCAGACAGATCAGACACCTGACATTTTTGAGGAGACCAGTGACATTATTACAGTAATCAGTGCTAAAAAATAAGTTACTGTACTAATGATGCTGGCAGGGAAGGGGTTAATACCAGGGGTGATCAAAGGTTTAAGTGTGTCCCGCGGGGATGCTTTCTAGCTGTGTGGGGGTTTCACTCACTGGATGAACACAGTGACCTCTGTTCTAAATACAACCTAAATAGGAGGAACACAGGACCCCTGCGTTCATTACTGACAGAACAGCGGTCTGCCTTGTTTACATCGGCGGACCGCCATTCTGTCTCCATGGGGAGCGATCGCGGGTGCCAGGCAGACATTGCATCTGCCAGATCCGCTGATTTGCTCCCCCTGTAGCCAATCGGCATGTGTGCGCAGCTCCGGCGGCGTGTGTGCGCCCCCACTATCTGTTAAACAAAGCGACGTACAGGTATGTCGTTTCACGTAACAGAGCCGACCTATCACAGTAAAACTATGGCTGTTGGTTGGCAAGTGGCTAAGATAACATGATGTGCATGTTCACTATCCTCATGTTACAGAAATACCATTGTGAAAAATGTTGTAAATGTATTTCAGTTACTACTGACTTTTCTTCACAAGATTTTATCCTTTAATGTCCCCTTTCTGTTTTGCAATTGTGCTGGTGTCAGCTGATTAAAGCAAAGATTTTCTGAAAACAAATACTCTCCCTCTTGTAAAATCAATGCAGCAATCAGGCACAATCCTAAAGTTGGAAATAAAATACAACCATAAATATTCTTAGTTTTGTGCAAAACAACAACTTATTCTAGTTCTCAGGCTTGACAACAGCAATCCTTGTAAATACTACTTTGCTATATCACAGCCGACATACTAAATTACTTTTATTTTGTTTAAGGTTAATATCAGAGCCGACATACTAAATTACTTTTATTTTGTTTAAGGTTATTGTGTTGGGACCCAAGATTTATTATATACAAGCCCTGAAATTATATTTTTGATGATGTTTTGAAATGTAAAAAATGCTTCATTACTAGGAGTGTTTTACTGAAACTTTAAATGAATATTCACAATTTAGCAATTGAAAGTAGATCTCATAAAGATGTTATATTTTGTAACAGAGCGTACAAGTGATTCGTTAGAAGAAAATAAATAACTGTATGGTCTAAATTAGACATAATAATAGGACAATCTGCCTTACAGAATTTATAAAATCAAACAACTATGCCCACAGTAATTAAGACTATAATGAAAATATGAATAAAGTACTCATAAAACATGTCTTTTCTTTTGTCTTGTCTTCTGTTGGCAGGTCTTGAAGGAGAAGATGCAGAGTGATGAAAAGATGACATATTTTAATATTCTAAAATGGAAGTAAATAGTTCCTTATTAGGGCAATGACCCCACAAGGGATGTACAGAATCTACACTGGCATCTTGCACTGCTAGCTGGAGGGATAAGAGAATGGGATTCTCAGGAATTCCAGTTTGAAATTAAACTTGTAGTGTACTGAGGACCCTTAACTAATTCAAATACAGTAGGGTGGTTTACCTGGATGACCCAATGACCCAAGCAAACAACTACTCACAGAGGATAAGCCTTATTTGGTCATAATTTAAAAAGCAAGCACTAAGACTGGGGTATAATGCGCTTACACATCACCCCAACAGCAATCATTTACTCAAATAAAGTCCATCATTTATGTGATAAAATCAGTCCTTAAGCTTGTGAACCCCATGAGCAGATCCTTATATATTTCCAGTGATAGCAGTCACCCACACCACACCGCATGTGTCCATCTCCCTTCAGACACATCACTCACCAGACAGCATAAATATTAAGCTTAGTTTGTAGTGTCTTTAGGCTTCTCCCACAATGGGTGGATACACTCCCGGGTACTGCATCAAGAGCTGCAACCCTTATTAGAAACAAAGCAATACTCCATAGCATAATCTAGTTCAAGCTATTTATTAGTAAAACCTGCCCCCTTTGAAATCACACTTACAAACCAATTATATGTACAAGCAGTAATTGCATTAATTATCAGTCAGAAAACCACCGGATGTCCGACACAGCACCTCACCCTTCGCTGGTAAACTCGGTGGCTCTGCTCTTCACTTGCAGCAGCGTGCTGAGGTCACTTTTGGTCGCAGTATGGTCCCATCCTGATGCATTTTGTCATTACAACCTCGTCTGAAGGTGTCTCATTTAGTGTTACAATTTGGGTGATCCAATCTACTCACCTGTAGCTAAATAGTAATAAAACAAAAGAAATCATATTGAATGGTTTGGTGTAAACATTTTCATACAAATAAAACACATCTTCTAGTTTCTAAAAATAAAACATTCTACATACATGGATTTAGAAGGGCAAAACTGTGGCAACTGTATATTTCAGGGGTGCATGCAAAGCCACTGAAGATGATGGATGTTTAAACAGGGAGCTTTGCCACAGCTCAGCCAATCCGGGATCCCGCTCAAGTTTCACAATGCACAATCAGCACAGGGGCATTCCATCCTGACCTACTGCCATCCTGGGTATCTCATGGGCAAAATCGAGTACCAAAAACCCTCTCCATCAAACCCTTCTGAGCCACTGTCTCTCACACTGTAGCGATTTCTCTCCAGGCCCACATCTCTGGCCCTAATAAAGTCATGGCCCTATGAATCTCCAGGTCACCTCTGCAGTCATAGAAGAGAGAGGAACCATATCTCCTACTATTCCACCCTCATTCACAGCTCTATACGTAACTGCTGAAGTGTTAGAGGGAGCTATATTCTGCAACAGAGTATAGAGCTTCTCATCCATCTCTTTAGAGTGAAGCAAGATTGCCCAGGAATTGAGAGGGAAATAACCTTACTGGGGGAACTCACAGACCACCTAAAGGCCAGATTTCATGATGTGGTTCAGTATGACCATGTGCTAGAAGAAGATAATCTATCTCAGAAACACATAGTTTCTCAGCTCCAACTCCAACAAGAGGACTGTGTATCCAGGAATCCGTTGGTGATTCTCAATGACAGTCTTATCTAATGAGTAGAGATGGGCTTGATGTTCGAGTCGAACATAAGTTCAACTCGAACATCGTGTGTTCACCGAACACATGAACACCTGGCAGGGCCGAGGCAAGGATTTTTGACACCCTAGGCAAAATCTATTTTTGCCGCCCCTTGGCTCCGCCTCTGACTCCACCCATTTGCTCTGCCCATGTATACCCCACCTTTTTAATGACTGCTCATAAACTTGAAATACAAAATATCATAGGGTGTATAGTGAGGGTTGAAGGGTTCTATGGGTTGGGAGCAGGGTGTATAGTGAGGTGTGCAGGGTACTATGGGTTGGGAGCAGGGTGTATAGTGAGGTGTGCAGGGTACTATGGGCTGGGAGCAGGGTGTATAGTGAGGTGTGCAGGGTACTATGGGTTGGGAGCAGGGTGTATAGTGAGGTGTGCAGGGTACTATGGGTTGGGAGCAGGGTGCATACTGAGGGGTTCAGGGTTCTGTAGAGGGGTGCAGGGTACTATAGGTTTGGGGCAGGGTGTATAGTGAGGGGTGCAGGGTAGATGAGAGGTCTGCCGGACAGTGTCAGAGGGGACCCTGGACAGCCTACAATGGTCAGAGGGATCCCAAATCAGAGCCTTCTGTAATAATCAGAGCTGGGGGAGCCAAGCGGGGAAGGGGCAGCTGTTACTGACTATTTGGGTAGCAGCAGTACCTGGTCTCTTCCTGAAGGACATCTGCTTGGCTGGGGGGGACTTGGAGACACAGGCAGTGCCCCGCCCCCTTTTTAGTCAACAAGAGATGAGCAGAACACTGATCATCGGAACCCGCCGTAAACCACACTGAACCCCCACCACTATCCTTGACCCACACTTTTATCCAGGGCCACCATTAGAAATCATGGGGTCCTGTACAGACTACCTGGCAGGGCCCCCTTTTCGGTACCCAGAGAAATTATGAGGCAGAGTGTGGGTGTGAAAAAATTGCATTAACAGTGTGAAGGGCTTAAAACCTAATCAAAAGTATGTAATGCACAGAGTGCAAGTGTATGTAATGTACAGAATGCAGGTGTCAGGTGTATGTAATGTACAGAGAGCAGGGCTCATGATTGGGTAAGTCAGGAAAATGTAATATACAGAGTTCAGAGGTCAAGAGAATATAAAGCACAAAATAAAGGGGCATCTACTGGTTTTGAGATAGATAATTTTGTCCCATTTAAGGCCTATTTTACATAGGAGGTTGGGGAAAGGTAAAAACAGGCGAGTGAGCCCCAGTTTTACTGTACCCTGGCAAACCACCTAAAGTCCAATGTGGCATATCGAGGTGACAATCAAACTTAGTCATTCAATTCAATCGGGCCACCTCACAGCTGTGAGCCAAACACTTGGTAGCGCATTAGCACCATTATAAATTGACATTTGACAAAAAAACAGGCATTCGGGGAGCAATAGGACCGTCTCCTGAACACCTGACAGTAGCCGTTTAGCCACACTCTGAAAAGTGATCCACTGCAGATCACTTTTCAGAGCTTAGGCTAGTGTGAACCTAGCCTAATACCAGTCATTGTAATGCCACCCATATTCCTGAACTTTTAACATGGTTATAGTCAGCTGAGACCTATGCTACACAAGTGTGGGGTTGCTGTCACCCTGCTAAAAAGGACAGGAATATGGGTGGCACTACAATGACTGATATTAATGAGGGGCACAGGCACTTCTAACAGCTCCGTGTTCTTCTTTCATTTCTGCTGGGGAAAACATCTTCTTGCTCTCTCCAGTTCTCCCTCACCTCGAACACTGCAGGAATTGAAGAGCTTGTGTGCAGTCTTCTCATCAGAGCCACCACTGAGACCCGCTCCATCCCGAACCCGCACTACAGGAAGCCTGCAGGATGAAGACTTAGCTGCAATGATGGACAGCACATTATGTGTACCCATTGGCTGAGGAGGCAGTCCCCTGCCTCCTTAGCCAATGGGCATCTGGAACTCTCTCAAAAGTCCCTCCCTCCTGACGGCACCTGAGATTTCCCATGTCCAACAGCGCTGGTTAGTTTACTGTGTAGTGTGGAGGAGACAGGCTTTTTGACTCTGGCAACTGGAAGACTACACTAGTTTAGCTGCTCCACAAGTGATGGACGCTCGGGGAGGAGGGGGTCAGTCAGGGACGCCGCAGGTGCCGCCCCTGACTGACATGCGCTCTAGGCCAGCGCCTACCTTGCCTATAGGTAGCGCCGGCCCTGACACCTGGAGTGCCTGGCTGGAGGTTTGCCCGCCGATGAGCACCCCATAATGCACTTTGCGATTGCAGTGCATTAAGTGCTTGTGATTGGCCAAAGCATGCACCTGACCAGGATGCTTTGGCCAATCACAGCACAATGTTCTGTCAGAGCCATGATTGGCCAAAGACAGTTTGCCTTTATCCAATCATGGGTTACGGGCTAAGTCCACGCCCCACACTATATAAGGCTTCTGCTTACATGGCAGCCATGTATAGTGTGTGACAATAGAGATTAGGCAGGTAGTTAGTGGATAGTGTGTTGAGTCAGTTTAGTGCAGCCAGTGTAGTGTACAGGCATACCCCACTTTTAAAATGTATAGATATGTTGTAGTACTGGGTCCTCTCTCAGTGCTCCCCAAGTCTTGTGTCCCTGACCCTGTCACTTTTAGTTCATGAGCAGTGCCATGCCAAGCTGACCAATATTTTCCATAGATGCCAATGTTAAAGACGGAGAGCAGTGCCATGTCAGGCCGTCCAATATTTCCCATAGACGCCAATGTTAAAGATGGAGAGCAGTGCCATGCCAAGCTGACCAATATTTCCCATAGATGCCAATGAGCACTGAAAGCTGAAAATTGGTCTAGGCAGGAAGGGGGTGAAAGTGCCCTGTATTTAAGTGGTTAAGGAGAACTCTGACAGAATTAAAAAAAAAAAAAAACGGCATGGGGTCCCCTCCAAAATCCATACCAGGCCCTTATCTGAGCAAGCAGCCTGGCAGGCCGGGATGGGGGGGGGGGGGGGTGAGCGAGCGCCCCCCTCCTGAACCTTACCAGGCTGCTTGCCCTTAACATGGAGAGGGTGCTTTGGGGTGCCCAAAGGACAAGTTCTTTATTAAAAAGAAAAAAAAAATAATGTCCCTCAATGTAAATCCATTGTCAATCACGACACCCGCTGACCCGAAAAATAGAAAAAATTTCAAAAATACTTAGTCTCTTCTGAGGCGTCCCACCGTATGATGTTCTTCAGCTTTGACAGCTGGTTTATAGGCAAGGGGCAGGCCACCTCGTTACTTCACCTGGTGGCACCACCCCCCTCTGAAGTCAAATGATCGCGCAGTGCATTATGGGGTGCTCATTGGCGGGTAAACTTTCCGCCGAGCGCCTCGGGTGTTCATGTGTTCAGCAAATACACGAACACTCGATGATCGAGTCAAATGTATGTTTGCTTCAAACATAAAACCCATCACTATTGAATACCTTAATTTATCCTGATACCTGTTAATATTACTCTTAGCCCCGGTTCACATTAGTGCGATCACGGAGATCGCATGTAATTCGGAGCGCACTGCTCCTAAATTATATGCGATCTAATGTGCGGTGCAAATTTCAGCCATACACTTTGTATGGCTGAATTTGCACCGCATCCGCACTAAACACGCACCTGACCCTTTTTTTTATCAGAATCGGATCGCATAGTGGTTCACACTAGTGCGATCTGATTCTGTGCGAAATTGCAGATCGCACTGCGATATGAGATCGCAACCGGGGGTGTCAATAACTTTTAATTGACACCCCCTGCATATCGCATATGGCAGTGTGAACTGCCAGGGGTGCCGATGCGATGCGTGATCACACTGCATATTCGCAGCGTTCCCATATCACACAAATGTGAACCGGGACTCAAGTGATATGATTGTTGATGCTTTACCGAAATTTTGAAATAAATAAAATAAAATCATTTGTAATCAAGAAAATAGGAAAGCTGACAAAAAAACTAAAACCAACTAATATGAGTCTCACAGCTGAAACTACAAAGCTGGTCAAGGCAAGGTAAAAATAATTAGCAATAAACATGCACAGCATAGGCAGCTCTGGACACCATGGGCCAGCTCACAATGGTAGTGAGGGAGCAGGGAGACAACCTTCAGGTGGCGAAAGCCATCGGCAGCTAGAAAGAGAAAAAAAACTTGAGTGTAAAAATAGCTTACAGACCTCCATGGGTTTACAGGATATCCCTAATGGGGATCAGGTATTAAGGGTGGGCCCCATGTGGCAGGCCAAAGAACGAAGGGTAGCCTAATCAGGTGTTGTCAGGAGGTGGGAGTCCAGCTGGAGCAGAATGTTATGGCATCTGGGATGATTTCTTCACCTTGGACTTTTCCATGGTCCGGAATTTGCTGGGTGTTGTTCAAAGACATGGTGCTGGTAAGATCAAAGCTTCTTCTCGAAGAGGTGTCTGGCCTAGGTTTTTAAAGAATGCTTCACCTTTCTGTAGATTCTGAATGCTGAATTGGGGGCTTTTGTCATGTACCTGGGAGTCCTTGAACCAGGAGGTTCCGTGTTTCGTAGCTTGCAGCCTTATCTGTTGTGCCACAAAGAAGCTCTGGCGTTTTTGCAGTGATTTTCCAGCCTGATGCTTTACTTTTGGACTCACTAGCTCCACCTGCTGCCAGCTGCGAACAATGTACAATTTAACCAGCTGTGAACAATGTACAATTTAACAAGCCTTTAATTAGCAGCACTTCCTGTTCCTCAATGCCCGTTTGTTTTGGAATATCTTCCTGGGTGTGCTGTTTGCTCTTTTACTGACTATCGTGTATGAACTTTTGCCTGTATTCTTGACCCCTTTTCAGCCTGCCGAATCTGTACTTCACCGCCAGCTTGTGTATGACTTCTGCCTGCCTGACCATTCTTTGGATTACGTTTGGATACCGCTTTGCCTGATCTGTTGCCGGCCTGATCTCTAACTACACTAGAGCTCTACTGCGGCAAAGTGGCTCGATAAGGTCTGACGACGTAGACCTACGTCGGGCGCGATCACGGCTCTCAGAGCGCGCTCCCGCGCGCCACGGGTGCCAATTCTGATCGGATTCAGTAGGGAAGCGATCAGCCACCAGATACAGACCAATGATTTTTGGTCTGTATCTGACTTTCGGTTCCAGCCAATGGTTAACTCTCCCCTGCCTGTGTAATGTAAACACAGGCAGGGAAAGTGATGTCACTGTCCCTCCTGGAGCCCTTTCGGTTCCAGGAGAAGACAGAGACACATCAAAAACGTGAGTTTCCACCAACACTACACTGACACACCTCACATAGGCACATTTAACCCCTTGATCACCTCTGATCACCCCCTGATCACCCCCAAACCCCTCACAGTGAACACTATATACAGTGGTATAAAGATCTTTTACTGATCACTGTATAAGTGTCACTTGTGAGCCTAGTTTGCACTTGCGCTAGGCCCAAATAGGGTTAGGGCACCCGCCACCTATCCCCTAATAAAGTTTTAACCCCTTGATCATCCCCAGTTAACCCCTTTACTCCCTATTACTCTGTGCACTAAATACAGTATATAGGTAAATACTGATCACTTTATTTAGTGTCTCTTGTGACCCTAATTTGCGCTTGCGCTAAGCCCAGATAGGGTTAGGGCACCCGCCACCTATCCCCTAATAAACTTTTAACCCCTTGATCTCCCCCAGTTAACCCCTTCACTCCCTATAACACAGTGCACTAATATATACAGTATTTCAGATAACTACTGATCACTGTATTAGTGTCACTTGTGACCCTAATTTGCGCTTGCACTAAGCCCAAATAGGTTTAGGCCACCCGCCATCTATCCCCTATACAGGTTTAACCCCTTGATCACCCCCAGTTAACCCCTTCACTCCCTATCACACAGTGCACTAATATATACAGTATATCAGATAACTACTGATCACTGTATTTAGTGTCACTTGTGACCCTAATTTGCGCTTGCGCTAAGCCCAAATAGGTTTAGGCCACCCGTCATCTATCCCCTATAAAGGTTTAACCCCTTGATCTCCACCAGTTAACCCCTTCACTGCCCTGTCACAGTGTTCACTATATACAGTGATTACCGTTCACTGTATTAGTGTCACGGGTGACACAACTTAGGCTAGTTAGCGTCAGGGTCCCACTACACCAGTTACTTAGTAACTACACAGTTACTTAGAGTCAGTTAGAGTCAAGTACACTAACACACATACACACACCTCCATTACTAGTATAGTGTTTGAACAGATCAATATCTGATCTGATCAGAACTATACTAGCGTCCCCATAATTTAGTGTTTCCAAAATGCAGTGTTTGCACAATCAGCACTGATACCTGCTAGCACCTGCGTTTAGCCCCCCTGCCCAGGCCACCTTACCCAGGCAAGTGTAGTAATCAATAGATTACTGACACTTCCAAAAAACACAAATCACACAAAACCGCTGCGTTAGCAGAGTCAGGCCTGATCTCTGTTAGCACTAGCAGTTTTTTTTTTGTAGCGACCAAATAGTCCTCGACAACCAGGTGCTTTTATTACCTAGTAGTCACACTACTGTACTGGTAAATTTAGGTACTAAAATGACCAAACGTTGGTACAGTGGTGAAGAGGTCTACAGTATAATGGCTATGTCAGATGAGAGCGATGGGGAAGCCTCACTGGCAGAATCAGGGTCAATATACGAACTAGATGACAGCAGCGGCTCCCTGACAGATGGCTCCGAAAGAGGGGTCCCTGCTAAGGTCAGGCATATCCGACCCCATTCTGGAGTTGCTGAGATGCAAGAAGTGGGAGTTTCTCGTATGAAGCAGAGTGCCAGTACTAGTGCCGCTCACACTTCTCGTGATCTGGCAAGCACGAGCGGCCTAGTACACCCTGGACCTACAACCAGCACTGCAGTATCACCTGGTGACGTGGCGAGTTACCTAAGTGCAGTTGAAGCTGGTGCGGTGGCTAGCAGGAGTAGTGGTCCGCAGCCACTACGTATCCGAAGACAGGCCCGTAGAGCCCATAGTGCCCTCCCTGAAGCGCTGGCATTTCCTAATTGGCAGCCCACAGATTCCACAGCGCCAGTACTTCCCCCATTCACTGCCCAACCTGGAATCCACGTGGAGACAGCTGGTTTTAATCCCATTAACTTTTTTGAGCTGTTCTTCACAGAAGATCTTTTCAGATCTATTGTGGACCAATCAAATTTATACGCTCAACAATTCATCGCCGCCAACCCAAATTCACCCCTTGCCAGACCATTCGGCTGGAATCCTATTACGATTCTCGATTTTAAAAAATTTCTGGGCCTTTCCCTCAACACGGGCATTACAAAAAAGAATGAATTGTGATTATATTGGTCCACTGACCCAATTCATCAAATGCACATGTTCTCTGCTGTTATGTCCAGGATTCGATACGAACAAATTTTTCAGTTCATGCATTTCAACGACAATGAACTCTGTTGTCCTCGGGCAGACCCTGAATATGATCGGCTCCACAAAATTCGGCCCCTCATAGACCACTTCAATCAGTGGTTTGCAGCCTTGTTTACCCTCCAACAAGATGTCTGCGTTGACGAGTCCCTGATTAAGTTTACTGACCGCCTTGCTATCAAACAGTACCTCCCCAGCAAGCGTGCCAGATACGGGGTCAAGTTGTATAAGCTGTGTGACAGGGCCACAGGCTATACAGTCAATTTCCGTGTCTATGAGGGAAAAGATAGCACTGTGGAGCCCCTCGATTGCCCAGACTACATAGGGAGCAGTGGCAAGATAGTTTGGGACTTGGTGTCACCCTTATTCAGAAAGGGGTACCACTTGTACGTGGACAATTTTTATTCAAGCGTGCCACTTTTTAGACACCTCTTTCAATTGCAAATTGGCGCTTGTGGCACCGTGCAATCTAATCGCCGGGGCTTCCCCCAACGGCTAGTAAATGCCCCACTGAGCTCGGGGGAGAGAGCCTGCTTGAGGTGCAATGAATTGCTTGAAGTGAAGTGGAGGGACAAACAGAACGTTTTCATTCTGTCCTCCATTCACCCAGACACGGCAGTCCAAATTACTACGGTCACCGGTGTTGTTGTTGAGAAGCCCCTCTGTGTCCACAACTATAACCGTAAAATGGGAGGGGTGGACTTCAACGACCAGATGATGGGACCGTACTTAATTATCCGTAAGGCCAGACGCTGGTACAAAAAAGTGTCTGTATACATTTTTCAATTGGCTATTTACAACACTTTTGTCTTATACAAAGCGTCTGCCGGAACATTATCTTTCTTTCAATTCCAAGAAGAGATAATCAGAGCCCTTCTGTATCCAGGTGGTGCTCCTGCCCAAATTCCCCAACCAGATGCAGTGAGTCGGCTGCATGAGAGGCATTTTCCGCAATACCTCCCGAGTACCCCTACCCAACGATACCCCTAAAAAAGATGCCGTGTCTGCAGCAAGCGCGGATTTAGGCGTGACACCCGAAATTATTGTCCCGACTGTCCTGACCGACCTGGTCTTTGCCACGGTGACTGTTTCCGTCGCTACCACACACTAGTGGATTATTAGCGTAGGGTACAGCACGGCACAGTTTAGGGCACATTTACACAGGGTCTCAAAAGATGTTCAATGGCTATCGTCATTTTGAATGACCCGAACCTGGAACCTGGAACTCGACGTTTGAAGAAAAAAAAAAAAATACATAAAAGCCAAAATTAGTTGTCATCTCAGTCATTTTTTATGTTCTTCTACACTTCCTACTGTACTTTTACTGTACTTTGTTTGTTTTTCATTCTTTTGTGACCTGTTTCTCTTGCAGGTACTCGTCGGCTACCACATTGATTTTATATATTCTGACACAAACAGCGTTTGCGCTCAGCATATATGGATACCTTTGTTGGCAGCAGCTGTGGTGATTTTCTGATTTCAGCACTGCACTTAAAATCCTATTTTGGTATACATGGATAGTGTCGTGTATACCCATCATTAAATTAAGTGGGTGGATGTTTGAGCGGTTAATGGTGGGTAATACTACACATTATTCCTGTGCTGATTTCTGATAGGTTCTCTTTTTTTTGTTCAGCCCACAGGCTGCATGGAAAAAAAAAAAAAAAAACCTACACTATATGCCAAACAAGGACCAGCAATGTGCTGGTGCATTGCTGGACTTTGAGTGGTTATACCAGGATGATGCCTGTAGATTTAGGCATCATCTTGGTATCGTTTTTTACAGCCAGCGGTCGGCTTACATGTAAAAGCAATCCTAGCGGATAATTGGCCGCTAGACTGTTTTTACATGCAGTGGGAGGGGACTCCCCCCCCCCCCACCGCCGCCTTCCGCCGCCTTCCACGGTTTTTCTCGGGCTCTCCTGTCCCACCGGTTAACCCGAGAGTGCAGTCGGTGGTTCAGTTATCTAACCATAGAGCTGATTGGAGATGAGAATGGCTCCAATCATCTCTATGGCCTAAGATATCGGAAGCTATGAGCAATTCATGACTTCTGTTTCGCCAGAAATAAACAGCACCATTGGGAAAGCATTTTATCACACCAATTTTGGTGTGGTCAGATGCGTTAAGGTCAGAGGAAAGATCTAGAGTCTAAAAGACGCCAATTTTTTTTAAAAAGAGAACCTGTCACTACAGATTGCTATCATAGGGGAAATTTAAATTCACTGTGATAACAATAAAAATGATTAAAAAAAAATGAAAGAAAAGGTGTCAAAATAACATAAAAAGCAAATAAAAAAAAAATCAAGCCCCCCTGTTCCCCCGTGCTTGCGCGCAAATGCGCACACAAGCGGTGGCCTAGTGTCATATGTAAACCGCAATTGCACCATGCATGTGAGGTATCGCCGCGATTGCCAGGTCGAGGGCAGTAATTCTTGCAGTAGACCTCCTCTGTAAGTCCAAAGTGGTAACCTGTAAAGACTTTTAAAGGCTTTTAAAACCGTACGTAGTTTGTTGCCGCGGCACAGGCGTGCGCAATTTTTAAAGCATGTCATGTTTAGTGTCTATGTACTCGGCATAAGATCATATTTTAAATTTTACCAAACAATTAGGAATTATATAGTGTATTTCTGCATTAAAAAAAGTGTTTTTTTAACGCAAAAATTGCGTTTGGAAAATGTGTGCGCAAATACAGTGTGACAAAAAAAATTGCAACATCAACCATTTTGTTCTGTAGGGCCTCTGCTTTAAAAAAAATATATAATGTTTGGGGGTTCAAAGTAATTTTCTTGTAAAATAAAAATATTTTTTCATGTAAACAAAAAGTCACAGAAAAGGCTTGGTTTTCAAGTGGTTAGAAGAGTGGGTGATGTGTTGCTAAGATTGAGCATAAAATGCCAGGACTGTTCAAACACCCCTCAAATGACCCCTTTTTGGAAAGTAGACACCCAAAGCTATTCGCTGAGAGGCATATTGATTCCATGGAGTATTTTACATTTTGCCCTAAGTTTCAGGAAAATGACAATTTTTTTTTTTTTTGGTTTTTTTTTTGGTTTTTTTTTTACACAAAGTTGTCACTACAGGGATACAGGGATACCCCATGTGTGAGACTTTTTTGCAGTCTAGCTACGTACAGGACCCCTGAAAACCAATCCCCATCTTCAAGTTTTCTAATGGCGTAAATTGCTTATTTTACCTCTGCACTACCTGTCACAGTTTCAGAGGCCCTGACATTTCAAGATACCACAAAACCCCCCCAAATGACCCCATTTTGCAAAGAAGACACTTAAAGCTATTAGCTGAGAGGCATGATGAGTCCATGGAATAGTTTATATTTTGCCACAAGTTTCGGGAAAATTATTATTATTATTTATTTATTTATTTTTTACACAAAGTTGTCAGTAAATTATATAATGCTCACACATGCCATGGGTATATGTGAAATGACACCCCAAAATACATTCTGCTGCTTCTCCTGAGTACAGGGATACCCCATGTGTGAGACTTTTTGGCAGTCTAGCCACGTACTGGACCCGGAAAACCAATCCGCACCTTCTGGCTTTCTAAGGGCGTAAATTGTTGATCTCACTCCTTACTACCTATCACACTTTTGAAGGCCATGAAATGCCAAGATGGCACAAAACCCCCCCAAATGACCCCATTTTGCAAAGTAGACACTCCAAGCTATTTGCTAAGAGGCATGGTGAGTATTTTGCAGCTCTCATTTGTTTTGGAAAATGAAGAAAAAACAGGAAAATGCATTTTTTTCCTCTTTTTTCAATTTCCAAAACTTTTTGACAAAAAGTGAGATCTGCAAAACACTCAACATGCCTCTCTGCAAATAGCTTAGGGTGTCTTCTTTCCGAAAAGGGGTCATTTGGGCGGGGGTTGTGCTGTCTTGGCATTTCATGGCCTCCGAAACTGTGATAGGTAGTCAGGAGTAAAATCAACAATTTACGCCCTTGGAAAGCCTGAAAGTGGTGATTGATTTTCGGGGTCTTGTACTCGGCTAGACTGCAAAAAAGTCTCACACATGGGGTATTCCTGTACTCGGGAGAAGCAGTAGAATGTATTTTGGGGTGTCATTTCACATATACCCATGGCATGTGTGAGAAATATATAATTTAGTGACAACTTTGTGTAAAAAAACAAAAAACAAAAAAATAATAATATATTTCCTGGAACTTGTGGCAAAATATAAAATATTCCATGGACTCACCATGCCTCTCAGCAAATAGCTTGGGGTGTCTACTTTGCAAAATGGGGTCATTTGGGGGGGTTTTGTGCTATCTTGAAATTTCAGGGCCTCCGAAACTGTGATGGGTAGTGAGGAGTAAAATCAAAAATTTACGCCATTAGAAAACCTGAAGATGGTGATTGATTTTCTGGGTCCCGTACACAGCTAGGCTCTCAAAAAGTCTCACACATGGGGTATCCTCATACTGAGGAGAAGTGGCAGAATGTATTTTGGGGTGTCATTCCACATATACCCATGTCATGTGTGAGAAATTTATCTTTTAGTGACAACTTTGTGTTAAAAAAAAAAAAAAAAATAAATTGTAATTTTCCCAAAACTTGTGGCAAAATATACAATATTCCATGGACTCACCATGCCTCTCAGCAAACAGCTTGGGGTGTCTACTTTCCAAAATGGGGTCATGGGGGGGGGGGGGGTTGTGGTATCTTGACATTTCAGGGCCTCCTAAACCGTTATAGGTAGTGAGAAAATGCAATGAAAAATGTACGCCCTTTGAAATTCTGATGGAGGGGATTGGTTTTCGAGGTCCCGTACACAGCTAGGCTCCCAAAAAGTCTCACATTTGTGGTATCCCTGTACTCAGGAGAAGCAGCAGAATATATTTTGGGGTGTAATTACACATATACCCATGGCATGTGTGAGCAATATATAATTTCAATGACAACTTTGTGTAAAAAAAAAAAAAATTTGTTTTTAGTCATTTTTCAAACACCTGTGACAAAAAAAATGAAATATTCAATGAGCTCAACATGCCTTTCAGGACATTCCTTAGGATGTCTACTTTCCAAAAAGGGGTCATTTGAGGGGTGTTTGAACAGTCCTGGCATTTTAGCACTTCATGAAATGAGATAGGCAGTCAGAAATTAAAGCTGCGTAAATTTCAGTATTTACACCATAGTTTGTAGACGCTATAACTTTTGCGCAAACCAATAAAAATACGCTCATTGAGATTTTTTTTGTCAAAGACATGTAGCTAAATACATTTTGCCCAAAAAATATGACATAAATTGAGTATATTGCATATTTTTGAAAAGACAAATTTAAAAATTTCATTTTTTTCTCAAAATTTTTGCTCTTTTTTTATTAGTATCGCAAAAAATAAAAAGGACGTAAATTTCGTTTGGGTACCACATTGCATGACTGCACAATTGTCAGTTAAAGTCACCCAGTGCCGAGTTGCAAAAAGTGGTCCAGAAGTAAGACAGCAAAATCCTCCAGGTGGTAAAGTGGTTAACCAGCTGTGAACAATGTACAATTTAACGAGCCTTTAAATAGCAGCACTTCCTGTTCCCCAATGCTCGTTTGTTTTGGAATATCTTCCTGGGTGTGCTGTTTGCTCTTTTACTGACTATCGTGTATGAACTTTTGCCTGTATTCTTGACCCCTCTTCAGCCTGCCGAATCTGTACTTCACCGCCAGCTTGTGTATGACTTCTGCCTGCCTGACCATTCTTTGGATTACGTTTGGATACCGCTTTGCCTGATCTGTTGCCGGCCTGATCTCTAACTACGTTTTCTTCTAATTTCTCAGCACTCAAGCTCCACTTCGGACTTTACCTAACAGGTACCTAACAGCTTTCTTTGGTTGCTTGGAGCCTAAAGGGGAAACCCCAATGGTAAGACACTCAGTAATGCCAGGGATGTGCACTAATAGGCCCCAGATATTGTTATTTGGCTAAGGTTATAGGGGAGCGGTTGTTCTAGATATGGATCTTTTCCCCTTTAAAATCCAACATGGATTTGTTGAAATGCAGGTTAACAAAGTCTCTGTTAGGGAAATTGTATCCACAGTCATGCACAAAGACATGCGCGAAGATGTGCCCTTGCTCATAATAATTCTTGAGCGACAACTAGAGGTTCCCTAACTTGTGCACATGCCTACATTATTGTGAGTGTGCATGAATACTTGGCACTCACTTGCCTATTTAAAGTTTCTCCAGAGACCAGAGGATTGCTGAGTAGTTGTCAGTTTCTATGGTCTGTGACCTGACCCCATGTTTGTGCCTGTGTTGGACTCTGCTCGTTCCTGATACCTTGTTGCTGACCTGGCTTATGATCTGACTATACCTTTTGCCTACCGTTTTGGTGCCTTCTCTGCTCGTCTGATACCGACACTGGCCTAGCCCTGACACTGCTTTGGATTTGATTCTGTACCTCGGCTGCTTGGCCGCTACTGACTTCTGTCTGCCTGACCACCCGAGATCCTGCATCTGCCTGCACACCAGTCTGCTGTCCTGCACCTGCTGACATGTACCCTCACCTGCCAATTCACAAGTCTGCCTGCTGTCCTACACTTGCTGCCATATACCTGCACCTGCCAGTCCAACAGTCTGCCTACTGCTTGGCACCTGCTGCAAGTACCTTCCATCCAGGATCTCCAACCAGGCACCTGTGCCACTCCGTGCCTTGTTATATCCTGTCACCATCTTCAGGAAAAACAGGACAGGAGGTGTAAGGGAAAGCCCTCCTGTCAGCTCTGCCTCAACCAGGTACATAACAGATAGCAGATGCAGCGCTCTGAACAGGGAAACCTCTGAACAAATTTCATGGATGGGATCCACAGATGGGTGCTCTGGCTCTGATGTCCTCCAGACAAGTGAACAAGCAAATCCAGTAAGTGAGCCTGCAACTCCAAATCCATATAGAAAATGTATTTGTTACCTGAAAAGAGTATACAGGCCTCCATGTATACTCTTTTCATGTAACTAATAGATTTTCTATATGGATTTGGAGTTGCCGGCTCACTTACTGAATTTGCTCAACCAGGTACATGACAGTCTTTTCACTTTCTCATCATAGTATTAGAAACTGATTTTAACGTCCTAAGTATGGGCTCCAGTGGAGGGTTAAGGGTCAACATATCTATGTACACAGTCCATGAGTCAGTCAATATTGGGTAAATTTGGTGCCAAGGTGGTAAATAGGCTCATTAGTAGTGATGGGTCGAACACCCCCCTGTTTGGTTCGTACCAGAACATCTCGAACAGGGAAAAAGTTCTAGCGAACATTCGAGCTCTATTAAAGTCTGTTAGACATGAACATGAAAAATCAAAAGTCCTCATTTGAAAGGCTTATATGCAAGTTATTGCCATAAAAAGTGTATGGGTACTGCACTGGAGGACATGTATCAATCAAAAAAAAAAAAAATTGAAAACAGTTTTACAGGAGAAATGATTTTAATAATACATAAAGTGAAACAATAAAAATGAAAAATGCCTTTAAATATCGTACCTGGGGGGGTACTCTTAATGTGCCTGTAAAGTTTTGCATCTGTACGGGTATGTAGCCTGCTGCAGCAATACGGATATTTCTTAAGGAAAAAGTGTAATTTAAACTTGCTCGTGGCTGTGATGTATTGCCGGATCCTGGCAATACAGATAAATAATGAAAAAAATGGCATAGGCAATGGTATGGATTTTAAGGGGAACCCCACCTCAATTTTTTTTCAACCATTTAGCGATTTGCCGATTTATGTCGGTCCTTTGACACTAAATACTGAGGTTATGGCAGAAGATAGCTGCCCTAACCCCAGTATTTTTTTCAACAGCGGGCGATTGGCTTTCATATAAGGGTGGTCCTAGTGGCGGATTCACAGTGGGATCAACCTTACGGTGTGGCAGAAAAGGTGCCCCCCACCTCCCGCCGCGTCCCGGCCATTTTCCCCGCTTACCAGACCCAACGGCAGTGGGGAAAACAATCTGGTCCCAGGTCCTCAGAGACAAGAAGTCTAGTGTGGGCAAGATGGCCCTCACTCGACTCTATGGTCTTGGAGGACCGGAACTACCTCAAACGTTGTTGCCTAGCAACCTGTTTAAAGGGTCGATTTTTTTTCAACGTTTTTTTTTTTTTTCTTTTTTAGTGTAGTTGTGAGGTCTGAGGTATTTTTGACCCCAGATCTCACAATAAAGAGGACCTGTCATGCCTATTTCTATTACAAGGGATGTTTACATTCCTTGTAATAGGAATAAAAATTATCAATTTTTTTTTAAACTGTGTAAAAATAAAAAATAATAAATAAAATGAATAGAAAAAAAAAATTTAAACGCCCTCTCCCCGTTAGCTCGCGCACAGAAGCAAACGTATACGGAAGTCCCGCCCACATATGTAAACAGTGTTCAAACCACACACGTGAGGTATCGCCGCGAGAGCAATAATTTGAGCCCTAGACCTCCTCTGTAACTCTAAGACGGTAACCTGTAGAAATCTTTAAAATGTTGCCTATGGGGATTTTTAAGTACCAAAGTTTGTCCCCATTCCGCTAGTGTGCGCAATTTCGAAGCATGACATTTGTAGTCATTGTCTTTTAGGAAGACAATGACTACAAAGAACAAATATATTTTTACACAGACATTAGTAAATTATAATATGTTTCAGTCCAGTGTGGATATTCAACACAACAAAAGAATATAACATACTGTAAATCTTTAATACAAACATGTAATTATAGCCCTAAATGGATGGGTGTGTATTGAGATGACATTTCATATTTGCACTAACATAGAGTTTTCCAGGACAAGCTTTTGGGGTGTGCCCCTTCATCAAGGTCCAAGAAGTACTAATGAACACAGAGTGTAGATAAGACAATCACTAAGGAAAATAAGGTTTGGTTCTAAGGTTGAGAGTTATTTCTAAATATTTCATCACATAGGTGATAGACAATTTTAGATTATCTTTTGCTTTTGCACTCACCCAGTGAGGTTTATGCGGTTTCACTTGGAAGATACAGTAGATGGGTGTATGTATTTTGGGAATAAAGTATAAAAACATACATAATCTAATTTTCAATTGGCATTTATACATTTGCTTTTGATTATTTATGGATTTGCCTCTGGTGCTCTCTTGAAGAACCTCAGGCAAAATTAAGACAGAGAAAATCTGAGTATCCCAGGAAAAGAGCAGGTGTGCCCAAGACAGGGAAAAGCAGAGAGGGGAGTGAAGAAATCTTGGAGGACTGAAAGATTTTAAGGGTCACCACACCTTGCAAGGGATAGGGAGTAAAGTCCTGTTCCAGTCTAACCCATGGTTTGTAAACATTTATTTTGTGTATGTCTTTTTCTGCTTCTGCAGTCTAAGGCACTGAAAGTGGGATCGCTATATCTAATCAAGTTGTGGTTGGGAAGGCTTACTTATAGTCTCAGTAGCTTTGCAGACAGTAACACAATCCAAATCACATCTTGTAGATCATAGAAAAATTTAATGCTAAACTTGTGCAGATGATAGCAGATTGACATCAGATTGGTCAAAAAATCATAGTGTGTCTATAATTGGATTTATTTCCGATCCAGCTTTGTTGGTAATCAAAGGGGCAGATATAAAAAGTGATCTAGATTAGAGTGCATTTTATGAGGTGTGGAGTAAAATGAAAATTTTTTTGAGGGGGTGCTTTATTTTCCAAGCATCAAATAGCTGATGTGCTCTAATAATTTTACGAAAGGAGGTATATAGCATTGTTACTTGTTTGGGTATTGTAGTTTGAAATAATGCTTTTCTATCTTTAGTTGGACACATAACTAGAGTTGATCGAAAACCTGGATGTCCGGGTTCGGCGGGTCCGGCCGAACTTGAAAAAAAAGTCCGAATTCGTGACCCGGACTTAACCCGAACTTTGAGACATAAAATAAAATTTCATATATTTTTAACAATTATATTTAATACTAATCTACAATAATTAATGCCCCAATTTATTAAATCATGTAGAAATTATTTATTTAATTTTTAAATATTCATGTATGTCTAAGGAGTTATTTATTAATCAATTTTACATTTATGGTCTGTTATTATTGTAATTATTTTAATTATTTTGATCATGCACCTTATAAAACATATTTAATTGTATTTAATTGCAATATGGCATAATATAACCATTGACCAATTCTATAATGTTAATCTAAGTTACAATTAATTTGGTGGATTTATATACAGAAATTCCCTTCCGTTTGGAATGTTGTTTTTCTCAAAACGGGGATTTTTTCTATACGTTAAGACTTCTATTGTGGTAATATTACGTTTGTACTAAAGCAGCATCCTTAGCGAGCAATAGGAACTGAACAGACTTCCTGTTTGGGAGGTTCCTGGCAAGGATGGAAGTGGATTGGTCTTACGGTGGATACTGCCTCTATATAAACTCAATATGGCGGTTACGATCACATGACCCCTGATGACGTTGGCGACGTGCTGACGAAACACGTCGGACACGTGAGATCGTAACAAGAGGATGTTCCGGTTTGAGGTGGAACGCAGGTGGAATGCAGAAGCGGCGTTCCTACACCCTGAGAACCGCAATCTCCTTATCTAAAGGCTTTTTATCTGCATGTTTATAATAAGTGCATTTTTAATCATTAAAAGGTTTTAATGTGTGATACTACGCCATGAGAGCCTTCTTTCTTCTCTCCATTTATGTCATGTTCCTTACATTAAATGGGTACACATAATGTGCTGTCCATCATTGCAGCTAAGTCTTCATCCTGCAGGCTTCCTGTAGTGCAGGTTCGGGATGGAGCTGGTCTCAGTGGTGGCTCTGATGAGAAGACTGCACACAAGCTCTTCAACTCCTGCAGTGTTCGAGGTGAGGGAGAACTGGAGAGAGCAAGAAGATGTTTTCCCCAGCAGAAATGAAAGAAGAACAGGGAGCTGTTAGAAGTGCCTGTGCCCCTCATTAATATCAGTCATTGTAGTGCCACCCATATTCCTGTCCTTTTTAGCAGGGTGACAGCAACCATATTAAAAGTAGGGATGATCGAACTTTTGAAAAGTTTGGTTCGACCAGAACACCCGATTTTCCTGAAAGTTCGGTTCGGATTCCAGAACCCCATTGAAATCAATTGGACCCGAACTTCTGGAATCAAAAAACAAATTTTTTAAGCCCTAAAACCCAATAAATGCCCCTAAAAAGTGCCTAGGGTTCTGGGTCATGCCCCAGGGACTATGAATCAGGCAAAAAAAGTTCTTTAAAATTGTCGTTTTTGTTAGAGAGCCAATTATTGAAAAAAATTATTGAAAAAAAAAAAAAAAGAGATTTCTTTGAATTTAGTGTCGGGGGGGGGGGGGGTCTAAAAAGTGTGGCTGTGAAATTTCAGCTCTGCAGCATGTCCAGAACCAGAAAAAAAACAGATTATTTTTATTAGAATTTCAGTAGCGCAGGGGTGGTGTTACCCTCCTTTCACACCTGGGCGTTTTAGTTTCAGGCGTTTTTCAGGCGTTTTTTTAACTTCTGTATGGGGGTATATATATATATATATATATATATATATATATATATATATATATATATATATATATATATATATGTGTGTGTGTGTGTATATATACATATACATACACACACTATATATATATGTGTATACCCCTAACCCAGAATCTGCATAGTGGGGTCATCCTGGCATGGCAGAGTCAGTTCACACTAAACTACACTACGGTCACCCTGACATGGCAGAGTCAGTTCACACAAAACTACACTACGGTCACCCTGACATGGCAGAGTCAGTTCACACTAAACTACACTACGGTCACCCTGGCATGGCAGAGTCAGTTCACACTAAACTACACTACGGTCACCCTGGCATGGCAGAGTCAGTTCACACTAAACTATACTACGGTCACCCTGGCATGGCAGAGTCAGGTCACCTAAACTACACTACGTTCACCTTGACACTTAAAGCTATCCCTACAAAAAAACGAGATTTTTTAATCTAACTATAGTGGTATATAGTACCCTAACTACACTGCATATCCCTTTCCTCACACTAATAATTGCAAAATGACACTGGAGCTTTACAAGCAGCAGGAGAAACACAAATGCTTCCACTATCTTCCACAGCCTCTGTATTACAGTGCTAGAGTTTTGGCGGGGCTATGTTATATACTGGGGGGCGTATGGGGGGCGTATTCACTCCTGATTGGCCTCTGGACCTCGTAGTCACTCCAATCACATTTTACTGATGTTTCTGGGCCAAATAAAGCCCAGTTCCTGTCCCATTGCATTTTGGGCGGTCCTGGTGGCCGAATTCCGAACTTTTACTGCAAAAAGTTCGGAAATCGGCTGAATTTTCGAACAGCCAATGTTCGGGTCGAACCAATGGTCGACCCGAACTGTTCGATCATCCCTAGTTAAAAGTTCAGGAATATGGGTGGCATTATAATGACTGGTATTAGGCTAGGTTCACACTAGCCAAAGCTCTGAAAAGTGATCTGCAGTGGATCACTTTTCAGAGTGTGGCAAAGCGGCTACTGTCAGGTGTTCAGGAGACGGTCCTATTGCTCCCTGAATGCCTGTTTTTTTGTCAAATGACAATTTATAATGGTGCTAATGCGCTACCAAGTGTTTGGCTCACAGCTGTGAGGTGGCCCGATTGAATTGAATGACTAAGTTTGATTGTCAACTCGATATGCCACATTGAACTTTAGGTGGTTTGCCAGGGTACAGTAAAACTGGGGCTCACTCGCCTGTTTTTACCTTTCCCCAACCTCCTATGTGAAATAGGCCTTAGATGGGACAAAATTATCTATCTCAAAACCTGTAGATGCCCCTTTATTTTGTGCTTTATAGTCTCTTGACCTCTGAACTCTGTATATTACATTTTCCTGACTTACCCAATCATGAGTCCTGCTCTCTGTACATTACATACACCTGCATTCTGTACATTACATACACTTGCACTCTGTGCATTACATACTTTTGATTAGGTTTTAAGCCCTTCACACTGTTAATGCAATTTTTTCACACCCACACTCTGCCTCATAATTCCTCTGGGTACCCAAAAGGGGGCCCTGCCAGGTAGTCTGTACAGGACCCCATGATTTCTAATGGTGGCCCTGGATAAAAGTGTGGGTCAAGGATAGCGGTGCGGGTTCCCCGTCAGTGTGGTTTACGGCGGGTTCCGATGATCAGTGTTCTGCTCGTCTCTTGTTGATTAAAAAGGGGCGGGGCACTGCCTGTGTCTGTGTCTCCAAGTCCCTCCCGTCACCTGCATCCCAGTCTCCGGTTCCCTCCCTCTCGGTGCTGGCTCACCCATCAGCCAAGCAATTGTCCTTCAGGAAGAGACCAGGTACTGCTGCTACCCAAATAGTCAGTAACAGTTGCCCCTTCCCCGCTTGGCTCCCCCAGCTCTGATTATTACAGAAGGCTCTGATTTGGGATCCCTCTGACCATTATAGGCTGTCCAGCGTCCCCTCTGACACTGTCCAGCAGACCTCTCATCTACCCTGCACCCCTCACTATACACCCTGCCCCAAACCTATAGTACCCTGCACCCCTCTACAGAACCCTGAACCCCTCAGTATACACCCTGCCCTCAACCCATAGTACCCTGCACCCCTGACTATACACCCTGCTCCCAACCCATAGTACCCTGCACACCTCACTATACACCCTGCTCCTAACCCATAGTACCCTGCACACCTCACTATACACCCTGCTCCCAACCCATAGTACCCTGCACACCTCACTATACACCCTGCTCCCAACCCATAGAACCCTTCAACCCTCACTATACACCCTATGATATTTTGTATTTCAAGTTTATGAGCAGTCATTAAAAAGGTGGGGTATACATGGGCAGAGCAAATGGGGTGGAGTCAGGGGCGGGGCCAATGGGGGCGGCAAAATTCAATTTTGCCTAGGGTGTCAAAAATCCTTGCACCGGCCCTGCTTATGTGACCCCCTATAATAAAGGGGTCCAGTAGTTCTGGTATGCAGTTTAGCTTGCACTCACTGGATGAAAGAGTGAAGGTGAAGGTGAAAAGATAATACATTCTTCTATCAAGCCTCAGTATACTCACCAGCTGTAATTTGAGATTGAGATATATCTTGCTGGCGTTTTGCATTAGAGACTTTTCATTTAATCACTTTATGCACCTTTCCACTCTTGCATGGCAATTTATATGTTTATTTCATTTAATTCGTGGCACTTGTTATTTGTAAACTAGTGCACTTTATTTTCATATTTGCTTATTTGATTCACGTATGTGTTTTTGTTGAGCGCTGTACCCCCCCTTTGTATAAACATTAACCCGAACTTTACCCCGATTCCCGAACCCCATTGAAGTCAATGGTGACCCGAACTTTTGAGCACTAAAATGGCTCTAAAACAAACATGGAAAGGGCTAGAGGGCTGCAAATGGCAGAAAAATCATCTTAAGAGCATGGCAAGTGCTCTGCAAACAAATGTGTGTAGGGAAATAACTTAAAATAGCATAAAAAACATAAAACTAAAAAATAATAATCTTGAATGATGTAGGAGGAGGACGAGGCCCATATGGAGTAGGAGGTTGAGGTGGTGGTGATATGGTGGTGGATATAGCGGTGTAGGTGGAAGCGGCGGTGGAGGAGGAGGACGAGGTAGCCAACACTGATTTTGGTTTTTAATTAATTTTTTTTTTAAATTAGGGTACACCCCAAAAGAGTAAGAAAGATCAAATACAACAATGGCTGGGTAAGGCCGGTATACATGTCTATTCTGCACAAGGTATGGACAAGTCCTGTGGGATCCATGCCTGGTTCATTTTAATGAACGTGAGCTTGTCCACATTGGCTCTGGACAGGCGGCTGCGCTTGTCTGTGATAACGCCCCCCAGCCGTGCTAAATACACGTTCAGATAATACACTGGCTGCAGGGCAGGCCAGCACCTCCAAGGCGTAAAGGGCAAGCTCAGGCCATGTGCCCAACTTGGAGACCCAGAAGTTGAAGGGGGCAGACCCATCATTCAGTACGTCTAGGCGTGTGCACACATACTGCTCCACCATGTTAGTGAAATGCTGCTTCCTGCTAAGACATTCCATATCAGCTGGTGGTGCTGCTGCTTGTTGTGGCGTGCTGACAAAGCTTTTCCACATTTCGGCCATGCTAACCCTGCCTTCTGAGGTGCTGGCGGTGCCCTGGCTGCGTTGGCGACCTCTTCCTCCTCCTCTGCCTTGGCCTTGTGCTTCCACTGTGCCCCAGCTGTCAGGTGGGAATGCCACCAGCAGCGCGTCTACCAGCGTGCGCTTGTACTCGTGCATCTTCCGATCACGCCCCAGTGAGGGAATTAAGGACGGTACGTTGTCCATCTAACGGGGATCCAGCAGGGTGGTCACCCAGTAATCAGCACAAGTTACAATGTGGGAAACTCGGCGGTCGTTGTGGAGACACTGCAGCATGTAATCACTCATGTGTGCCAGGCTGCCCAGAGGCAACGAAAGGCTGTCCTCTGTGGGAGGTGTATCCTCTGTGTCCTCCGTATCCCCCCAGCCACGCACCAGTGATGGCCATGAGCTGGCCTGGGTGCCACCCTGCTGTGAACATGGTTCCATATCCTCCTCCATCTCCTCCATCTCCTCCATCTCCTCCTCCTCATCCTCGTCATCCTCCAGAACTGTGCCCCTGCTGGACAAGTGTGTCCCTGGCGTTTGTGGGTGCAGGAAACCACCCTCGGAGCCACTTGCGAATGACTGCCCTGAAAGACTTGGAAATTATACCTCTAACTCCTCCTCCTCCTCCTCCTCCTCATCCTGTGCCACATCCTCTTCCATCATCGCCCAAAGTGTTTTTTCAAGAAGGCATAGAAGTGGGATAGTTAAGCTGAGAACGGCGTCATCGGCACTGGCCATGTTGGTGGATTACTCGAAACAGCGCAACAAGGCACACAGGTCTCGCATGGAGGCCCAGTTATTGGTGGTGAAGTGGTTCTATTCCGCAGAGTGAATCACACGTGCGTCCTGCAGCTGAAACTCCACTATGACCTGCTGCTGCTCGCACAGTCTTGCCAGCATGTGCAAGGTGGAGTTCCACCTTGTGGGCACGTCACATATGAAGCGGTGAGCGGGAAGGCCGAAGTTACGCTGCAGCGCTGACAGATGAGCAGCAGCAGGATGAGAATGCCGAAAGTGCTCACAGATGGCCCGCACTTTCTGCAGCAGCTCTGACATATCAGGGTAATTTCTAAGGAACCTCTGCACCACCAAATTCAGCACATGTGCCAGGCAAGGGATGTGTGTCAAACCGGCTAGGCCCAGAGTTGCTACGAGATTTCGCCCGTTATCGCACACCACCAGGCCCGGCTTGAGGCCCACTATCAGCAACCACTCATCGGTCTGTTGTTGAATGCCCCTCCACAACTCCTGCGCGGTGTGTGGTTTTTCCCCCAAACAGGCAAGTTTTAAAACTGCCTGCTGTTGTTTACCCCTGGCTGTGCTGAAGTTGGTGGTGAAGGTGTTACGCTGACCGGAAGAGGAGGCGGTAGAGTATAAGGAAGCGGAGTAGGAGGAGTTAGGAACAGGAGGCAAACTGAAGCGCCCTGCAATCCTCGGTGGTGGAAGGACATGCGCCAAACTGCTATCCACCTCAGGCCCAGCCGCCACTGCATTTACCCAGTGTACTGTTAGGGAGATATAACATCCCTGACCGTGCTTACTGGTCCACGTATCCGTAGTTAGGTGGATCTTGCCACAGATGGTGTTGCGCAGTGCACACCTGATTTTGTCACCTACTTGGTTGTGAAGGGAAGGGATGGCTTGCCTGGAAAAGTAGTGGTGGCTGGTCACGACGTACTGTGGATCAGCCACCGCCATAAGGCTTTTAAAATTCTGCGTCTCCACCAGCCGAAATGACAGCATTTCAAAGGCCAGGAATTTTGAAATGCTGGCATTCAGGGCCAGGTATCGCGGGTTGGTAGAGGGGTACTTCCTCTTCCGCTCCAGTGTTTGGAAGATGGAAAGCTGAACGCTTCCACGGGACATTGTGGAGATGGTTGTTGGTGACCCAGGTGGTGTTGTTGCTGGCGGATCCTCTGTTTGCGGGGTGGCAGGTGCCACTGTCACTACAGAGGTGGATGAAGAGGCCAAGACTGCAGCAGCAGAAGAGGAAGCAGGAGGAGCCAGAGACCTTTCTTGGTTTTTGAGGTGTGCACTCCGCTGCAGCTCGTGCTTTGCACTTAGATGCCTGGTCATGCAGGTTGTGCTCAGGTTGAGAAGGTTTATGCCTCGTTTCAGGCTCTGATTGCAAACCACTCGTGTCCTGTCAATATCAGATTGTCTGAAGAACTGCCATGCTAGGGAACTCCTTTGAGCTGGCTTTTGTGTGCTCGGTCCCTTGCTGCATTGGGCTGTAGAAGGCGTAGTGTCTAGGGCACGGCTGCTCCGCTTATGCACCCTGCTCCCTCTTCTGCTGTGCTGGTGGCTCTGTGCGACCACCGCCTCTTCCTCCAAACTTCTCAGGTCACCTGCATTACGTTCATTCCATGTGGGATCGAGGACCTCATCGTCCTCCACATCATCTTCCACCCGGTCTTCACCCCTGCCCTCCTTGTCGGTCTCCACAATTCGGAATTCCGCAGCAGTTGGCACCTGTATTTCGTCATCATCCGAGACGTGCTGTGATGGTCCTCTTATGTACTCCTCTTGAGACATAAGTGGTTGGGCATCGGTGCACTCAATCTCTTCCACTTCTGGGGCAGGGCTAGGTGGATGGCCCTTGGAAACCATGCTAACAGAGTCATCAAAAAGAAGAAAAGACTGCTGCATGACTTGGGGCTCAGACTGCTTGGCTGATTTGCAAGGGGGAGAGGTGAAAGATTGATGGACATCGGCTGCAGGTGCCAACTCTGACCTTTCAGCAGAAGACTGAGTGGGAGACAATGTGAAGGAACTGGAGGAACTGTCAGCAACCCAATCTACTATCGCCTGTACTTGTTCTGGCCTCAACATTTGTAGAGGCACATTAGGCCCTGCCAAATACTGCTACAGGTTCTGTCGCCTACTCGCAGCTGAGAAAGGTGTTTCACCTGTGTGTGTAGCTGGCACAGATTGACCACGTCCTCTCCTTGCAACAGGAGCTCCACCAGCAACACCACGACCCAGGCCACATCCCTTATTTGACCTTCTCCTCATATATATAGAATTTTGGATCTTCCCCTAAATGGGTTTTTATTGATTGAATACAACAGCAGTATCCAAAGGGTGTATCTCACTGTAACATATGCAGACTAGGCCGCAATTACAGTTTTTTTCCCCTAAATGGGTTTTTTTTGATAAGCGGAATACAACAGCAGTATCCAAAGGGTGTATCTCACATATGCAGACTAGGCTGCAAATTATTTTTTTTTCCCCTAAATGGGTTTTTATTGATAAGCGGAATACAACAGTATGCAAAGGGTGTATCTCACTGTAACATATGCAGACTAGGCCGCAATTCGTTTTTTTTCCCCTTAAATGGGTTTTTATTGCAAAGCGGAATAGAACAGCAGTATCCAAAGGGTGTATCTCACTGTAACATATGCAGACTAGGCTGCAATTAAATTTTTTCCCCTAAATGGGTTTTTATTGATAAGCGGAATACAACAGCAGTATCCAAAGGGTGTATCTCACTGTACCATATGCAGACTAGACTGCAAATTATTATTTTTCCCCTAAATGGGTTTTTATTGATAAGCGGAATACAACAGCAGTATCCAAAGGGTGTGTCTCACTTTACCATATGCAGACTAGGCTGCAATTTTTTTTCCCCCCTAAATGGGTTTTTATTGCAAAGTGGAATACAACAACAGTATCCAATGGGTGTATCTCACTGTAACGTATGAATGGAAAACTGAAAAATAATTGTCCCCTTAATTGATGCTTGTTGAATAGCAGATTTGAACTGCAGTGTCTAAACGCTGTAAGTCACAGTAAAATATGAAGGAAAATGTTTATTTTTTTTTTAAATCCAGATTAAGCAGACACATATGCACTGAGCTTGCATTACATGGCCGCTACACGCCACACGCCTAACAGGTTGGATACTGTTGTTGTTCTATTCCGCTAGTGAATAAAAAAACCCCATTTGAATGAAAAACAGAAAAATAATTTTTTCCCTAAATACTGAAAAATAATTATTTTTGCCTTACATTGGTGCTTTTTGAAGAGCAGATTAGAAAAAGCAGTGTCTAAACACTGTATGTCTAAGTAAAATATGAAGGTGAAAAGTTTTTTTCTTTTTTAAATGCAGATTAAGCAGACACATATGCACTGAGCTTGCATTACGTAGCCGCTACACACCGCACGCCGCCCACCTAACAGACTGATAAAAGTTTTTTTTTTTCTCCCTCCTCCTCCTCACTGGGCTCAGGTCAGGGCAAAAAGATCCTGCACCCCCACACAATACAATCAATGTAGATCGCTGTCTGATTAAAGAAGATTCTTCCTATTCTTTCCCTGAAAGCAATCTCCAGCCTGCCCCTACAATAATCTCCTATCTCTCCCTCAGGGCAAAAAGATTGTGCACTGCACCCCCACACAATAAAATCAATGTAGATCGCTGTCTGATTAAAGAAGATTCTTCCTATTCTTTCCCTGAACGTAATCTCCAGCCTGCCCCTACAATAATATCCTATCTCTCCCTCAGCAGCAGCATCAGGAACCTCTCCCTAGTATAGTTATAGCAGAGTGATGCGTGGCGCTATGTGACTCCAGCTTATATAGAGTCTGGGTCACATGCTGCACTGGCCAATCACAGCCATGCCATTAGTAGGCATGGCTGTGATGGCTTCTAAGGGCACACTAGTTAAACGCTTGCTGATTGGCTGCCTTGCACCTGTTGAAACCGCGTCATTAAAACCGCGCCAAAACATCAAATAACATTACCGAACAACGGACAGTATCCTAAGCATACAGTGAAATGGTCGGGTCTGTGTCCGGGTACCGAATACCCAAAAGTCTGGTATGATCCCAAACAATACAGTCCGGGTTCGCTCAACCCTACACATAACCATATTTAAATCCCCTCCAATTATTGTGAGGGGGTGAAAAGAGATTTGTAATTTATTCAAGATTAGAGACAAAAATTGTGCTTGCTCAGAATTGGGTGCAATGACATTTAACAGAAATATCGGTGTGTTTGCATATGTACATTCCAACAAAATATTTTGACCATGGGGGGTCTGTGAAGGATGATGTTATTCTTAAGGGGCAGCCAGTGCATGGTATGGGTCATTAGGCAGCCCAGAGCTTTACCAATATATAAGACACATTTCTGCATTTGGTTTGGAGAGGTTTGGATAGAGTGGAGAGGGATTAGCAACCCTGTCAGGTTTTTATTTCTGCCTATGCCCTCATAAAGGAGATTCACCCTCTCTATTTGTCTTGTTTACCATTATCATTGAAAGTGAAAATAAAAGAAAATCCTAAATTTTGGGTTGTCCCCAGAAAAGTAATAGAGGCAAAATCTTCCAATGGGTAAACTAGTTCTGGTGACCTGGGAGTCCCCATGAAATTCCCTTAATTTGCAGGGATTTCCTCTCACTTCTTGTTTGGCTACAGGACAGGAAATGAAGGGAAATCTCTGCAATGCAACACAGATGGAGAAAAAAAATGTGATTGTGGTATTACCCTTGCTCTATCCAAAATGAAAAGTGCTGCCTATAGTTCTATTTTATATCAGCTGGTAAGGTCCTTCATATGTTAAATGTCATTTATTGAATTGAATCATTATTGCTTTATAGGCAGATGTGACCTTTACCAGAGGGTGGGTATACATGCACCTGTGGCGTTTACTAAATGCTTAACCACTTTACCACCGGAGGATTTTGCTGTCTTCCGTCCAGGCCACTTTTTGCGATTCGGCGCTGTGCGAATTTAACTGACAATTGCGCGGTCATGCGACGCCGTACCCAAACGAAATTTACGTCCTTTTTTTCCCACAAACAGAGCTTTCTTTTGGTGGTATTTGATCACCTGTGCGATTTTTACTTTTTGCGCTATAAACAAAAAAATAGCGTTTATTTTGAAAAAATAACAAAATTTTTCACATTTTTTTATATGAAATTCCCCCCCAAAAAAATTTAAAAATCACATTTTTTTTTAAATTTTGGCCAATGTGTTTTCTGCTACCTATGTTTGGTAAAAAAAATCGCAATAAGCGTATTTTGATTGGTTTGCGCAAAAGTTATTGCGTTTACTAACTAAGGGAAAGATTTCTGTCATTTTTGGTGTTTTTTTTTTTAACGCGTAATGGCGGTGATCTGCGATTTTTTTTGCGGGACTGCGACATTGCAGCGGACAGATCGGACCCTTGACTGACATTTTTGACACTTTTGGGGGTACCAGTGACATTACTGCAGTAATCAGTGCTATAAATATGCACTGTTACTGTAAAAATGACACTGGCAGGGAAGGGGTTAATTTTATTGGAGAGGGAGGGGTTAATGTATGCCTGGTGCTTACTGACGTGTGGGGGGGAGGTGACTGAGTGACAGAAGGACAGATCGGATGTCCAGCTATGCTGAACACTCCGATCTGTCAGTCCCTGTCACTATGGAGTTCCGCCCGCTCTGTTTACACAGGCGGGCGGATCTCCTCACTCGATTCCCCGACGATCGGGGCAGAGCAGCGGCGATCGCCGCTGCTCCTCCCCTGGCCCGACTCCCGCTGTGACTGAACACAGCGGGAGCGAGCCTCCGGCAGCGCGCGAGCGCCGCCCACAAGGGGCGGAGTCCAGCGACGTAGGTCTACGTCGCTGGACGGGATCGTGCCACGTTGCCGCAGTAGCAGCAATGTGAGCAGGGTTTAAGTGGTTAATAATGAATTTCATGTTAAGTCTGAAAGCAATGGAGTTACGATTTAATAAAAAGAAAATAGGGTTTATCGGAATAGTAAAGTTGGTACATTTCTGCATTATAGGTTGAACCAAAAAATGGGATAGTCTTGGGCAAAATCAAAAGATGTGCAACATATCCTATACTATTGTGTTAAAATTTTATATCTGGAATCCTGATATTTATTATTGTGAAGTAAATAATCTCTGTTCATATAAGGAAATAATTTGTTGCATAAGGATAGGATATAATTAGTGAGTACTGGTTTTAAGCATTCCTTTTAATAAAGTGTCAAAGTTCAGTCACAAATCTTGAAGGTAATAAAGAGAGAGAGAGAGAAAGAAAAAAAATATTTCCATTTATAATGTCCCAAAAGGTGCAGACAATGTGGGAGCTAAATGTGAGCCATGTAGAGCAGGTGGGTCTTGAAGTCCAGGAAGGAATGTTTGATTTCTAATGATTGGAAATAGAGGACCTTGGTGTTCATAAAGATGCATAGTGGAAAACGTCCCTCTGGCTAGTTTTCCAAGTGGGGCTTATTGTTGGTTGAAGTTCAATAGATTGTGGGATGGATTTGAGACACTGAGGCAGAACCATCAGAGGAATAGCAGAAGCAGTCTGTTCTAAGAGTATCCATAGCTTAAGTTTATAATGTCTACAGCAGTCTACATCAAGGGCTAAATTAATCACAGTGTATACTTTGATAACTGGTAGCGTTAGACATCCTTTATTCTTGAATTTGCATAGAATAGTATGTTATTATTCTGGGAGTTTGTAGGATACAATAGTCTTTGTAGAACATTCTGTTTGATGACATCACATCTACCAGTCCATGAAAAGGTTTTCTGAGACCAAAGACATAGATCAATTTTTATTTTTTGAAGGAAAGGGGGGAAGTTAAGATTAAACACTTCAGTAAGGTCTTTTGGTATATGAATGGCAACATATTATGGGTTTTTAGGATTCCATTTAAATGAGGAACCATGTTTTAACTTAGTGAGTGTTAAGCGTGGAAGAAAGAGATTCAAGGTTTTGGACATTTCATAATTGACATGAAAGTTAGAAGGATCTCCATATTTCTGAAATTCTGACATGGGGTTCAAGACAAAAATATTTGGGTAGTAAGAAAAAAACAAAGTTCGTCTGCAAAAGCAACAACCCTATTATGGTGTTAGGCTATACCGATTCCCTTGGTGTCAGGGTTTACCCTGATAAAGAGAAGTAGAGATTCAAGGGTCAAGATGAATAAAAGTAGGGTTAGGAGGCAACCCTGTCTAGTTGCATTAGAGATGGTGAAAGGAATTAATAATAATCTGTTAGCATAGACCCAGGACGGAGGGGTAAGGTAAAATAGCATTATCCATTTGATCATGTGGGAACCTAGGCCTATCTGCTCCAGCGTACGGCATATGAATGACCTGTCAACCCTATCAAAGGCTTTATCTACATCTGTAGAAAGTAGTATGCATGGAATGGTCCTCAACAGGGCCAAGTGTATAATATTGAGAGCTCATGAGGTGTCTCTTGTCTCTCTCATAGGCATAAATCCCACCTGTCAGATGGGAATATTTTTCTTGATACAAGGAACAAGAAATAGATATAAAACTTTAACACAATCTTGGGTGCCTTCAAGTTTCTTCAAGGGTGCCCTGGCAAAATGGTTAAAAATTGCTAAAAAATTTTATACAAGCCAGCAGGTGGATCAAGCCTGCCTTTTAGTTACACAAAGTCATAGGTTTAATTTTTTCACCATTTCAACTTGGCCGCCATCATCCTAACAACCAATGATGTAATTGGCTGATAAGGAGGATGTTGGGTGCCTGCATAGCATTCTTGTTTGCCTCTCCCCTGTCCCTCTCCATCAGCAATGGAGTCACATTAGCAGAGAGAGGGAGAGAACCATTTCAGAACTAGTCAGTACCAGTGTTCAGAGGTGTGTTTGTTTTGGAAGAATAAATCACATTGGGTGTCCAACATGTGTGCATTTTGTGTGGTTAATGACTGCAAGCTAAACAGCTCACTATAATTGGGCTGAAACCAGATCTTCTGACCAGGACATCACATTAGTTCCACCATAGTACAAATTAATGAATACACCTAACAAATAGGTGTAGTGTTCTTTGCATGTGCACAGGTATAAAGATAACACAACATTGATTTATGCTTTCAAAATTAATAATTTTACTCCCTTCATATTAATTCACATTCTTAATCACATATATAGCAAAGAATATTTTACCTCAAATTCCTACTGGGTTTTGCACAATACATTACCAAATAGCAGATTTCCTCATTAAAAAATTATAAAGACCCAGCTTGCCATTACTATTATTGCACTTACAAAAGAGCACCATTTCCCAGTGAGCTTTTAGAAGTACTCTACTATTACGTTAATAAGAAAACAACCGTCTTGAAATTATTTTTAGCAAACACATAAAGGAGATGTTGAAGATCTAGCCTTTACCCTTTATGGAAGCCATGTGCAACACAGGGCGTTCTTCCAGGGTTGATGCGTCCTGGTTTTTATCTTCCTCTCTCCTCTGCAAGAGTCCAACAACTCCTTCAGTAGGCTTTGATGTTCCTGTGTCTTCCGAGGGGGAGGGAACTGGTTGACAGGATAGAAAACAGAGAGGAAGAGGGAGTTTAGTGAAGATTTCTCATGTCCAGCTATCCCCTGCATGAACAGGTATGAACTGTACACATGCCTGTGGTATTTCAGAAGAGGAGACATTGTAAAGAGCATAGTAACCTGTTTCCTGTGTCTGTTTTCTGAAATTAACATAGTGCTATGTGTAGGGAGCATACCTGTGTTCAGTACATAGCAGCTCTGCAGAGAAGGGGAAGACTGGCAACTCCCTGTCATCTAAAGTGACCCCAGATATTGACCCAGAGTTTCCTTTACTGTACATAAAAAATCATCCCACTGATCCCATCCACCCACCACCATCCCTCTGTCACTGATCCCCCATCCCTCTAGCATTTCTCTGTCACTAATCCCATCCCCCCCCCCTCCGCCCCCCTCCCATCACCAACGTTGCCTCTGACTGATCCCATCCCCCAACCTCATCAGGCAGTGGTGGTGGGGATAGGGATGACATCAGTGGCAGTGGTGATTTTATGACTGTTGGTTCAACTGTCTTCAATGACTGTGATTACACCCCCCCCCCCCTCCCACCCCCAGCTGGGGTATGGGTCTAAAGACTGGATGAAAAAGGAACCTGGCCTGAGAGACTCAGTGAGGATGTGTGTGCGATAGAAGACAGACCCACCTTTCCTTTTCCCTGTCCCATCTCCCTCTCCATTATTTTACCCCATTTCCTTATCTGTAACTATAATGTATTTATTTTCCTATTGTAAGGCATCCTTATTTTAAGAATTAGCCGTCCTTCTTAGGAAGCTACACACCCCAAACAGAGCACATTTTACAACCACCATTACTGATGTCATCCCTATCCCTCAACCACCACTACCACTGATGTCATCCCTTGGCCCCCATCACCACTGAAACTGATGTCAACCCTATCCCTCCATCACCACCATCACTAATGTCATCCTTATCCCTCCACCACCACTGCCACTGATGTCATCCCTATCCCCCATCACCACTGTCACTGATGTCAACCCTATCCCTCCATCACCACTGCCACTGATTTTATCCTTATCCCCCATTTCCACCGCCACTGATGTCACCCCTATCCCTTCATCACCACCGCCACTGATGTCATCCCTATCCCTCCATAACCACTGATGTCATTCCTATCCCCACCACCATTACTGAAGTCATCCCTATCCCTCAACCACCACTGCCACTGATGTCATCCATATCCCCCCAGGGGTAGCAGCTCTGTGTGTTGTGTCAAGTCTCGGGAACAAGCAGAGAGCCGAAAGCTGACATCAATCACAGAGAGTAGAAGGAAGGGGATGGATCCAGCCTCCCATTGTCGGTATGACACTTCAAGAAAGTCTGAAGACTCTCCCACAGGTAATTAATTCTATTTTAACAAAAATGGTGCAATTCTCAGAGGGCAGGAAAGATTGTTAGATGCTAGCAGCTCATAAGGATTAGGATTAAGCAAAAAAAAAAAGGAAACCCATACTTCTCTTTTAAGGACCAGGCCTTTCTTTACACTTTTTGTTTACAAGTAAAAATCTGTATTTTTTGCTATAAAGTTACTTAAAAAATTGCAACAATCACCATTTAATTCTCTGGGGTCTCTGCTAAAAAAATATATATAATGTTCTGGAGTTTATGTCCCATGGTATTTTCTCAGTGGTTTTTCAAATGTAATTTTATTTCTAAAAATACACTTTAAAACATTTTAATACAAAAAATGCAGTATATAATGCAATTTATTTGTAAAATATAAAAGGTGATGTTATGCCGAGTAAATGGATACCTAACATGCCACATTGTAAATTTGCGCACTCTCGTGGAATGATGACAAACTGCGATACTTAAAAATTTCTATAGGCGATGCTTTAAACATTTGTACAGGTTACCAGGTTAGAGTTACAGAGGAGGTCTAGTGCTAAAATTATTGCCCTAGCTCTAATGTTCATAGCGATATCTCACGTGTGGAGCAAACACTGTATGAGTTTGCTTCTGCAGAATAGGGGCACTTTAAATTTTTTTTAAATTATTATTTATTTTTTTACATCCTTTGTGATAGAAATAAAGAATGACAGGGTCCTCTTTATGGAGACATCTGGGGTCTTTAGGACCCCAAATGTCTCCTCTAAATGTAAAAGCATTAGATAAAAAAAAAGAACATTGATCATCCCTAGACCAGAAACATCTCCCCTAGACCGGAAGTCACATCGTAATGTCACTCTGGTCCTCCTAGATCATAGAGGTGAGGAGAGACGATCTGGTCTCTTCTCACCTCTGTGGCCAGCTGCGCGACCTGCAGGATCATTTCCTGGGCTCATCACTGACAATGTTAAGCCTGAGAAACACTGGCGACGACCCCTCCCGTTGCTTCCAAAAGCGATCCAATGGCTAATCAACCACTCGGATCACTTTTATGAGAAGGAAAATCGATAGCTGAAAATAAAATACCTGGGTATGGGTGATAGCTTCCATCATAACCCTGGTAAACCACCTAAAAACCACAACTTATATATACATATTGTGGTTTTGAAGTGGGAAAAGTGTATCTGCAGTCAAAACAAGATTTGGATAGAGTGGGGGAGGGTAAAATTCTGACTGGTTTTACTGCACCCAAAATTTGATACCACACCTAAGACCTCAGCAATCCTCAGTTCCAGCTCACAGGTGCTCAATCCTACAGGGTTCGTTCCTCTCACACACAGTTTAGCAATTTTTTAGCAGCCACTCACCATTTCCAAAAGGTGAAATCACCCTTATTATTCAACACAAGCATGGAAACTTCACCATGGATACCTCCTCTATCATATTTCACCCCCTACTAAGACTTAATTTTAAAACTCTACAATTAGAGCTGATGTCTAGGATCACTTTCGCATAGTTCATTTGGAGCAAGCTGGCCATTTAGAGGAAGATTTCATATTCATTGGTAGAATACAAAGCTGCCTATGAATTGCTGAGTGCCATTCAGCCAGGCGTTATTTTGTTCTGGGTGTGAGACAGGAAGGTCTTGTCTCTCATCCCAAGCTCAGTGCTATATACTGTTTGTAGCTGAGGCTACATACATGTAGCACTGCCCCCTAGAGGGCTGCTGGATATTACACTTTAGGGATTCCCCTGGGTTACCTGTAGCAACTGTTTGCAGAAACTTAACACTTTAAGTTCTTGGCTCAGTCAAAGATCAGTTCAGGGGATGTTGTTTTTGTGGTTTTTTTGAAATTGAGATGGGAGAAGGGATAAGTGGAATACTCCAACTGTTAACTGTTCACAAAGCTGAGGACTTCTAACTTGAGAATGCAGCAAGGCTGCTTCTTCATCCAGCCACTTGAATGAAGATGAGATAAGTGTTCATATAGTATTTCTCTTCAGGATACTCCCCTAGTACCCCCTTTCTCTCTGGGCTAGCTGACATCCGTCAACTGACTGCATTACCCAGAGTGGTTCCCTTCCTGGGCAGACCCCTGGGCAAGATCCTTTGTACTCACGATACTGTTTTTCTCGCAGTGCCCCAACTCCTCAGTCAGCTTTCCTGGACCTCTGGGTTCAGCCTCACACTACCGGTACATCAGGCCGACTGCCTTTAACCACCATCAACTGCTGCAAAAGAGGAGGCAGCCGCCACCCTCCTTCTGGGACTCCCGCTACCTCCTGTGCCCGTGGTTTTTTATACCCTGTCCCATAATGCACCACTCACTGTGTCAACCCCTGGGACAGTACCAAAAGCCTGTGTATCATTGGCCAGTTTTCCTACAGCATCCAACGTGCCTCCCCATTGGATCAGCTGGGGAAACTCCCTGAAACCAGATGAATCACACACTGGGCACACTGAGTAGATCTAACTACAAATCCTGCTCCCTGATAAACAGAGTGCATAAATATTTTGCCTGCTGCTCTTCTGCAGAGAGAGCCAAACTACACTCTCCTACCTAGCACCTGACTAAGAGGGTGCTACATCCACCCCAAACCAAACGAGCCATGTCCCCACGGGCTCTGGGGCAGCCGCCCCCTATAAAAATTCCTTACAAAAAATTCTAACGGAGTATCCCACTAACCTGGAGAAGGGGGAAAAAGGAAAATGAAAGAATTAACAATCAATAAATTAAAAATGAAAAAAAAAAAAATAAATTATATATCTCTGTACAAAATATAATACACATCAGGTGCATTAACATAATGCACCCCTCACCAAAAAAAACTCTGTTAGGTGGGTAAAAATGGCATCCTAACTAACTAGCTACAACATTACTTCCCATACAACCTGCAAAGGAAAACAAAATTAGGCACTTCTGTACATTATACATTTGAACAATCTATCTTAATAGTGAGAAGGCCCTCTCCACAGAGGCGACCTTCTCACCCAACATCCCTTACTATAGAGCCCGGTAGATGACCCTTCCTGTAGTCTTGACCCGGCGTTCAGTTTCACTGCTCCAAAGTGATGACTAAACCCTGTCGACTAACTATCTACCGCTAGCCAATTTCCACAGGGTCATGAAGACATGTGGAGTCCATCAGACTAGTGCTCGCAGTGTCCCTCACACCTGCAGCACTGAGGCAACATGTCCTCTCCAAATAGGATTATGTTTGCTGGAGCCTGAGCAACCTGTTATGACCTGCGGTGATCATCAGTCTCTTCAGGGGCCCCTTGCACTAGGGCACCCCCCCCACCAAAGAGACTTCCGGCCACTACCCGTTCCTACTAGCTGGCGACCCAACAAAGTTGCATTTCTGACCCGTTGGCCCAGAAGGATCTCCACAAGGCATCTTTATGAAAAGAGTCTCTTTGCAAAGATTCCTCCTCTTCAGCCTGATAGCCCAAATTACTCTACAAAGTGTCCTTTCAGCTTGATGTGATACATGATCCTGGCCCAATGGCTCAAAGGATGTCCTTATTAGCATAGTTGTAGTCTTTCTTGAGTCCTCCCTTAACAAAGGTCTCTTCTCTTCTCTTTGAAGGTTGGAGGGTCGGCCTTCTTTAGTGGAATCACTTAGTAGTGGTGATTGTAGATTTCCCAACCCCTCTGGCTTGGTCCCTAGCAACAAGATGAACTGGAACTTTCCTGTCCATTCTACATCTGTGCTATCCAGTCCTTCTTCTTTTGCAGCAAATAAGCATACTCAGGCAAGCCAGCCTCACTAAATTCAACATCTTGTGTTAGCAGTAATAGTCAGGGCAGGGGACTCGCACAACTTTCCCCTCTGAATCTCTCACAAAGATTGACCATGCCTGGCCAGATCCATCTGGGCAGCGGGACCAAAGTTCCAATTTGCTTTTACAGACTGGAAGGACCTCCACAATTCCGGCTTTGACTGGTTGCGGTGGGGATTTGGGACCTAGAGGAAGGCCCACACAGCTTTGTGACACCAGGCCTCTCTCTTGACCTCAATCTCTAACATAATCTCCCTTGGAGCATAGGGGTAATCATACCTAAATTCTAGGGCCACCCTCCTCTGCATCAGCCGTTGCAACCTGGAGAACCTGGGGAGGGTTTGTCTGTCGCCTCTCCCAGGTGGGGAATACAGGGTCTTCTCCTTGATGAAGAGTGATGCATAGGCCTCATTTTGGTCCCGAGCCCGGGCATAGTTTTGAGGTGGGGATAGATCTGGGACCCAGTTAGCGAAGGCCTAACAGAACCCTAAATTCTTGGAGCACTGTCCAAGAATCACAGAATCCCTAGTCTCCTCATCAGGAACACCTGGACTGGCTGAACTGCTCCGATCATCCAACCACCATTCCCACTCAGTCTCTTCCTATGATTTCCATACATCAATCCCCTCCTCCAAGGATCTTTAACGATGTTGGAAACTGGGAGACCCCCACATCGATGACCCTGGCCTCTTCCTCGCTACACACACTTACACTTACAGCCTTGGCCACCGCAGGCTATCTAATCCCCTCTGTCTTTATTAGAGCAGATCGGGTGTCTGCCACTGCAGTTTTCTGTACATCAGGTGGTCGCTCCCCACCCCTCACTACCTGCATGCAGCACATGGCTTCGGAAGCTCGGGTTTCTTTCATCTTGCACACTGTAACCCCGGCAGATGTCATAGAGCCCAGTTCCAATAACACTCTGAGCATTCCTCTTCCTCTGCCCATAAAGAGTCCCGATTCCACAGCCGACAGGACACGACTGACCCCAGTCTCCCATGTCACACTCAAGATTCTAGGCTGACTTTCTCTCCTCTCTGCCCGCAGCAGCAGATTGCCATAGTGCCCGCACTGGCCCCACACTTGCATCCGCATGGTAACATTCAGACACTGACTACATACCAGGCCCAAATGTTCCACGCCTGCTCCAGTACACAACGTTAGTCTTCCATCTTGCACCAATCGCACCTCTGTATCCCACAGGGTTGATTTTGTCTTTCTGGTCTGCTCCGCAGGATCTCCGCCAACACGTGGGATAGCCTCCGTGCTCCGGCTCACTCCGGCACTCGCCATCTTAATCCTCCACACAAGTGTCTCCATCTCAGCTCCACCCGAAAGCGGAAGTAATTTATAGGCTCCCTTAACTTTCCAGATTGGCTGTGGGTGAGCGGCATCTCCGCCCACTACTCCAGATTAGCTGATTCTTTAGTGATGGCTCCTCCTGCTAGGCAGATTTCTCCAGTGCGAGGTTTCCCGTGTGGTACAGTAACCTTTTCAATGCCGCTCCATCTCAGCTCAGCTAGCATGAAAGTCACTGTAAAATGGATCATGCTCTTCAATCCACACGCATCCTTGTCTGTACCAGGGCCTCAGCTGCACCCCCATCTCTCCAGGCCAGCTGACCCTCTTTGCTAATTAGTAGAATTGTCCCAACATGTGCCCATGCATAGCAATTTATTATAATTTTTGACAGTAGTTTTCTTAATTTACTGATAGTCTAGGACAACCCTTACTGCACTCTCCCTCCCTGCACTTGGCCCACTGTAGTATCCAGCTGCTACATGTGAAGCCTCCATCATTCTATGACAGTAAAGAACAAGCAGTTCTTTCTTTTTTTGCGGAACATTAGAATTGTCACTGATAATATGCAGCCACTCTTTCGCACACAGCTTTAGATGTTGGATGTTTCATAGACATCATAGACATCAGCCAGTCACTTTGGTGATGTCAGAGCCAGTACAGGGCCTAATACAGAAATCTGACACTCTTAAAAATGTCAGACAGTAAAAAAGAAATACATGAATTGCTGGAGCAAGGGCAGCCTCAGTAAGTGCTAATTTGAAATATTTTGCATGTATGTGAGAAGTCAAAAACATGTTACCTCATGACATTAACTATTTAAAACAGAACTACATGAAAATATAAGAATCCCTTTTTATCTAATCATGAATTTATAAAGCATTGGAAAATGGTTGGACTTTTGAAGCACTGCATACTCACAGATATTTTGTTTTAGAAAAATATAGCAAATTTCATTCATACAAATAAACCATTAAAAATAATTAATTTTGTTAAATGTAAGCAACCTTGAGCTCAAAATGGTTCCCAGATTGTAACCTGGTGGGTCAAGCAGTATCTCGCTGCAAAATATGGATATTATTTTGGGGTTTGTCAACTCATTATGTATTATGTGAATGTTTAACTGTCATGTTTTAAATAACAGAATAGTATATATTTATTTATAGTATTTGACTCTATGTTTATTAATGATGAAGCAGTTACAGACATGGAAATGCGTTGAGCTCAAGGTTGCCTATCAAAAACCGTCAAAAGAAACTGGACAACTACGTATAATATTTGGCTATGCCTTCAGTGACATATACAGTGCCTTGCGAAAGTATTTGGCCCCCTTGAACTTTGCGACCTTTTGCCACATTTCAGGCTTCAAACATAAAGATATAAAACTGTAATTTTTTGTGCAGAATCAACAACAAGTGGGACACAATCATGAAGTGGAAAGAATTTATTGGATATTTCAAACTTTTTTAACAAATAAAAAAACTGAAAAATTGGGAGTGCAAAATGATTCAGCCCCATTACTTTCAGTGCAGCAAACTCTCTCCAGAAGTTCAGTCTTTGTGGAATGAAGATTTTGAGAATATGACTTATGTATAGAGTTCTAGTTTAGGTTTTATTCTTTTACAGCTACTTCAAGCCTATTAAAGAGAACCAAAGAGACATATTTTATGAAGTTTTAAAATACAAAAATATATCATGTATTGTTAATGCTTCGTAGCCAGACTGTTTTTCTTCAATTGACTGTTCTTCTGAATTTTGTTACAGCACATGGCATATTTCAGACAATGTAGTATCATTTTATTTTTAGTCTACTGGAGATATTATTCTTCCTCAAGTGTGTAATCCATTATAATCCGTAGACAAAAAAGTCAGAAATTTATAAGCAATTCCAGAGGTATGAGTTTGCCTACCACTGTTTATTTTGCTGCAGCACTTTTCAAAGAACATAATAATTTATTTTTCAAATTTTAAAAAAGATACCTCAATGAATTGTACACTGTAGAGATACACTAGCAAAATCCTGAATTCTAAAATATCATCTTTGGCAGTTAAGCCATTTTGCTAAGTCGGCACATTATATAAATGTGTGAGATATGGCTTTTCATTTATGTAATGTAGCTAAAATATGGGCCCCTTTCTTAATCAGACTCTCAAAGCAGTTTTGATTAATGTTTTTGATATACAGACATTGATTGGTGTAATTCTTCGCTTATTGATTTCTTTAAAACATGCAATCATCGAGTTTAATTAATTCCAAAATAGCCTAGTACAGCTCTTATCCTAGTAACACTTTGAATGTGTTCTAAGTACTTGTATTAACTCTTCCTTAATGCATAGATTTTTTTTTTTTTTTTACAGCAGATTGATATTTTTCTTTTACAAAAGCTTAAAATTACTGTTAGTTCAATTTTCAAATAAATTACTATAGTTACCATGGAAACACTTTTCTTAGGTTAGAAAACACTTGCAACAAAAACTTCTAAAAGCCTACTATCTTTTATAGGTAAAGCATCCTATCTCATATAGTCATGGCCATTTATACACTGTAAGCTCAGGGGTGTAATTTGTCTATCATTAGAGGAGATGATTTTGCTTCAGCGGCCATGCAAGTACTGAAATGACCTAGGTTACAAAAAGTCACAAATTGTAGCACATTGAAGATATCTCCTAATAAGTTCGTAAGTACTAGATGCAGAAAATGCTTCCAAGAAGGGATAGCAATTTGCAGGTTTTGAACCCAAAACTTGCTCATATGGTAAAACATTGAACTGCAAATCAGTAAATTAGAAAAATGTTTTATTTTATGTTATTTATTATATAGAATTTAAGATGTTGTTTTTTTTTTTTCGGGGGGGGGGGGGGTGGATCAACACTCTGTATTCAGAAAAGTGGCAAATTGTGACATGGTGGCAGTGGCCATATAACAGAGTTGCTACAGGTGTTAGGTGCTGAAGTCTCTCCCTAGCCATGAAGCTTCTTGCATATTTTTTAGATTTCAGAAAACTTAAACTGCTTTTGAAGCTTTCTTTAAAAAAATTACCAGCATGGAGGATGTCATTTGAATTTAATTTCTCATGAAGAACATAGAACATTATAACAATGAAAGCCATTCTTGTTCGATCCCTACAGTATAATGTCTAATCTTTGTTCTCTAAGTATATTCATGGTGTATAATATCAATAAAACAGCACTTCCACCTATAAAATTTATAACAATCATAAATTATATAATAAAGTGTTTATGTGCAGAAATATTTAACCACAATAAGGTGCTAAAATAATATATAAGTGCAATAGTGCTCTAAATAGTCCACAAAATATGCATATAAGTGTAATGGTGCTCCAAAAATGTCCACAAAGTATACGAAAGTGCTTGAAGGAAAGAAAGTGTTGGAGTGCTTCAGACCAATCAGGCGGTGCGGGGTGTATCTCTCCCCTCCTGAATCACCACTCACCAGAAACAATGGACCCTCAGCTTTTCAGTCTGGGGGTCAGAGAAGCTTATAATTGGTGAGATGAGTCATTATTCCACCTGTTCAATGTTACCACTCTGTCACTGGGTATCACCTTGCAAAGGGTCTTTTATGGCTCAAGCAAAATAAATAGCCAACATAGTGAAGTCTATTTGAGAAAAATGGATTTGCGCATAAAATGTTACTTACAAAAAAGATGCGTGTAGAGGCAGCTTATAGGAAGAAATACAGCTCTTCCGGGAACTTGGTTTGGCGTGCGTGCCACGGAGGACAGGACGTGACGTCAGTGGTTCGGCACGACCGGAAATACGTCAAGGCGTTTCACCCCACCTACCACGTCATCAAAGGACATATTCATGGTGCAGTCTGTATTTTTCAATATCCAATAGTTAAGTGTAGCTGAACACACAAGAAACATCTGTTTGTAATGTGAATATTTAAAAAAAAACTCTAACACCAATAAAACTTGAACAAAAATTGACTTGTAAAGACTAAATATATCTACCTGTCACCAGCAACTCCAATCTTTACTTTCTTGCAAATCTACACAGGTCGGGCTGCTACATAACTAGTATGTACCTAGCAACAGAATTGCTTGAATAAAAGTAAATACTATGTGATTATGTAGTGCACAGAGCAGTGGCAGTAATTGTGGAAAATAGATCTATAACTTTTCTAAGAAATTGTGTTCTGCTTGTATAATTACTACTCCCTGTTACTGAGTTTGTGCATTTTTTTTTTGTTTTTTTATATATAAGTGTCTTTTATTTGGAATAAACATTTTTAAAACTGCATTCTAGTTAATGGAATGGAATTCTTTAGAGAGCAGAGTGGATGCAGTGATAGTGGACACAGGAATGCTCCATACACATTGTCTGAGTCGGTGTATGTAATTTGGAATTCAGCTCTGTAAAAAAAAAAAAAGAAGAAAAAGACTATATAAGGTAATTGCTGTTCCCCTTAATATGAAAAATTATGGATCTGATAACAGGTCGGGGGAAGGTGGGCAAAGAGTAATGATTACTCTACTAGGTCTGTTTAAATAGCAATACAACCCCTGACCTGAACATAGGCTTTAAAATTGGAGCTTTGTAAATGAAAAGTTTAATAAGTACTCTGTAATACAATTTCTATTCAGGATAGAAAGTAAAACTGCAGCTCCCACATTAAAGTTGTCTTTAGGGAGAACTTGATTCAGTAATGATAGTAAATAACATTTCTGAAATATCATTCAATAGGTAATTTAAGACATATGAGCCAATGCACATGTCAGATATGGATGTCATGACAGCACGTGAAAAGTGCACAGGTATCTTTTTGTCTGTGGAGAGCTGTCACATATGGATGCCATATACTATTGTTACAGCCAATAAGATGCCAAAACTATTGGCAACATTATGCATTTAAAAAAAAATAAAAAATGTACTCATATTGGACTTGATCTCTTGCTTATGACCGTCTTTGAAAACCCCCCTAGAAAGGTTCTCTGTCTCTGCAAAATAAAATCCTGGCTAACTGCCCAATCTTGGTATTACCCATGTTTTAACTTTGCTAAAAGTGCATCGTAGGATATCTAGACATGGTTGCAACATGCAGACTAAACAGGTAACCCAAAACAGCTCAATCTGCAATACAGATTTGTGCCTTCAGTTTAACACCTTTTCCCAGAGAGTAATTAGCAGGGGGAATTACCTCCAAAAAGCACATAGAAGATCGTTGTATGGTAATTGTGAGTTTAACATGTACTCTGACAATGAATGATAATGTTTTAGCAATGTAAGGTTTACAAGGAAAAAAACTCAATAAAAACATAGCTGACAAATAGGAAGTTAGAAACCTAACACTATAAACTTTATAGTATGTAGAATACTGGCAAACTCAGACCAAATACAAATAATGAGCATTGTTTTTAAAGGCCCACAAAAGCTTCCAATCACATTCCAAGTTACATTTTTAAAGTCTCCATGAGATTGAATGGACCATCTGATCAGATCAAAAGTGACAGGTAGACCTGATCAGAACAGTCATGTGAAAGGGACCTTAGGGATGTACGTGTGTAACATAGACCATAGTAAAAGGGTAAAGCCATTCAGTAGGGAGACAGGGTATAATGTTGAAAACTGAAGCAAAAGTTGACAATCTACCCATCAGTGAAATTTCTTTGTGGGGTCTGGTGGGTTAACCACTTTACCGCTGAGTACCGTAGTACTACTGCGGCAAAGTGGCTCTTGTAGGTCTGACGACGTAGACCTACGTCGCCAGACTCCTCCCCTGTAGGCGGCGCTCGCGCGCCGCCGGAGGCGCGCTCCCGCTGTTTTCATTCACAGCGGGAGACGGGCCAGGGGAGGAGCAGCGGCGATAGCCGCTGCTCTGCCCCGATCGTCGGGGAATCCAGTTTGGAGATCCGCCCGCCTGTGTAAACAGAGCGGGCGGATCTCCTCAGTGACAGGGAGTGACAGATCGGACTGTTCAGCATAGCTGGACATCCGATCTGTCCCTGTCTCACACAGTCACCCCCCCCCCCCACACGTCAGTAAGCACCAGGCATACATTAACCCCTCCCTCTCCAATAAAATTAACCCCTTCCCTGCCAGTGTAATTTTTACTGTAACAGTGTATATTTATAGCACTGATTACTGCAGTAATGTCACTGGTACCCCCAAAAGTGTCAAAAATGTCAGTCAGGGGTCCGATCTGTCCGCCGCAATGTCGCAGTCCCGCAAAAAAATCGCAGATCGCCGCCATTACTCGTTAAAAAAAAACCACCAAAAATGACATAAATCTTTCCCTTTGTTAGTAAACGCAATAACTTTTGCGCAAACCAATAAAAATACGCTTATAGCGATTTTTTTTACCAAACATGGGTAGCAGAAAACAAATTGGCCAAAAATTAAAAATAAATTGGTTTTTACATCTTTTTTGGGGGGAATTTCATATAAAAAAATGTTAAAAATATTGTTATTTTTTCAAAATAAACGCTCTTTTTTTGTTTATAGCGCAAAAAGTAAAAATCACACAGGTGATCAAATACCACCAAAAGAAAGCTCTGTTTGTGGGAAAAAAAGGACGTAAATTTTGTTTGGGTACGGCGTCGCATGACCGCGCAATTGTCAGTTAAATTCGCACAGCGCCGAATCACAAAAAGTGGCCCAGACGTAAGACAGCAAAATGCTCTAGTGGTAAAACTTTTTTTTACTCTAATTTTGGATAGAGTAAGGGAGGGTTATAACCCCTGTTAGATTTTTTCGTCATCTGTATCCCATTGTTGTGATTTCCCTGTCCCAAAACCAAACAGGATGTGAGAGGAAATCCCTGAAAATTAGGGAATTCCTTAGGGACCCCCAGGTCACCAGAACTAGTGTCCACATTGGAAGATTTCCCCAATATTACTTTTCTGGGGACAACCCAAAATTTGGGATTTTATTGTACTTTCAATGATAATGGTAAACAGGGCTAAGCGTAGGTTCACACTGAGGCGGGTTTGAAATTGTCCGAGTTCAGCTAAACCCGCACGATTTCAAACCGCCATTTTCAGTCTGACTTCAGGGGAGATTTCAAAGACATCTGTGCAGGTGCCTGCACAGATGTCTATTATAATCATCCCCTGAAGTCGCCAAAAGTAGTGCAGAAACTACTTTTGGGAATCGGTGCAGTGCCGTAAAGTTGGCGTCGCACCGATTCGGGCGGTGCCATTGCTGGCAATAGGCTCCAATTTGACATGCGATTTGACATGTCAAATCGTATGCTAAATCAGCCCAATGTGAATGTGGGCAAATAGAGAGGGCAAATAGAGGATTCTATTCTTCCCCTACTCTAATAATAAATTGCATTTTTGATTTCAGTCTCTATTGCTGTTGGAGTTGCTAATCTTTCACCACTCGAAACCTGAAAACAAAGTTTTTGCCAAACACTGTTTAACTATTTAGATCATTACCAGTTGTGGTTAAAGATGAATATAGTCATGCCTGAAAAAATGTGAAGTTGAATACCCAAACCAAAAGTCTTTATTGATAAGGGAACAACATAAGAGGTTTGGGCACATTTAGGCCCTATGAACACTGGGGCTCTTCTAAATGCTTTTCTCCTGGCAGGACAAAAGCAGCTTAAAAATGCACCTAAGCCACTATTTGCAAATGCATTTAGGCATGTTAGACATTTGGGTTGTTCATTCATTTTATTGGCCAGTATATTCATTAAGGGCCAGTTCTCACCACATGCAGTCCAGTGCATTTTTTTTTTTCTGCATCGAAAATGCATGGATAGTAGGTTATATGGTTTTCAATGGCATAGTTCACACCAGTGCAGTCAGTTCCAGTGCGTTCCAGTTCCAGAAAAAAAGTAGAACATGCTGCATTTTTTCTGCCTTGGACTGTACTGGAAAGCAGTAAAACACATAAAGAATGCACCGGAATGCACCTAAATGCACCAAAAATGCACTGGAACACACATGTCCTTAATTATGGTTAAGAAAAAAGAGGGGGAAAAAATTAATTGGACCACACTAAAAACGCACCAAAATTGCATCAAAAATGCACTGGAATGCACCAAAAATCGAGTCAAAAACACACATGCAGAAAAGCATCCAGAACACATCCATACTGCATTTCTTTGGTGTGAACTGACCCTTATTCTGGCCATTGAAATAAATAAACAATCAAGCGCTAAAACGTGTCTAGCACTTGGGCACATTTAGACGTGTTTGCACGCATTTTTTCAGCCAAAATGCTCCTCTTTTAAACGCACAAGTGATGTTTTTTTTTCGACCTCTAAACATTCCTATCGCTATATTCCTGTAAAAACCTAAGTCTGCATGGATATAGGCTAAAATGGAGGGTCCAGGACTAGGAGCGGGACTATCCAGTGATGTCATATCGGGCCAGTGGACTGCACGCCTCAGCGGCACTTCCTGGCTTTATAGTGATTTTAATTCTATGTACAAGTTAGTGTAAACGTATTTTCCTTAGTGTTATACATTTAATAAACGGCATTACACTATGTGGACCCCTCTTATGCATAAGTAATGAGGAGTGAATATACTGTGGTATAAGCTGGAGGAGAGGAGGAGCTGTCTGATCCTGGTAAAGATCCAGGAGCGTAATATCCACAAGCCTATGAAGACCTTGTAGCTGGGAGGTACAAAGTCTAAAGAGTGTTATAACAGAGAGAGTGGTGGAGGAGGCACGGAAAGTTTACAGCACTGAAGCACTTTTTTAGCTATGCATATATCATCTGCCCTGGATCACTTTAAATAAGGAGCACTATAAGAAGGATATTTTTTTTGCAGCACTTTAGTATATATTGTCTGATGAATTTACTTGATGCACAAGGATCACTTTATATATAGACATTTTTTTGGGAGTGTAAAATTATAATTGATTGGTGTCTCATATTATGCATTGTAGGTCATATTAATTCATTTTGTACACTACACAATTTCTGGGAGTTGTTTGACAGGACTCCAGGACAGCGCTGTGGTTAGGTAGGAATTAAAATTGAGAGGTGTTTAGATGAAGAAAAAAAAAAAAAAGTTAAAAGCCTGTAAAATAGATGTTTTTAAGCCCAAGTGTGCAAGAGGCCTAAAAAATTATGCCATTTATTTTTTTGTATTTTTTGGTGGTGTCATTTCTACTTAACTTATGCATAACCTTAGCTGAGTTGGTTTAAAATGGTTACATCTGCCTCCCTAAAGTGTTACATAAATCAGGAACCTGCATTCACTATATCTGGTCTTCCACAGTACACAGAACTTGGAAATGCAATTATTTTAGTAAATATAAACTGCTAAATACCTGTTCTTATCAGCAGTATATAGGAGTCTTGTGACTTCTGTGAGTGTCTGGTTAAAGCTTGTAGGAGAAGTTTTCATTCTGCACTGACTGACCTACCAGAATGCAGGACCCCTGGCTCTCTATCTAGACGGTGCTCATTGGCCCTGTGCTGATCACATGCACCCTCCCAAGAAAAGCAAATAGCAATGCACACCAAACCGAGCATGTGCAGTCTGTCCCCTGGCTCTGTATTATCAGGAAATAAATTGGGGACAGTGGAAGGAGGAAAGGATCAGTGGATTCAGGATCAAACATCCTTTTTACACAATGCGGATGATCAACCCCTTAGGCTCCATAGTGAGTATAACAAGCATGCTTTACTACATATACAGACTGGTTTTACTGTTGTGGGTTGAGCAACACTTTAATGGTCATTGTTTAGGCACTTGGAGTCAGAAAGGGAAAATTAAATTTGTTGTCAATAGGTGTAATAGACTACATAAGATCTCTTGCCTTTAATATAATGCATTGCCTGAACAAGAACACGTGAGGTCTAACCCTGTGCTATTGCTATTTCTAATAATGAAGGCGGATGTCAAAATAAACAGTCAGAGCATGGACACTCCAGATGAAAGTGCTGAGAATATATTTCTCAGAAATCTTTCTCTTGCATCTGTCCTTGGTATGCTTCAATTTAATTTACTTCTCTAAGTTGCTCCTTCTTTCAAAACAGAATTAATAGTCACCAGAGTTCAGTGGCTGTGTGCTCTTGCCAGTTATCACTGTGGTAACAGGATTTATTCTCTTTGTCTTTTTCAGGGTCCCTGAATTCTTCCTCCTTCCCTGTAAAACAGTCTTTCTAGACAGGCTTATTAAAATAACAAGATAAATTGCTGAGAAGATTCATGATTCTACCAAGCAGCCCAATTTCTACACAGACGTAATTCATTTAGTGAATTTCTTTGAAGGCTCCAGGAGACGGAATGGTTCCAAATCTTTCTATCTCTTTGGTTACAGATAAGTGTATGCTTTTGAAAAGTGTAGTTTTGTCCCTGCCAGAAATGTAGATGTAGTTTATATCGTTTTTTGAGTCAAGTAGCATGGAGATTATAATGAACTTAATAGTTAACACATTCCAGGCATATATAAAAAAGATTATTCAGTTAATTTATGTCTTTTACTGTACATGTCAACTTGGCATCTTTCTGTCAATGTCTCTGTAGCTACAGGCACGGTGGACCAACTCATCCTTAAAGTATTTCTAAAGCAGTGGTTCTTAACTCCTGTCCCCAGGACCAGGGCCGGACTGGGAATAAAAACCAGCCCTGGAAATAATTTCATACCAGCCCCATAGCATTTTTATACCAGTCCAAGAGCATAATGTCATTATTTCCTTGTTCAAATGTTCTTTAAAATGCATGGTTTTCCCTTTTATGAACAGTGTATTATAGATAGATAAGATAGATCTGAAAGTACATAGAGCTTTACATACTGTATATAAGAGCAAACTCCTCTCCAGACTCCCCCTCAGAGACTGCAGACATGATAAGACAGAAGATGGTCAGAGGTTGTGGACATGGTATAGGAGATGCCAGAGGTTGTGGACATGGTATAGGAGATGCCAGAGGCTGGGGACATGGTACAGGAGATCTCAGAGGCTGGGGACATGGTACAGGAGATCTCAGAGGCTGGGGACATGGTGCAGGTGGTGGTCAGCAGCTGTGGACGTGGTGAAGTTGGTGAACAACAGCTGTGGACATGGTGCAGTTGATGGTCAGCAGCTGAGGACATGGTGCAGGTGGTGGTCAGCAGCTGCGGATATAGTGCAGGTGGTGGTCTGATCAGTGGCTGCGAACATGGTGCGGGGGTGGTCAGAGGCTTAGGACATGGTATAGGTGGTGGTCTGGTCAGCAGCTACGGACATGGTGCAGGGGGTGGTCTGGTCAGTGACTGTGGGCTTGGTGCAGGGGGTGGTCAGAGGCTGCGGACTTGGTGCAGGTGGTGGTCTGGTCAGTGGCTGCGGACATGGTGCAGGGGGTGATCAGAGGCTGTGGAGTGGTCTTACCTGCAAACCTGACAACAAGGTGCTGCCGCTGCACCGAGAACCTCACTTTCAAAAATAGCACCATTACGTCACTGCGCATGCGCCCACTCGGCCGAGAATGTACAAACTTTCCCGAGCCTGGCAGGCTTTGTGAACAGCACATGCACAGTTGCACTGTTGGCCCGCAGCTATACTGTTTACGGTCACTGCTGCCTGTAACGGAATTTTACATGTGGGCGGTTGGCAACACTGAAGCAGCCCCAGGGCAGGCAGCCCACCGGGAAATCTCCCGCTATCCTGGTAGGCCAGTCCAGCCCTGCTCAGGACCCAATAACAGACCAGGTTTCCAAGATAACTAAAATACATCACAGGTGATATAATTTGCTGCTCAGTTATTTCAGTGTTCTAGTCTACATCTCCCCAAGGTAATACTTAAAATCTGTTATAAAAAAAAGGGAAATCAGCGCACCTGAATGTACCTAATAAAGAAGCTGCTGAACACTAAGGGCCAATTAATCAAAAAAATCCCAATCAAACAATATTCAGTAAAACGCGTACGCAGGGAGGAGGAGCCGGTGACGTCACCCGCCATCCATCGCGAGGAGTGTTCCTGTACACTGCCGCTTGTCGTGCACTGCGATCAGTGCTTTCTCAGATAATTTTATCCGCATATACATATTAATAAAGCCGTTTCCAAGCTATACACACCATGTCCAGTTTTTTGGCTCTATTTTATATACGGATTGGAGCAATTCTGGGGTGAGGACTCTGGACCTCATGTGAAGTGTGTCATCTGCACTGGGAGTGACCCCGTATTAAGGATCCCTGGTCTCATATAAGTGTGCCATCTGAATGGGGTGTCACGTTAATCCCTGAGTGTTCTGTGTTTGCTTAGCCCATCTGGTGACACAGGGGCTAATATTGAGGTGAGAAGACTTGGAGACTGGTGGTGGACGCACTGAGTGGAGCACTATTTTTATCGTATATTTGTGCATGATCACTTTGAATTCACTTTGGGACTATTTACATTATTGTTTATATTATTTATTTTATTTATATTTATTTTATTTATATTTGGCGCTGCACTTTTTACTGAATAATACTTAAAATCTGGCCTGTTAGTGGGTCCTAAGCACAGGAGTTGAGAACCACTGTTCTAAAGGATGAAGGTGTTTTACTTTCATGCATTCTATTACATTCAGTATGCAGCTCCCCCCCAAGCCCCCTCCTTTCATGCATTCTATTTCATTCAGTATGCAGCTCCCCCCCCAAGCCCCCTCCTTTCATGCATTCTATTACATTCAGAATGCAGCTCCTCCTAAGCGCCCTCCTATTATGCATTCTATTACATTCAGTATGCAGCTCCCCCCAAGCCCCCTCCTAATATTTTCCTGAGCCAGATCTCAATCCAGCAATGTGCAGGAGAGCTAAGACTGTCATGACTCTCTGCCTCCTTATTGGCTCAGTGGGAGCCATCACAGCCAGTGATATGGACACACAGAGTGAGGTTCAGGAGCGAGCAAGTATGAGTGCCCCCAAAGTAAGTAGCTTGCTATGGGGGCACTCAACAGGTGGGAGTAGCCAGGAGCGCCGGCGGGGGACCTAAAAGGTGAAGGATTGGGGCTGCTCTATGGAATACAATTGCAAAGAGAAGGTAAGTATGACATGTTTGTTATTTTTTTTTCTTTTATATTTACCTTTATGTGTTGCATTTGATATACACTATATTGTGAAAAGTATAAGGACACCTGCCTTTACACGCATATGAATTTTAATGGCATCCCAGTCTTAGTCCATAGTGTTCAATGTTGAGTTGGTCCACCCTTTGCAGCTATAACAATTTCAACTCTTCCGGGAAGGCTGTCCACAAGGTTTAGAGTGTGTCTATGGGAATGTTTGACCATTCTTCCAGAAACGCATATGTGAGGTCAGGTACTGATGTTGGACGAGAAGGCCTGACTCGCAGTCTCCGCTCTAATTCATTCCTGAAGTGGCTAGGCAGAATTAGCATTTATATCTGTAATTAGAAGGGAACACACGCCCATCTCCTTTTTACTCTTGAAAAACAGTTTTTAAAGGAGTTACAGTAACTAATACATTAGATACAAGCACCAAGGTGATGGTATAAGCTGACAACATATACCCCCAAGTCTATTTGGGAGAAAAAGTAACACAACATAATGCAGAATTAGGGTTAATTCAAAAACAGAACACTATTAGCAAAGGTCACATTGACGACCAAAGCAATCAGATCCACGTGGCATTGGTAATTTGAGCAGAAGATGGAAACAGTTAATTTTTTAGAATCAATAGATTTCTTTAAGGTTTGTTAAGACCCTAGAGCATGTTCCAAACAGCTAACTAACAGACAAGGTCATTGAGTGACAAAATCCCTCCCATTCTACATTATTCACTCATTGAAGGGGTTGTCCAACTTTTTCTAGAAAGTAGAAGACTCCTATACTTTTCATCTACTGTATCCTAGTCTGCCTGCTTTTTCTTCGAGCTCTGTAGTCTCTAGTATGAATCCAGTAAGAATGGGCCCCTAAATTATATATCTTTTATAAAATGTTTCGGTTTTATGCAGATTACACCATTTAGCCAATTGCATCCAGCGTACATACTTTGTATATAAATGTCCTAGACAGCAAGTGGTTATACCTGGAACAATGGGTGCAGCTGCAGTCATCAACCTGGTTCTTTACAGCCAGTGATGGGTTTTCATGTAAAAGTGATTGAGCTGCTTTACAGCTTCCCAATCACTTTTACAGCACTTTTCCCCTACCTCCTCCCAGGGCCGCCTGCCACAGTTCCAAGGCTCTCCTGTTTCACGGGGAGCCTGGGACTGATGTAAGCAGTCAGGTCAGCTTCCCACAGAGGAGTTGAGGGAATATCCATCCCCCGATCACCTCTGTGATGAATGAAGCCAGAAGCATTGAGGATTTTGTAATTTGCTGTTTTAGTGCTCTCTTCTACTAGCCATTACAGCTAAGGAAGCATCTGATTAATATGATCTGTGTTTGATCAGATGATTTGAACAGCAGGGGAGATAGTGGGGGTCTAATAGACCCCTGATGTCTCCATAATGAGTATCTGTCAGTACCCAAAGTTATCACTAGAGGTTTTGCTCACTCCTTGTGGATAATACAATATAACAAGGGGACAATAAAGTTAAATGAAAATAAAGTGTAAAAAAATACATTTAAATTAAATAAATAAAAATGAATAAACAAATCCAAGTACCCCCCCCCCCCCCCCCATAGTCACATGCAAATTCAAATATGCATGTAGGTCTAGCAACGCATATATAACAGTGATTACAACACACATGTGAGATATTGCTGCAGTCGAAGTGAGAGTAATAATTCTAGGACCATAGCTCATGTTTCAAGTCTAAACTGATAAACTTTAAAGGCTTTTAGAGTGTCACCTATGAACATTTTTAGGTACTGTAGTTTGTTGCCATTGCACTTTTGACAAATGACTGGTCAAATTCACACTGCGCTGTCACTGATACATGGCGATGATACTCTCAGCCTCAACCTGCATGAAGATTTTCCAGGACTAAAATACAGTGGCGGCTGGTGCTCAAAATTTGGGGGGGGGGGGGGGCGCAAAAAGAAAAATGTAATAGGTATTGCTTCACGGCAAAAAACACGGTAAAAAATTGTGTGACTTTGAGGTCATGGTACAGGCATGGCACAGGCATGGCACAGGTGATGGTACAGGCATGACACAGGCATGGCACAGATGATGGTATAGGCATGGCACAGGTGATGGTATAGGCATGGCACAGGTGATGGTACAGGCATGTCACAGGTCATGGTACAGGAGATGGTATAGGCATAGCACAGGTCATGGTAAGGGCATGGCACAGGTCATGGCACAGTTCATGGTACAGGCATGGCACAGGTGATGGTACAGGCATGTCACAGATGATGGTACAGGCATGGCATAGGTCATGGTACAGGCATGTCACAGGTCATGGCACAAGTCATGACACAGGTCATGGCACAGGCATGTCACAGGTCATGGTAAGGGCATGGCACAGGTAATGGTACAGGCATGTCACAGGTCATGGTAAGGGCATGTCACAGGTCATGGTAAGGGCATGGCACAGGTGATGGTATAGGCATGTCACAGGTCATGGTAAGGGCATGTCACAGGTCATGGCACAGGTCATGACACAGGCATGGCACAGGCATGGCACAGGTCATGGTACAGGCATGAAACAGGTCATGGTAAGGGCATGGCACAGGTCATGGTAAGGGCATGTCACAGGTCATGGTAAGGGCATGGCACAGGTCATGGTACAGGCATGTCACAGGTCATGGTAATGGCATGTCACAGGTCATGGTAAGGGCATTTCACAGATCATGGTAAGGGCATGGCACAGGTCATGGTATAGGCATGTCACAGGTCATGGTAAGGGCATGGCACAGGTGATGGTATAGGCATGTCACAGGTCATGGTAAGGGCATGTCACAGGTCATGACACAGGTCATGGTACAGGCATGGAACAGGTCATGGTAAGATCATGGCACAGGTCATGGCACAGGTCATGGCACAGGTCATGGTACAGGCATGTCACAGGTCATGGTACAGGCATGTCACAGGTCATGGCACAGGTATGTCACAGTTCATGTCACAGGTCATGGCACAGGTCATGGTACAAGTCATGGTACACAGGTACAGGCATGTCACAGGTCATGGTACAGGCATGTCACAGGTCATGGCACAGGTATGTCACAGTTCATGTCACAGGTCATGTCACAGGTCATGTCATCGCGCTACAGCAGCTTCAATCACTTACCTGCTCTCCTGGGCTGCCTGCGAGACATCCACGGCGCGCTGCTCCTCTCCTCGAGTCCTCTTCTTCCTTCTTCTGACGGCGGCGGGAACCAGTCCAGCCAACGGGAAGGTGACGTCCACGGCGTGCTGCTCCTCTCCTCGTCCTCTTCTTCCTTCTTCTGAGTCCTGACGGCGGCGGACAGGCAAACCACACCGGTCAGGCCGGAAGGAGATCGGGTTGTGACGGTGAGTGACTGACGCATGCACCTACACCGCCCTCAATGACATCAGCAGGGTCAGGATGTCCTGAATGATGATTGGTCCAGGCTGGAGTCTGGACCAATCACAGCCAGGACATCACAAAAGTGGGGAGTGTCGGGCTCATTGCTCTGCGCCCTGGTGACCCCCCAGAAGGCCGCCAATCGGCGCCTCTGCCTGCCACACGTGGGGTGGAAACCCCCCCCCCATAGCCACCACTACGTCCGGTGCCCCTAGTGGGCTAAAAATTTGAATTTTTTTTTTAATCTTTTTTTTGGGGGGCGGCGCCCCTGCGCCCCCTATACACAGGCCGCCACTGCTAAAATACATAAAATAAAATAAAATACATAAAATACTAAAAACTTGATAATAATGCTGCCAGCATCTTAGTTTGTCTTTTTTTTTACTATCTTAGCACATCAAGAAAACACATTTTTTGTTTAAAGACATTATATACAGCATTTATACAGGCTTTTAAATGTTTACAATGTGGTCCTACCAAAAGTGAATGTTTTACCTGCCAAAGGATTTGTATTCCTTACCATCAAGTTCTGTGAATAGCAGCCACCACACCAAATTTTTTTCTTCTCACTCACAGTTCTTGTTCCTCCCCTAATCTGTGACTGGATGTTGAAAGAGGAGAAGCAGACTGATGAGCTCCTCTCTGCTCTCTTCTTCTATCTGCATGCAATTTGCAACTTTGCATCACCAGCTATACTAAATACAAATCTGCATGTGCTATCTGTGCCTAAGGTTTGCCTCTGTATTTCTAAATTTGCAAGATGTTTGGATCTGATTAGGAATAAATAATTTGACTAACAGCACTACAAATTCTGTTCCCTGTAATATTGCATAAACATAACTGGGACTGCAACATCAGGACCAGCCTGCAATCTTTCGTGTACATTGGCATTTGCTAGTCATGGATGAACCAGAAAATTACAGTCATTTCCTGCAATATCTGTTACACTGATGTGTAAAGTGCACTCATTTCAGTCACAGATAATAATAATATCTATTAGTTGCACAATCTCAATTGGGATTTATGCAATCAGACTGTAATAATGTATGTAGTGCTAATCACCCTGTTCTCAGATGACTTATTTATATCTAGTACTTTTTCCTTCATTAACTATTATTATTGTTGTCACTGTATGAAAAATTAGATTACCCCTGAGAACTGTGTTACACCTGTCTGTACTATCTTTGCCATAATTACACAGCAGTCTACTAAATTAAGAAAGGTTGAGATAAAAGTAGCTCACAAGATATCTTGCTTTAGCATGTATTTCCATGTTGGCCTGCCTGAAATCCCTGATGTGTTTCTTGTGGGATTTATTCTTTACATCTTAGGTAGCTTCTTTGTGCTATCTTTACTGTATTACAGTTCAAAAATAATAACAACTGTAGCTCTAATTTTAACTAGTTTAATATTAATTATTGCATATAAATAGTATTATATGCAAATAATAATTATTGCACACTTATATACAAAGTATAACATCCTAGAACAAAAAAAATAAAAAACATAAATACATTTGCAGGTTACCAGTCTTCAGATATGGTGCTTTACTCTACTTTTTTTAGGTTTTTTGCTTTTTTTTTTTTTTTTACCTAAACCCATTTCTTGTCTTAGGGTGATAACTAGTGATGAGCCAAACTGCCCTGGGTCCAGTTTGGTGAACTTCAAAGAGGTTTGAAGGCCAAACCCCGAACCTATTCAAATCTGTAAAGAAAAGCGCACGCAACCTCGGGCAATAACGCTTTAATAAAGGACAACAACACAGTACATTGGAATTGCACTCACACTTTTCCTTTAAGACAATCGCTTTACAGCATTCCAACAGGAGCTACTCGCTCCTCCCGTCCCTCCAGATGGTGACTCTGCGGTCTCCTCATTCGCGGCTGCCGCCGCTGTTTCCCCGCTCTCCTTCACTTCCTGTGTTGCCTGGTCACCGGATGCCGGTTCTAGTGCGCCTGCGCACTATACCAACGTAATCTACGGCGCCTCAGGAGAGCCTCAGCCAAAGCCGGAGCCACAAGTTGTACGGAGCTGCGAGGTGGGAGATTCAAGACACGGGTGCACTGCCTCTGCTGTTACTACGGACAACGCGTTTCGGAGGCGGAGCCTCCTTCCTCAGGTCCCACCTTGCTTCCTGCTAACGCCCCTCCCTATATACCCGGGATACCATCGGCCCTAATTATTTAATTGTGTATTCTTTAAGGGGCCAGTAACCAATAATCCTTATCCACCTTGGCTGGGACGGGAGAAGCAAGGGGCTATCCACTTTTAAAAAAAATATATTAAAAAACATACATTAAAGATACAGTTTAAGATACAATTTAAAATACAATTTAAAATTTAAAATACAATTTAATACCAGCGCAGATATTAACCAGAGCTATTATAGATACATGTTTGGATATCACATTCCCTACATAGCAATGGTTGTCTCCTGCTAAAAATACATAAACGTATCCTAAAAGTATATATGTATATAAGACTCTAAGCTACATCAGCATTTCCTAATACCAATAGTCGACGGATCATATTAATTCCACATTATCTCTCATCCATCTACCAGGATAATTTCATAAGTCAGGATAATACACATAATAAATATATAAAAAATATATAAAAATACTAGTCTCATTAGAATTCAGTAAGATAAGATTCAATTCCATATGGCACATATGCAAATATCAATTAGTATATGAGGATACTACTCCATATGGGCCAACCAAATGTACTACACGATAGTTGTTTATATTTCTACACACACACACACACACATATATATATATATATGTATACACACACACATGAGAAATACATATATATATACCTACACATACCCATCGGTGGTGACACCCTGAGTATCCCCAAATATATATCTATACATATACACCTATTCACATACCCAGCTGCTCAGATATTGTTGTGTGGACACGAATGTGCGTATGCCTCCGTGCACACTTCACAGACACATGGCCTGGCAGGGACTATGTTCCCTACCCTTGGTAACCATGTGTATGTGCATGTGCTGGAACCCACTCTACCATGCCCACACCCCCCTGGTGATATGTCAAATGATCGTGTTGACTTCCAGCTCCTCATTGAGCCCACCCGGCGACATGGACCCAAGCGTAAAGATCCAGAATGTTTCTTGCCTGCACAGGATCGAAAACCTTTCACCTTCTGGGAGAGTCATAGATATGGCTTCAATCCCAAATAATTCCAGGCCTGCAGTATCCCCACCATGCGCTTTACAGAAGTGTCTTGGCACGCTGTGCTTGTCTTTTTTCTGCTCAATAAACCGGCGATGTTCGCCAAATCTGGTGCGCATTGCTCTAACTGTCCTGCCAACATAAATTAAGCCACATGGGCACCTCAAGCCATAGACCACAAACTGTGTACCACAGCTAATGAATTGTTTGATATTATAGGAGCGCCCTGCAACTGATGTAAAGCTACTTTTGCCATGTTGCATAAATGCACAAGCCTTACATCTGCTCTGCTTGCATTTGTAGGAGCCTACCATATTAAAGAGAACTGGGATAGTGGATGCTCTATTTTGGCATTTCATACTTTTTATTTTGCTTGGAGCAACCAGACTCTTTACATTGCTAGCCCGCCTAAACACCACTTTGGGTTTTTTAGGGAGCACTCTACCTAAGGCTGCATCCTGCTGCAGAATAGGCCAATGTTTCTGCAAAGCTCTCTTAATGGCCCAATGTTGGTTATTGAATTTTGTAATAAACATAACCTCTCGGGGAGCACCGTTCTCCACAGCTGCCTTGCTACTACAGCCTTCTATATAGCGATCTCTGGCTTTTTGTATATGCTGCACAGCATACCCTTTCTCCATAAATTTTTTCTCTAAAATTTTAGCTTGCAACAGATATTGCTCAGTGTCTGTGCAATTTCTACGCAGCCTACAGAATTGACTGTAGGGTATGTTTTCTTTCCATTTGGGCAAATGGCAGCTCTTCCAATGTAAATAAGAGTTACCTGCTGTTTCCTTAAAATGCGTTTTGGAGGTGATAGCCCCTTCTTCATTCCAGGTCAATTCTAGATCCAAAAATACAAGGGACTTCGCATCTAGTACATGCGTAAACCTAATGCCATACGGATTGGTGTTACAGTAGTTCACAAATTCTACTGCCCTATCAGCTGTACCATCCCATATTACTATTACATCATCGATGTAACGCCCATAGTACACCAAATGCTGTGCAAACGGGTTCTGCATCCAAATATGGAATTTTTCCCAAAACCCCATGAATAAGTTTGCATAGCATGGTGCAAAATGTGCACCCATCGCAGTGCCTGAAATCTGTCTATAGTGTTTTCCCTGGAACTCGAAATAGTTCCTTTCCAGTGCAAACTGCGTGCAAGCACTGATAAATCCAGACTGGTCTGGATTGAGGTACTCCGCACCCGACAGGAAGTGTTCTACGGCCTTTAGTCCACCCTCATGGGGTATTGAAGTATACAGGGAGCACACATCCAGGGATAGCCACAGATAGTTGGGTTCCCACCTATAATTCTGTAGTATCTCCAGCACCTGTGCGGAATCCCTAATGTATGCCGGGAGTGATGTAACTATCGGCTGTAGATGGAGATCCACATATTGGGAGAGTCTGCTGGTAATACTCTCCATGGCCGCTACAATTGGCCTACCAGGAGGACAAACTGGATTTTTGTGTATCTTTGGGGTATGGTAGAAGTACGGGGTTTTAAAATAATTATTTAGAATTAGAGCATATTAGGAGAAGGAATTTTTAATCTCACTGACACTGTTTTTACACAAGGGGAATTGGAAATTTTAGATTTAGGATTAAAATATGCCCCTAACAAGAATTTAGACAAATTTGAAGCATATATTGATGTACAGAGATTTTTAAGGAAATTAAATATTAAAAAATTCATTAACATGAATGGAACCCAGAGGGCCACCGACAACAACAACTCTTTTAAACACACCAAATTAAGGAACCGCTCCACTTTCAATCCCAAAGTTCCAAATAATGAATGCATGCAGGCATTCAAGAAGATGGTAGAACATGATATTAAGAACTTAAAAACATATAACAATAAAGAAAATAAAATCTGGAATACCATAGCAGAAATTGAAAAGAAGAAAAATGTGATTATACGCCCAGCCGACAAGGGAGGGGGTCTTGCGATTATTAGAAAACAGGATTATGAAAATGAGATGCATAATCTCTTGAGTGTTCCTGGTACATATAAACAATTATCTAAGAACCCAAAGAAGGAATACAAGAAAAAATTAGAAGCCTACATCAAGAAAGGCACTAGATTGGGAATACTAACAGAAAAGGAAGCCACATACCTACTCCCAAAAGCAGCAAAGACACCCGTCATCTACTATCTCCCCAAACTTCACAAAAGGTTGGACAAACCACCAGGGAGGCCAATAGTTAGTGGGATCGAGTCACTGTTTTCACGACTTGGTGAATATTTGGATACATTTCTCCAACCATTAGTTAGTAACGGAACATCATATTTAAAAGATAGCACCCAACTGATCAAAGAATTGCAAGGATTTACAACAACAGAAACACAGATCCTGGTGACTATTGACGCAAATTCACTTTACACCAGCATAGACCAGAAGGATGGAATTGAGAGTGTCAGAAAGGCTTTATCGGAGGAAACAGACCTAAGACAAGTACAGATCAACTACATTTTAGAAGGACTACAACTTGCCATGGAGAAAAACTATTTCTGGTATAACAAGACATTTTATCTACAAACAAAAGGTGTGGCCATGGGGGCACGTTATGCCCCCAGCGTGGCCAACATTTTTATGAATATGCTAGAGGAGAGGATGGTCTACGGAAAAAATATTTCACAATTACAGTTTTACCGTAGATACATAGATGACATTTTTTTAGTATGGGAAGGAGCACAAAACACTTTAGACAATTTTATTGAACAACTTAATAATAACCCCTATGGGATTAAATTTACAGCCCACTATGACCAACAACAAATCGATTTCTTAGATTTACAGATTTCTAAAAAGGAAGACAGAATACAGACCAGAACCTTTTTTAAGCCCACGGATAAAAATGGGTATATCCCGACCTCCAGCTGCCACCATCCAAAATGGAAACAAAATATACCCAAAGGACAATACATGAGGATCAGAAGAAATTGCACTAATATTGAGGATTTCGAGATACAAGCAGAAAAACTAACTAAACGATTTGAGGAAAAAGGATACGACAGATTGATTTTAGAGAAAACAAAAGATAACATTAAAAATATGCCTAGAGACGAACTATTAAAAACGAAAATTCGAAATAATGATAACAACTTGGAATATGCTTTCATAACTGGTTTTAATAAACAATATAAGTCACTAGAAAAGATTTTTAAAAAGTACTGGCCTATTTTAAAATCGGACAAAGTCTTCTCCAAAATATTACCAAGTAGGCCGAAATTTATATATCGTAGGGCACCTACACTGAGAAACAGACTTGTTCATAATGTCATTAATCCCCCAAAGGAAGTGAAACTCTTTCCAGATTTGAAAGGATTCGTTCGCTGTCGTAACTGTTTAGCCTGCAGAAATAACACAGCACAGAAGAAGAAGATCACACAATTTAAGTCCAATGTAAACAAGAAAACTTTTAAAAAAAAAAAAAAATCTAATCACGTGCCATAGTACCCATGTAACTTATATTGTCGAATGTCCTTGTAAACTTCAATATATAGGGAGGACCACTAGGCCTTTAATGGTTCGTATCAGAGAACACATTGGAAATATAAAGAGAGGTTTTCCCAAACACAGTTTATCAAGACATTTTAAGGAGGTTCACAATCGGAACCCTAGAGGGCTGATTTTCTACGGAATAGACAGTATAAAGGAACATTGGAGAGGTGAGAATAAAACTAGAAAGATCTCACAAAATGAAACTAAGTGGATTTATTTGCTTGAATCTCTTCAACCCGGAGGACTTAACCTTGATATTGACTTGAATTGCTTTATCTCTGATTTTTAGTGCAGCTACACATCTTTAGTCTTTTTAATAAAGTTTTTCTATCGTTTTTTAATCTACCAATATCAGTGGTCTTAAGCCCCAATTGGACTAACATCACTATATGGCAACACTTATACATATTTTTATATATGACTCCTTTCACATACTAATACCTAAATCTAGATATTTTCCATCACTATAGAATCATTCACCAATATACTTGTCAATTATCCACTTTATCTTGGTCTCACCATTGAGCACATTTAGATAAAATAGAGATTAACACTAAATAGTGCAACACACTACAACTTATTACTTTTATTTTTTGACACACCCTTTGAACCAATTTAATTGTTGTGTATGGTCTGGTCTTTATGGTATACCACATGTCACCTAGTTATTAGCACATGAGATATTTAATTATGATATGTAGGCCTTTATGCATACTTATATGATATCCTGTCATCATGTTTTCTGCTATTGATTTTATCTAGTATGTATCACAGTTGCCTGTCCACAGGAACACTATTGCCTTCCAATATCTCATTATTATTAATATACATTACCCCGTGATACTTATGGTATCCCGATACATATACAAGATCCCTTGTATTTCTAACACTATTACCAATTTTAAACATCATTTGGGTCATTTAATATGTTATTATTAGTCGTTTAAACATAGCTAGAGGCGTATATTATCCCTTTTATAACAAACATTATTTAACATATTTATTCCCGCTTATATACTGTATCATATTATATACACTTACTTAATTTGTCTTTAGAGAATTAGAATAGTTGTAATATTCCCCTTGTCATTAGTGCCACCACCAGACTAATTAGGCCATTGGAACTATATCATAATCATATTATAATATTTTAAGCCACAATATTATATCATTTTTACATTTTATTCCTTTTATATATCCACTTTTACCGTATACTTAGTCTTACAACATATATATATAAATTATACCACTTTTTCCTTAATATTTATCATTTGTATCATAGGTTTTAATTAGATTCAAAATACATATGAATAAGTTTTTATCTTCCCGATTATATATTTTTTATTTTATTTTTTAAGGGTTTTTTCTCAAATCCTTATATTTATCACTTAATACTCAACCACTAATTCGGACGGTCCCGACATATTCCTCTGTCACCTATTTAAATTATCGTTAAATAAATAAACAGGTTTTCCTCTTTTACATAGCAACTGCTGATTATGGCCCTATTTAAAAACCCATTGGTCGAAAAATCCAAATCGGGTGGAGCTTCAAGTTCTATGTAGTTTTGCATTAACCACATCTGCCCACCAACTGATGACGCGCTAGTATACTTTTTCTGATTGGGCGCTTGTTCCGGTTGCCGGGCAACGTTTTAGGATTTATACTAGCGGGACTCACGTAGCCTCACGCTGCTCCTGATGACGTCAGTCTTATGACGAAACGCGTAGAGCGTAGGCACGTCAGTTCCGCACCTTGAGACGCACATCCGGCCGTTGAGGCGCACGGCGTCCGGATATACCGCTATACGAGGGGTTCGCGGTCCCTACTTTCTTACAGAAGCTTTATCCGGTTTTTAAATGTGAGTACTTGATTTTATCTGCTTAATAAATGAACATACATTACGGTACTTCACTATATGAGTGTTTCTTTACCCATATAATCCCGGACATCATCCTTGCTGGAGCGCTGCTCATTACCCTATTTGCACATCGCTCATCCCCATTAACCACCATTTGAGGGAGGAAATACCACTGGTCCCACCAGGAAGGGAGAGGCTTACCGAGGCTCATCCGGGTTTTTACCCCAATTATCCAACGCTGGTTACCCCTGTAGGGGTGCCGCTCTCTGGTGAGTGCGGGCTTTTTAGGAAGGGGAGCACGGAATTCCCTCACCCAGCACCCACATCCTGATCCACACCAGGAGACACCCCCTCTATCCATGCGATTTTCTTTGGCACGTCCTATCACCATATTGCACGTTTTTGGACTACTATATCGAGCATATATTTTGCTTTGGATTTTTTCTCACTTTTAATATGGACTAATTTATTATTATTTATATTCATATTTATTTAACCACTAGAAATTCACCTATTTATTTGTTTTTTATCATCCACTTGGCACATCTTATGCATTTTTATACTACTTGGCTTGTTTCTATATTTATCTGATTTTGCTTAGATACCCATTTTTTTGCACTTCACTTAGTTTTTTGACTTAATTATAGCACCTGGCACTTTCTAGTCACTCAGACATCTCTACTTAATTTTGATCAACACTGCCACCTAGTGTTCACACCAATTATTTTAAGAGTCACCACTTTTTGAACTTTTGGGATACTTTACTGCTTTTATTGATTGGGTTACCTTATTAGTGTATTGCTATCAAGTATTTATTTGTGATATTTATTGATGAATGGTTAAATTTTTTTATCAATTTATTGACATCTTTAAATATTTATTGTGACTTACCATTAAGACCATTAGTTATATTATAGGGACCACCACCCACAGTAATAACTTTTTCGGAACATTTTAATGTACCTAGATCTATGAGACACACTTTTACATTTTAATTTAGCATTTGGCAGCGCCAGTTACCCTAATATCTTCTCCACTGGGATTTCCCTGTCACATACTGCTATGCTGTTTTTATCATACCGTTTGTGAGTACCTGTTCATTTGATATATTAAACATACGATCCTGACATACTGCACTCAGTGTGGCGCCTGTTTTCTCCCTGCAGGGTATGTGAATAGGTGTATATGTATAGATATATATTTGGGGATACTCAGGGTGTCACCACCGATGGGTATGTGTAGGTATATATATATGTATTTCTCATGTGTGTGTGTATACATATATATATATATATATATATGTGTGTGTGTGTGTAGAAATATAAACAACTGTCGTGTAGTACATTTGGTTGGCCCATATGGAGTAGTATCCTCATATACTAATTGATATTTGCATATGTGCCATATGGAATTGAATCTTATCTTACTGAATTCTAATGAGACTAGTATTTTTATATATTTTTTATATATTTATTATGTGTATTATCCTGACTTATGAAATTATCCTGGTAGATGGATGAGAGATAATGTGGAATTAATATGATCCGTCGACTATTGGTATTAGGAAATGCTGATGTAGCTTAGAGTCTTATATACATATATACTTTTAGGATACGTTTATGTATTTTTAGCAGGAGAAAACCATTGCTATGTAGGGAATGTGATATCCAAACATGTATCTATAATAGCTCTGGTTAATATCTGCGCTGGTATTAAATTGTATTTTAAATTTTAAATTGTATTTTAAATTGTATCTTAAACTGTATCTTTAATGTATGTTTTTTAATATATGTTTTTTAAAAGTGGATAGCCCCTTGCTTCTCCCGTCCCAGCCAAGGTGGATAAGGATTATTGGTTACTGGCCCCTTTAAGAATACACAATTAAATAATTAGGGCCGATGGTATCCCGGGTATATAGGGAGGGGCGTTAGCAGGAAGCAAGGTGGGACCTGAGGAAGGAGGCTCCGCCTCCGAAACGCGTTGTCCGTAGTAACAGCAGAGGCAGTGCACCCGTGTCTTGAATCTCCCACCTCGCAGCTCCGTACAACTTGTGGCTCCGGCTTTGGCTGAGGCTCTCCTGAGGCGCCGTAGATTACGTTGGTATAGTGCGCAGGCGCACTAGAACCGGCATCCGGTGACCAGGCAACACAGGAAGTGAAGGAGAGCGGGGAAACAGCGGCGGCAGCCGCGAATGAGGAGACCGCAGAGTCACCATCTGGAGGGACGGGAGGAGCGAGTAGCTCCTGTTGGAATGCTGTAAAGCGATTGTCTTAAAGGAAAAGTGTGAGTGCAATTCCAATGTACTGTGTTGTTGTCCTTTATTAAAGCGTTATTGCCCGAGGTTGCGTGCGCTTTTCTTTACAGATTTGAATTGTTTTGATCCGCCCCCCCCCCAGTGGAGTGAGAGAGGAGCAGCAGCAACCAGGACATTTCAGCTATAAAACATACAAACAAAGGAGGTGAATACATGGACAGCGCCATGGGCTGGTGAAGTACTCCTCTTTGTACTTGTTGTATATCAGCATGTGCAGGATCTGTCCTTCTTGATTGTTCAAACCCCGAACCTCACTGAAATCAATAAGAGCCAAATCTGTCAAATTAAAACCGCCCATTTGCTGGGCTAATAGGCAAGGGGGTGTCAAAAAATAGCATTGGGTATGCACTGCCCTGGGGAACATGTACCAATACAAAACAACAATTTAGAAAATTCCATGCAGCCGGGAGAAGAGATTTTTTTCTAGCACTGACATTTACAGAAAAAAAAAAAAAAGTTTAAAATTGCCAACAATTGACTTTGACTGATGTTATTGCCAGCTTCTCTGTTTTAAAAAAAAAAAAAAAAAAAACTCTGAAGAGTCTGCTTTGTATTTGTGGGATATTTGGAGGAGTACTTCACACACACACAAAAAAAAAGGAAAAGTGTGAGGTCCTTCAGGAAATCCATACCAGACTCTTTGGGTCTTGTACAGTGAGGGTCCACACAAGAAAACAACAAAAAAAATGCATGAAGTGGCACTAAAAATCTATACTAGGCCCTTAAACTGAGCATACAGCCTGACTGACTAGGAAAGGGAGGACAAGTGTGTGCTTTTTTAAAATCCTACCAGGCCACATGTTCTCAACATGGGGGGGTGGTTGCCTTGCCAAGGGCCTCTTCCAGACAACCCTTGTTTTCATCAACATGGAAACAAGATGCAGTCATGGTCCCAGTATCCTTTTTTAGCCCAAGTGATTTTCTTTCTAGTATAAGTAATCCGAGCTGCTATACAGCCACTGGAGTACTTTTACAGGTGGTGGAAGTTTGCCCCCCTCACACCGCCACAGCGGCAAGCGGATGCAAACAGTGGCATCCCATCCAGCCACATGAGGAATTTGTCACTTATGGTTTTGGTCTCATGTAAATAAGCCCTTACCAGCTTGTGAAAGCATCCAATCTCAGTTTAATCTGATACTTTGGAGGCCAAAGGAGAGATATAGGGTCTTATAGATCTCGCCATAAAAAGGAACTGTCAAGGCCCCTGTTATCACAGGGTTATTTTTTTATTTTTTTGTGATAGAAATAAAGTTGATTAAATAAAAAAAAAAATGAAAGGTACAGTGTAAAAAAAAAAAAAAATAATATCAACGAAATTAAATTTAAATAAAGATTTAAACAACCCTGTGAACCCATGCTCACGCTCAAAGGTGAATGTGTGCATCTGTCCCGTACACATATGTAAATAATGACCAAGTACTACACAAGTGAGGTATCACTGCAAACATTAGAGTGAGAGTAGGGTTGAGCGAACACGGACTGTATTGTTCGGGATCGTACCGGACTTTTTGGTTTTCGGTACCCGGACCCGAACATTTCACTGTATATTCGGGATACAGTCCGTTGTTCGGTTATTTTGGCGCTGTTTTAATTGCACGGTTTCAACAGCTGCAGGGCAGCCAATCAACAAGTGTTTAACTAGTGTGCCCTTAGAAGCCATCACAGTCATGCCTACTAATGGCATGGCTGTGATTGGCCAGTGCAGCATGTGACCCAGCCTCTATATAAGCTTGAGTCACGTAGCGCTGCACGTCACTCTTCTCTAACTAGTGTAGGGACAGACAGGTTCCTGCTGCTGCAGCTGATTTGAAGGAGAGATAGGAGATTATTGTAGGGACAGGCTGGAGAGATTGCTTTAAGGGAAAGAATAGGACACAGGACAGAAGAATCTTCTTTAATCAGATCTACATCAATTTCATTGTGTGGGGGTGCAGTGCACAATCTTTTTGCTCTGACCTAAGCCCAGTGAGGAGGAGGGAGAAAAAAAAAAAAAAACTTTTATCAGTCTGTTAGGTGGGCGGCGCGCAGCGTGCAGCGTGCAGCAGACATTTAATGCAAGCTCAGTGCATATGTGTCTGCTTAATCTGGATTTAAAAAAAGAAAAAAGTTTTTTCCTCCATATTTTACTGTGACATACAGCGTTTATACACAGTGCTGTTCTAATCTGCTATTCAAAAATCACCAATGTAAAGGGAAACAATTTTTTTTCAGTTTTTCCTTTATATGTTACTGTGAGATAAAGCCTTTAGACACTGCTGTGTTCTAATCTGCTATTCAAAAATCAGATCAAGATGATTGTTTTTTATGTTATTTTAAGTTATTTCCCTATCCACATTTGTTTGCAGAGCACTTGCCATGCTCTTAACCCTCCTCTTATGTTAGGGTCAGAACCGACCTGTTTTCAGGTTTTGAATGTCTATAAGTATCACATAAATTTGTTTATTGCATCAAGATTTTTTTACTTTGTCAGAAACCTCTATTTAAACAATGTAATCGAAAAAGAATCCTTTTCACTAAATTATAAAATACTGTGGTGAAAATTAAGACGTTTATGGTGTTAGGGTCAATTCTGACCCAGTTATAATATAGGATTATAGGACACTAATAAGTGACAAAACTGAAATCATAAACACTCTCTCTGCTTAGTAACACTGACAGCCAATCACCTCTCAACCCTGTAAGCTGTAGTTAGGGAGGGGCCTATCTCTTTGCCTGCTTGTCTGCTTCTCTAAATAAAGTAAAGAAACATAGGACCAATACATTTCAGAGTTGCTGACTTTATTTTACAATTTTTTAAATTTGAAAATGAGAGGTATGCTATCAAAAGAAAGGTCTAAGGGGTCACACCAAAAATATTAAAACCAATCTTTTCAAGGATAAAGAAGCCTAACAAGGTAACCAAGAAGTAAGAAACAAATTGGATGATAAATAATTGTTCAGAGGGTATTTTATGGCTGATTTAAGACACGGGTCAAAACCGACCCGTTAACATCATGGATAGTAACAGAAATCTAACATAAGAGGAGGGTTAACAAGATTTTGCTGCCATTTGCAGCCCTCTAGCCCTTTCCATGTTTTTTAGAGCCATTTTAGTGCTCAAAAGTTCGGGTCACCATTGACTTCAATGGGGTTAGGGATCATGGCCAAGTTCGGGTTAAGTCCGGGTCACGAACCCGGACTTATTTTTCAAGTTCGGCCTGACCCGCTGAACCCGGACATCCAGGTGTTCGCTCAACTCTAAGTGAGAGCAATCATTCTAGTTCCAGACCTCCTGTTTAACTATAAACGAATAACCTGTAAAGCTTTTCAAAGTGTTGTCTATGGAGATTTTTAGCTATTATAGTTTGGCGCTGTTCCACAGGAGTACAAAATTTAAAAGCGTGACATGTTTTGTGCCCATTTACTCAGCGTAATATTATCTGTTATATTTTACCAAAAAAATTGGTATTATATTATATTTTTGCACATTACAATTAATTAAAGTGTTTTTTTTTTTTTTTTTTTCAAAAAGTTGCATTTGAAAAACCTGCTGTCAAATATAATGTGACATAAAAATATGTAACACCCATCATTTTATTTTCTAGGGAATCTGTATAAAAATATATATAATGTTTGGGGGTCTAAGAAGTTTTCTTGCAACAAAGTACTGATTTTCCATGTAGTAGAGGAATGTCAGAATTGGCCTGTACTGGAAGTAGTTAATCTGAAAATATGAAATGTAATTTGTCCTACAAAGGTAAATTAGGGATGTGGTTTGGCCATTGAGGCATACACATTTTTTTTAAATAATATCAATGCCATATTATTTCTATTTTAATGTGGAAAAACTTTACTTTTTTTGTCCTCTAAAGGTAAATGAGGGATGTGATTTAGCCAATGAGGTCTACAAGAGGTTATTGAAATAATACCTGTGCATTGTATATTGATATATTACTTTACATATTAAACTTTTCAATACATATTACATATTTTAATCTGAAAAACATAAAATGGAATTTGCCTTTTGGTCCCTGCAAAGGGATGTGGTTTAGTCAATGAGGCCTGCAAGATATAGTTGAAATACTTCATGCAGTGAGTCTGCACATTATTTTGGCTGCTGTATCTGACATAAGTATCTCTAAATTTGTATTTTATGATGAAAACAGCTGCTAAGACTGTACTGCACATGTGCAATGGACAAAGACAGCCAAAGATTGCCAAATAGAGATTAGGAATGAGCCAAACTGCCTGGGGTTGTTTCAAGCATTGTTGGGCTAACTTAACCTCCCTGGCAGTCTGATTATGTCAGGATTTCTGTGCTAAAAGCGGTACATTGTTTGTATAACAATCTGTTGCTTTACATTTTAAAACTCACCTTCCCCTGCGATCTTCCACTGTCCTCCTCCACCGTCCCCCCCATCGTCCTTCCGCTGTGCTTCCGCTGTGTGCTCGGCAGATGGCGGCATCTTCCTTCCGGTTCCCTTCCCTGCGAGCGTTGTGACGCAGGGGGGTGGAACCGGCGGCAAATTCAAAAATGTAAATCCACTAAATGACATGATACAAAGCTGTGATCCTAATGGATTAATGTGATTTCACCACAGGATTTCACCTGGTGACTTTTCCAGTGCCCTGCCTGTGCTTTTCCAGTGCTTTGTGCCTGGAAAATAGAGATGACCATGGTTTCCAAAAAGCGGTCTTTTTGCGCAAAATCGCTTTTAGACGAACTGGAAACCAGCGACAGCCAAACGGAGTTACCTGAAGAATTGAGCGATAGCGATTCGTGGGAAAATTCGTCATCAGGTACGGAAAGTGACAACATTGACGATTCTGATGTCTCTTTCTGGTACATAGCTCCGGTGGAAATTCTGAAGAATCTTTTGATATACTTCCCAAATTCCACAAGCTATGTGCCAGAAAGACAACAGAATCGAGCTATGTGCCAGGAAGACATCAGAATCGTCGCTATCGTCACTTTCCGTACCTGATAAAGAATTTTCTCATGAATCGTTATCGCTCAGTTCTTCAAGTAACTCCATTTCGCTATTGCCGTTTTCCAGTTAGTCTGAGAGCGTTTTTGCGCAAAAAAAAACCACTTTTTGGACGCCATGGTCGTTCAAAATTTTCCAGGCACAAAGAACTGGAAAAGCACAGGCAGGGCACTGGAAAAGTCACCAGGTGCAATCCTGTGCTGAAATGGCATGATACAGTGTAATCCATTAGGATCACAGCTTTGTATCATGTCATTTGTGTATTTACACTTGTGAACTTGCCGCTGGTTCCACCCCCCTGGGCACTCGCAGGGAGGGAACCGGAAGACAAGTGCCAGCAATCGGCTGTGCACAGAGCGGGGAGAGACTATGAGGATGATGGGGAGGACGGTGGGGGATCGCAGGGAAGGTGAGTAACGTTCTGGGGTAATCCCGAGTGTGGCTCGGGGTTACCGCTTTTGGTACTGAAAGTTAACCCTGTGCCACACTCGGGAATATGACCAGGGAGGTTAAAAGAAGTTCAGATGCTTAGCCTAAAGTTGTCATAGGTGGATCTACATACAAAACAAAAAACAAAAATTGTGAAGTCCCTCTAAAAATCCATGTCAAATCCTTCATCTGAGCATGTAGGCTGGCTTGCCAGGAAATCCTATCCATACCAGGCCACATGCCGTCAACATGAGGGGGCACCTTAGTACCCCCTGCCAAACTACCTTATCCCCTTTTTGATGAAAACAAGTGCCTCTTCACCAAAACCCTGGCCTGGTAGTTGTGGGGATCTGTGAACAGGGAGCTTATCGGAATCTGGAAGACTACTTTAATAATAAGGAATTATGAAACCCCCTGGACCCCTTACTCATTCACAAAAAAAAATAGCCTATAAATAAAGACACCAATACATTTGAAAATACTTTTATTAAAAAAAAAGTAAAATCCCCCAAAAATGTCCTCTATTGTGCCTCCGTCATCAATCACAATGCCTGCTGCCAGCAGACTTGTAAAAAAAAAAAATACCTCACAGACCCAGCACACACAACCAATCTCAACAACACCACTGGTCAAATGACAGCTCCCTGAGCTGTCATCAGCTATGGCCAGTGGATATATGTGGGCAGTGATGTCACTGCTGTCCCTGTCACTTTGCTTTTGTGACTGGGGAATCCCAGCCATGTAAAGCAATGCACAATGGTTCCTAGGGACACGGCATGTGTACCCACTGCCTCCTTAAGAACCAGTGATAGTGAGAAGCTGTCAGAGATTAATCCAACAGTTAGGTCTGAGCTAAATTTCAGGCCAAACTTTGGCTGTTTGGGTATATGGCTAAATGCCCAAACTTTTGCCTATTCAGTCCCCTGTTCGATGGGTGCGGAGCATCACATATAGAAACTATACTTATGCCCACTTCTATATATCACAACTTCCTGCTGTTAATGGAATACAAGGAAACAGCATCTGTTGGCATCCGCCACATCCCTAGTAACTTCTGTTGTCAGAATCTACAGCCACGTGCATCATGATCATGGATTTACAATGAGGGACTTTTTGCGGGATTTTTATTTTTTTAATAAAGGACTTATCAAGTCTTTGTTTCAGGGTTTCAGGGCTAGGGTTGTAGGGAAGAGGCCCTTGACCTCTTTAACATGGTGACAAGGTACACCCTCATGTTGAGGAAATGTGGTCTGGTATGGATCAGGAGGGGAAGGGGGCCACTTGTCCCCCTCTTTTCTGGTCAGCCATGCTAAATGCTCAGATTAATGGTCTGGTATGAATTTCCTGTGTACTTCACACATTTTGGTGTTTTTTGATTGAGGTACCTCCTTGACCACTTCAAAACAAGGCACTTTCACCCCCTTCCTGCCCAGGCCAATTTTCAGCTTTTAGCTCTGTCACATTTTGCATAACAATTGCGTGGTCATGCAACACTGCATCCAAACAAAATTTTTATAATTTGTTTCCCCCCACAAATAGAGCTTTCTTTTGGTGGTATTTGATCACCTCTGGGTTTTTTCCTTTTTGCTAAACAAAAAAAAGTTTTTCTTCAAGTATGTTATAAAATTGTATAAATAAGTATGTTTTCTCCTGCACTGACAAGCACTGATGAGGCTGCACTGATGGGCACTGATGAGGTGGTACTGAGGAGGTGGCACTGATGGGCACTGATGATGAGGCACTAATATGCAGCACTGATGGGCATTGATAGGCGGCACTGATATGCATCACTTATGGGCACTGATATGCAGCATTAATGGGCACTGATGGGCACTGATTGGTGGATTTGAAAGGCACCACTGACGGGCACTTAAAGGGGTGCACTGATGAGTACTGATAAGCACCACTGATAGGTGGCACTGATGGGCATGGATAGATGGCACTGATGGGCACTGATGGATGGCACTGATGGGCAGCACTGATGAGGAGGCACTGACTCTACTAGAGTCCTTGTGGGCTCTAGTAGACATCTCTGATGGGCTCTAGTAGGCATCCTTGATGGGTCTGCACTGATAATACCCCTGTCAGGAGAGCCACCGATCCGCTCTCATCTACTTGCAGCTTGTCAGCGCGAATTGAGGAAAGCTGATAAACGGCACTTCCTGGTTACGATGTGACCAGCTGTGATTGGATACAGCTGATTACATGGTAAAGTGCCTACGTCATAGGTTCTTTACCAGGATTGGAGATGCGGTGTGACACACCGCACCATCGATCGTTGCTCTGTGCGCCCTCGTGGGAATGCGCGATCGGCTTATTCTGCTGGACGTCATATGATGCCCAGTCAGAATAACTTAACCACTTTGGTGGATTCTGCAATATGATGGATGGGAAGTGGTTAAAATCAATGCCAAAGGGGGAGATTTACTGAAACTGGAGCAGTCTAAATATGGGGCATCTGTGCATGGTAGCCAATCTGCTTTTAAATTCAGCTTGTTCAATTAAGCTTTGACAATAAAACCTGAGGCTGAGTGGTTTCTTTGATGCAGAGTTGCACCAGATTTTGCATGCTCCAGTTTTAGTAAATTCCCCCCAAATGGGATTTTTTCTCAGTTTTGTCTCGCATGCATTGCCCTTCCTTGTGCTCTTTGCTATAAAGGCCAGTTATAGGTGGGGGCAGAGGGCATTTTGTTTTTTGTTGATTTATGCTGTTGAGTGGACACACTGGATGCCTTTGCTGCCATTGTGCTATGAGATGGGAGTCCACTGTCCCCCTAAGTGCCTTTAAGGAGGGTTGGGCTATCTCCAGGCTCACCTGCCCCCTATCTATCCATTAAAGTGCATGTGCTTCCACTGTGGAGACTCTCAAAAATGTACAAGAATTAGGACTGCAGGTAATAGAGGGTTCCATGAAGTGGCCCTGCAGCTTACACATGCATTTTCAAATGTGTGCTAACTAAACCCCTGTTTTTAACGCATACTGTTAGACAGGTTTGGGTGGTAAGCAAACTGGTTGGTAAATTGAGCTGGAATTTTTTTCTGTTTTTGTCTCACATTTCTTAGAGCTCCTTCACAGGAACTGCAGTGTCTACTGCACACTGAAAAGTGATTTGCTGTAGAGCAGTATATGCCAGGAATTCAGAAGGGGACCCTGCCACTTTCTGAATGTCTTTTTTTTTTAATAATCCAGAGGGGGATTTCATATTAATGCTGAACCTTTAAGAATTTGGATCTCAGTTGTAGTGTGCTCCTATTGACCTTAATAGGTGAGTTTGAAAAGGTAAAATTGCTGTGTTTGTGAAGCAAAGCATCATGCCCATTGCATGTGTACAGACCTGTCTTACTGCAATGGTAGAATTTAGCTGGGTGATTGTGAGGTGATAAATCCATGGCTCAAGCACCTGTTTTTATCGCCCTCTGGCCACCTGTGTGCAAGAGACCTTAGACGAATTTCAAAGCTCTACCTGAGCCAAATATGTACTTGTAGAAAACTAAATGCATTATTGTTCACTCAAAACTGAAAAAAATAACTTTTGGTAAAATAATCCATTAATTAGTTGTTTTGCAAATACTATCCATAGTCTTGGAAGATGTTACATTATTTGTGATTCTATTTCTAAAAGAATAACTTATACTGTATGATGCTTACTTTCTTGCTTAATATTAAACAGTTTTGGAAGTAGGTCTCCGGTTTGAATGCCTTTATCAACTTTTAGGCTAATCTCTCACTGTAAATAGGTAAAATATGTTTATTATCACAAAATCCATTTATTAACGATGTCCAAAAAAAGCAAACATTTTCCTGCAAAACCCTGGGATAACACACTGGCAAATATTACACTTTGTATAATGTAGCAATACATTATACTTAGCTGGGGGAATATCATCCTCAGGGTAGCAAAACAATGCCTCATTTCACTAAGTACACCCAAGACAATGATATGCCTGAATGATAGGTTCGTGAAATTTTGATTCTATACAGAAGTACATAAATCTTAACTGATACTTAAGAATAATTCAAGTGAGTTTGATAGTTACTGCTCTGAGTTATGCATTATATTCCATATTAAATACAGAAGTGGAAAAAATAGCTAGGATTTCCAGAAAAAAACATATCTGAGATTTGTTGCTTGTAGTCTGCTAAGCTATATTTGTATTGAAAATTGGCCTAATTTTACATAATCCAATTGTAATTTAAAAGAACTAAAACAGCTGGGAAAATCATTAATGATTTTTATATTTGCATCTAAATGATGTAAACTTCATGTAAAAAATCATCAATATATGTTAATGTTTTAGTTTCAATAGATTTTTATTGAATTTGACAAGTAAACAAGAGTAAACAGCCAAGTGAACAAAGTAAAGCAGTACATATGGGTCAAGGTACAATGGGCATGATAGAATGGTGAAGCAACTACACAAAATATTATAGCATAGCATACGAATACAGGTGAGTGAACATTTCCATTAAAAAAAAGTCTGACATCGCCCCCCGGGCACCCCAAGGGGAACAAACTGTGCCCTGGGAGGAAGACAGATCAATACAAGTTCACGGACCTCCAATGCGAACAATCATATAACCATTGAATTAATCAACATGCTCAGGACTCAGAGCCAGGTGCATAAAGTCGACCCAAACGCCAAGGTAGAGCACTTGGGGGAGGTATAAGCTGGAGAGGCAAAAAGGTGGGAAGGAGAGATAAAAAGGAACAGGAATGAAGGTAAGGGAGAGCAGAAAGAGGAACGGTAGAGGGTGGCGAGAACAGGACAGGGAAAGGTCCAGCTAGATCCAGTTAATAAATTCACATCAATCTATCAGTCTAAGACCGTACACTTGGGGTGAGATAGCCAAACTTCCCACCTCCTCCGGAACGCGGAAGCGGCAAGGTTGACAACCGCGAGCGTTCTGTCCATCATACAATGTTGTTTAAGTGCAAGGATGACTCCACTACAGGAAGGGGGCATAGGAGATTTCCAGTGCGTGGCTATAGCAGTTTTTGCTGCAAGAAGCAGGTGTATAATAACCGCTCTATGGCAAGGCTTAAATTCATGAATATTGAGGTGCAGGAGGGCTAAAACCGGAGATGGGGAAATTATCTCCCGTGTTATCTTGAATGGAGTGAGGTACCAGGAGTGGAGTATGTTAATGTTTTAAAAGCCCTGTGTCTATATATAATTTGTAATTGTGTATGTACAAGTTAGCCATATTTGCTTAGTGCAGGCATGGGCTGTGCTTTCTGCCTTGCCGTGCTGCACTTAGGTTGTGCTTTTCTTCTCCTCTGTACCCAGTAGATAAGGGTTGGGTATGGGTTATAAAGGGGATCACATATATTTTGTAAAAGGACAGTACAAATTGTTTTTAAAAAATTGTGTAACACACTGGGAATTGGTCCTAAAGATCTTGCATCATTGGTATTATACACCAGTTAAGCTTTCTCATCTATTTCCAACACTCTATACTCTCTGTTGGAGGAACTGTGGCCTTCCAGTTTCAGCAACTCACGTCTGGTGGACTTGCCCGGCACTGACAACATTTTGGAGTCAGGTAAAAGCCTTAGTAATCACCATCAGGATAAACTCTCACTTTACTCCCCCAACTTGCCTTGCTGGTATTAGGGCTTGACACATGGCCTATGCAATACCACCCCATAATAACACATATTCTAATCGCTGCACGACTAGCCATTGCACAAATCTGGAAAAACTCACAAGCACCTACTGTTCAACACCTCATAACCATACTCAACCAACACCCACACATGGATTACATGTATGCTAAAGCCCATCTCACACTACCTAAGTTCTTTGATCACTGTGGGCTCCCTGGCTCTGTGACTAAAGATATAGGTTTAGTGTCCCATAGGGTACATCCCTTAATCCACATAGTAATCCTGTGCCATATTCCAAGCAAAAGCCTTATAATCCATTTTTTTAAATCAATTTCAAGTACCTGGATTCTCTGAATTAGAATTGTATTTGTTAGACTTTGTATCTTCAATTCTATTTCTACACATTTATGTTGAAATTTGCTCGAGATGACATTCAGCCTTAAACAGCACCCGGACAGCTATACATACCTTTTTGGATGTATCCCACTTCTATTTACACATAAAACACTACCTTTGATCCCTACTATTCCGCACAATCAGTTGATAATGTCTAGGTTATGCACAGACAGTAGCCTTGGAAACCTCTGTGCCCCATTTTCTTATACAATGGTATAGAGGTGCACAGGCCGGCTACCTCTAGATGCACATTAGATGTTATAGTCATTGCATTTAAATCTGATATATACATGTCATTTGAAATACTGTGGTTACAATAATTTTGTACTGCTTTTTAGTTCTACTGCACAACCTCTAATCTTTTGGATAAGTTCTTTCTGTATAATCTTTTTATTTCAATAAAACTTAAGTATCAATAAATAACAAAAGTTTCATTCTCATAGGTTGTCACCATAAATTGTCTCCATTGTGATTGATGGATCTCCAGTCAGGATACTTTCCTTTCTGGGATTTTTTTTTGTATTGATGGTCTCTTTTGGTGTTCCTCATTTATGTAAGAGAGTTAATTAACTTTTTTATGGCCCATGAAGGCCATACTGTCTGCATACATTTTCCATGATAAACAGCTTATACTATTTTATCTTTAGGCACCTGCAACATACCAATTGATCCATATATGTTACCCTCCATCCTAATATCCTATTTTACTCTGACACAATGGTCTCAGACTACGTTGCATAAAGGGGTGTGTAAATTCACACGGATTGTGATTAAAATGCTATAAATGCAATACTATACTGTGTACAAAATACAGCTTGCTTACTGTGTCTTTTTCTTGGCCACGCCTTTCATTTGTTACTTTTCCAGTCAAAATGACAAGGTCCTGATGAAGCTATGAGTGAAGCACGTTGACCTCTGATATCAAACATGAAAAGTATACTGACGGTGTTTCACCATTGCACTTATTTGGCTGGCTTAGTTATATGGCCAATGGCACAGGATACTGTAAACTCTGTTTTTATCTATTGTTCTTTTATAAATGTTTGTAATAAAATATAACTTTTTTTACATATACATTGTGCAATTGTTCCTTTCTGGTACCAGTAAAGTCACATCTGGTTAGGTTTTTCTTTTTGCGCAAATTATAAGGGATGTAGTACTGCATCAAACAGCCATAAACCCCCTTTTTTTGTATGTATGTGTATATGTATGTGTATATATACATATAAGTGTGTGTATGTATATATACCCCTACACAGAAGTTCTGATGTTATGCCTGCCTCCAATAACCCCCAAAAAATGCCCAAAAAACGCTTGCTACAAAACCGGCAAGGTGTGAAAATAGCGGAGCCATATCCCTGTTCTATATCAATTCTAATACAAACTAACTTTTTTCTGGTTCTGGACATGCTACAGAGCTGAAACTTCACAGGTACACTTTTTAGACCCCCCCCCCCGACACTAAATCCAAAGAAATCTCTTTTTCTTTTTTTCAATAATTTTTTCAATAATTGGCTCTTTATCAAAAATGACAATTTTAAAGAACTTTTTTTTGTGTGATTAATAGTCACTGGGGCATGACCCAGAACCCTAGGCACTTTTTAGGGGCATTTTTGGGGTTTTGGGACTTCAAAATGGTGTTTTTTGATTACTGAAGTTCGGGTCACATTGATTTCAATGGGGTTCTGAAATCCGGGCCGAACTTTCGGGAAGTTCGGGTGTTCTGGTCGAAACGAACTTTGAAAAGTTCGATCATCCCTAACATCCAGCTTAGTCTCTATAGTTTCGATATCGGTCCCTAATTCATTGAATTCTTGCTTAAGTTCAGTAGTGATAAACTTGCTGGTATTTTTTTTTTTTAGACCCTGTTCTATTAGTTTCCAAAACCTGGCCAATACGATAGGGTCACCAAAATATTCCTGTTTTGGCTGCACAGCCTGGGCAGAGGGAGGACCAGGGCTCGCTACATTACTGAGCTGATCGTGCATCATGTCCTCCACTGTCCTATTCAGGGAGGAGGAGGTGCACTAGGAAGAAATCCCTCCAGGGTAATCTCTTGCCATAATTTCAGATTGATAGGAGAAAATGTGAGGCTCACCCATCCTGGGATCAAGGTCCAGATTGCTGTCTAGGGCTGTAGTTACAGGGATGCTCTGTGGCGGTAAGCTGAAGGAAGCAGCAGCTGCCATGTTCTCAGCAGAAGATGTTGGTGTCTCCGTCTCTGGGAGGGTGTTTGGGGGCTGCTTGGGTTTTCCTTTGGCCATCTGCCAAATTTGTAGGTATCTACAAGGGGGGGTCTTTGTGTAGTGGAAGGGAGCTGTCTGGTCTTCTATAGCTTCTGAATTTAGCAGAAAGCCGCCACCACGCTGTCAAGGTAAGGAATTAAGCATCCGCCATTCCTGGCTCCTTGCATGCACCCTTTTCATATTTACTATATTTTTAAGAGCAGTCAGTAAGAGAGCACTGCACAATATCCAAACAGGTAACGTGCAAATATAGACATAAGATATCCTGGCCAGTAGTACAATGTTATGCATAACATTAAGATGGCAACTCACTCTGTATGCCATCATTGAGGGTTTGAGAATGAATAGAAAACTAATCATACTGCCTAAACCACTTAGGTAAGATGAAAATTTCTCAGCTCAGATGTGTAAATTATATTTAAAAGTGAGGCATAATGGATAATTTTGCTGTGTACATTGCAGTCTCAAAATAATGAAGTGCATTATCATCCTACTGGTGTGAAAGGAGTTGGAATGTACAGAACACTGGTGAGACCTCACTTGGAGTATTGTGCGCAGTACTGGAGGCCATATCTCCAGAAGGATATAGATGCTCTAGAGAGAGTTCAGAGAAGAGCTACTAAACTAGTACATGGATTGCAGGAAAAAACTTACCAGGAAAGGTTAAAGGACCTTAACATGTATAGCTTGGAAGAAAGAAGAGACAGAGGGGATATGATAGAAACTTTTAAATACATAAAGGGAATCAACTCGGTAAAGGAGGAGAGCATATTTAAAAGAAGAAAAACTACCACAAGAGGACACAGTTTTAAATTAGAGGGGCAAAGGTTTAAAAGTAATATGAGGAAGTATTACTTTACTGAGAGAGTAGTGGATGCATGGAATAACCTTCCTGCAGAAGTGGTAGCTGCAAATACAGTGAAGGAGTTTAAGCATGTATGGGATAGGCATAAGGCTATCCTTCATATAAGATAGGGCCAGGGACTATTCATAGGATTCAGATATATTGGGCAGACTAGATGGGCCAAATGGTTCTTATCTGCCGACACATTCTATGTTTCTATGTTTCTATGAAAGAGAAGTGAAAGAAAGCACTAGATAGGTTCCCCATTTGGGGTTATTTGGAATCATGTATATAGATATATAAATATATATGTATATTGTACAGGACTCTGAGGATGGGTCCTGGATGGGTGCTATGTTTTGCCCAAATTTGGGTTTTGGTCCTTTTTAAGGTGGATGATTTCCGTTCAGTTGGTGTACTCAGGGGTTCTCAACCGTGCAAGGTGAGAGGAGTCCAGACAGTCCAATCAGAGAAGGGAGGACTGACTTACATCCTCTCTGCATTGATAATCTTTTATTTGGAATCCAGAATTTGGAGGTTCAGAGAGATATTTGGGTGGGAAAGAACTTCCACACCTGAATATGGGCACTCTGGTCCTAAACGGGTTAGGCATACCTTTAGGAAGCACCCCTTAAAGACAAGAAACTGGTAGAGCAGGGGTGAAGTGGTAAGGATTTTGGAGAGGAGACAAATGTCTAAAGTGGTGTGTGACTGCTAGCAGCTGCCAAAAAGGTCTCAGATTGAACTTTTATTTCTGCTGGTAAAACCCTTGTGTGACTGTTATAGTGTTATTTTTACTTTGTGCTGAAGGTAAGGGGACTTTAGTTTTCTTGTTTTGCTGGAGTTAAACTATTTATGTTTGCTGTCGAACAATCTGTTTTGTTTACCTTATGAAAAAATAAAGACTTTTACGTTTGTGGAAAACAGCAAGTGATCCTAGAGCGCTACCACAGTAGCTATTACCCCTGAACTATACAATATGTATGGTGAGGTCTGGTATTTAAATAGTAAATGCATCTGCATTTGTCCCAGGGATTTATTTTTACCTACTGTGTTTACCAGAATATTGTAATATGTGTGTATAATGTATTATGTCTTGCTGATGGTACCTTACCCATGTATGTGTAGTAATTATGTACAGTATACATACTTATACATGGTTTTATGTCTAATTTAGAAACAACCATAATCACTCTCTTTAAAAAGTTCACTTGTCAAACTTGCTGACAGAGAAATATTTCTGATCCACCACCTAATTAGAGAATTAAATATGTGATATGGTCATCTAAATCAAAATGATTGTAATTTGTGAACAAATGTGACTGTATAGCTATTAATACTTTAACCTCAAAAAAACGTAAGGTCTCTGCTCAAGTCCATTTGGTGTTTCCTGCAATGGGTGCTGGCTGGACAGGTGTCTGTTTAACTCCTCACATACTGTGGATATGTTTAGCAGGTAAATCATTAAACCTTCCAGTAATGCTATCACTAGGCTGCAGCTAGAGGGAGCTCTAATGATTTGAAGTGTGACTTCAGGAGACGAAAACCAACAAGTTCACATTAAACTTGGGAAATTGATGAGCAACAGTGTTTGTTGTTTCCTCTTTGATGCAAGGTAATCAGACTTTGTTTATGCTATCTTTGTTCACTTTTGTGTTTATTCTGACATTTATTTTCTCTGTTAGTATCTTATATGTTAGTACTGGTAACTCGCTGATACAAATTGATGTGATTTTCCATGTGGCCTGTGCTGCCACTATAAAGAAAGTAATCATCTGTGTATTGTAATCCATTTCTGTTTAATGCATTAACCTTGGGAAGCAAGTGAGCAACAGTGTTTTGTGTTTCCTCTTTGATTCAAATACTACAGGCTGCATCTTTGTCATACCTTGCGCTCAGATGTTCAATAATACTGTGACATATGCATAGAGAAAAGGTCCCAAACACTGCACACCTAGCAAAGCCCTCAGTAAACAGATGAAAGAAGTCTCAGCCAGCTTCATCCAAAGCCATGCCTCTGACGCGGTTCCCCCATTGAGCCTAATCATGATTAACCATGATTAAGCCCTATAGATGGGGTGAAATGCGTTGGAGCTGTGGCTTTGGATGAAGCTGGCATTTAAGGAATAAGCACAGTTTAGTGCACCAGCCTCTATTTTTTTACAAGTAGGAGGGAGGAGGGTGGAAGATGGGGGACAGGAACTAGGATTGAGAAAAAAGAGGGTGTAGGTTGAGAGGGAAGGGGGAAATGAACATTGTTACCCACAGGAGCCAAAAAGAAGAAAAGGGAAAAAAATCCAGTCATCATTAGAAAAGCATTCAACAGCTATCAGTCTTGAGTGTGCCATTAGGGGCATGGGACCATAAGGACCAGATACTATAAAACTTAGTAATAGTTAGATACTTAGATGCCAATTGTCTTTCCATATCACATTGGTGATTTAGGACTTGCAATGTATCAACAATACAAGGGGGGTTAAGGAAACATAAAGTCTAAAATACAACTATACTAAGCCTTACCGCAAAAACATAAGGATGAGGATAGTTTTATTCTGTGGGGGCAAATGTTCAATAAGGAGATGTAATATGTCAACTGCTGAATCAGGTGTAACCAGGGTCCCCACTAATGATGAGCCGAACACCCCTCTGTTCGGTTCGCACAGAACATCTCGAACAGGGGAAATGTTCTAGCAAACATGCAAACTCCATTAAAGTCTATGGGACACGAACATGAAAAATCAAAAGTCCTAATTTTAAAGGCTTAAATGCAAGTTATTGGCCCAAAAACGTGTATGGGGACCTGGGTACTGCCCTGGGGGACATGAATCAATGCAAATTTTTTTTTTAAAACGTTCTTTTTTACAGGAGCAGTGATTTTAATAATGCTTAAAGTGAAACAATAAAAATGAAAAATTCCTTTAAATAACGTGCATGGGGGGTCCTTTTGATGTGTCTGTAAAGTGACACATTTGTGCAATGTTTGAAGACTGCTGCAGCAATACTGACATTTCTAAAGGAAAAAATGTCATTTACACTTGCTCGTGGCTGTACAGTATGTATTGTCGGCTCCCGGCAATACAGGTAAAAAAAGGAAAAAAATGTTGTGGGGTTCCCCCTAAAATCCATACCAAACCCTTATCTGAGCACACAGCCTGGCTGGCCAGGATGGGGGTGGGGGCGAACGAGCGAACGGGTGGGTGCTTTGGGACAGGGGGGGACTCTGCCCCCCAGCCCAAAACACCTTGCCCCCATGTTGATGGGGACAGGGGTCTCTTCCCGACAACCGTGGGCTCTGGGGGTCTGCGGGGGGAGGCTTATCAGAATCTGAAAGCCCCCTTTAACAAGGGGGCCCCCTGATCCAACCCCCCCTATGTGAATGGATATTGGGTACATCATACCCCTACCCATTCACAAAAAAAAGTGTAAAACAAAATGAAGACAAAAGACAGTTTTGGAAAAGTCCTTCATTAAAAAATAAAAAAATAGTGTCCCCCGATGATCAGTCACCCGTCTGCCCGAAAAATAGAAAACAAAAAAAGAAGAAGAAGCTCCTGCTTCTCCGGAAACTTCTCGCGTTCTGAGCTGCTTTGACATCAGTAATTTATTCACTGCACTTGAGCAGTGCATTGTGGGGCGGCCTGTGACGTCAGGTCACTATAAAAGAGCTGTCACAGTCAAAGCAGCTCAGATCGCGGTAAGTGTCTGAAGTAGCAGGAGCTCCTTTTTCTTTTTTTCTATTTTTCGGGTGGACGGGCGACTCATCACCCACCCCTGGGCATGTGGCCTAGTATGGTTCAGGAGGGGGGGGGGCGCTAGCTCGCTATACCTGTTTTTCCCAAGTACATACCACCTATTCTAGATTAGACTATATATTTATAGATAATCATCATCTAGAGTTAATTAACAGGGTTAATTTAGCAGAAATTACACTGTCTGATCACAAACCTGTTTGCTTGACCTTAAAGATCCCTTCCCTACCGGTTAAAACAACAAACTGGAGATTAAATGAGACACTTCTTGACAACCCGGGGCACAGACAGCGGCTAATGGATGCAGACATGAAGAACAGGCTAGATTGGTGCCTGTGACCTACGTCTACACAGCGGAGGATCCACATTGTGTCAGGATGTGTGAGGAGATCTGCTACAGGGATCCCACCATCTATCCATTTGAAGAGAGTATCTATAGAGCCTGGTTTGGAGCAAAGAGCCTTGGTTTTGGATCACACACATGCGTTTTTTTGTGTGGGTTGAGGTAAGCGGCCATTACACACCACACACCATCGATATTGGAGCGATATTAAGCTATTGCGCCTTCACTTTATTAACCACCGACTTTGATACCTATTGAAGATTGTTTTACGCACATAGGATTTATGTTCTAGCACAGTATTATTTTGGACATTTTTGATCCATCCTTCATTTGCATATTATATGTTATTGATTTGGACTTTACATTTTTTTGCAAGCACCATCGGTTCACATTGTTTCCATTTGAGCAAACTTGCAGCTATTTTTTTATTGTTTCACATTGGATTTTTTCACAGCACCATTGTCATTGTATGATTTTTTCAGTTATTGTTACATTATGTTTGATTTAGCACTGATTTTGTTTCTTAGCACATTCACTTCTCATTTGATCCTATTTTGAATTAGCGCCGATCTTGTTCACCATACACTTGCACACTCACGGTGGGGACACCAATTCAGATTGGCAGCTTTTTCGTGTTCACCAGTTAGTGATTGCCTGCTTGCTAATATCAAACCCCTTGGGTAGCGCACTGGTCCTAGTTTTTCACTGATGGATGAGTTAACGCTCTTTTTTGAATCCAATATGGACCCGGATATATCACCGGGAATGCTATGGGAGGCTCATAGAGCCTATATTAGGGGTCGTCTTATAGAGATGGGTGCTAGGAAAAAGAAGGAACGAAATGCGTGCGAGAAATCGCTAATTCGAGCTATTACGTCACTTGAATCGAGTCATAAACGTTCATCAGACTCAGATATCCTGCGGCATCTTACAGTTAAAAGGGAAGATTTAAAATCTTTTCTTTTTGAGGAACATAAAAGGTAGTATCGATTGGTATCTCGCTCATTGTATGAATTTGGTAACAAGCCTAGTCATCTATTAGCTTGTTCCCTACGCAAAAAAAAATCTTCCACATTAATTTCTAAAATTAAGACGGCAGGGAATTTGATACACAAATCTATAGCTAAAGAATTTTGTAAATTCTGTCAACAATTATATCAGGTCCACACCATCTCTAATGATACTCAAGAACGCAGGCAAAAAATCTGTGAATATTTGGCAACTGCACAACTCCCTTCTCTTCCCAGTGCCTCATTGGCAAGTTTAGAGGAGGAGGTCACAATAGATGAACTTAAATATGCATTAGACTCCATGACGTCAGGAAAAGCACCAGGTCTGGATGGCTTTTCGATAAAATACTATTGAAGCTTTCAGGACCAATTGCTACCACACCTACAAGCATATATTGCTCTGTCCTCCCAAGGTGGCCATTTATGTCCCCGAAACCCTACATGCCCATACCACGATCCTACCTAAACTTGGGAAAGACCTGTGTTTATGTAGTAGCTTTCGACCAATTTCATTACTGAATACTGACTTGAAGCTATATGCAAAAGCTCTTGCAAACAGACTGCTTCCATCGATCCTGCAATGGATCTCGAAAGACCTGACAGGCTTTTCCCAGGACGAGAGGCAAGGGATAATTCCCTTTGCACATTGTCTCTGGTTTCCTATGCCAGACATACTGCAGAACCCACCCTGCTACTCTCTACTGACGCAGAAAAAGCGTTTGACAGGGTGGACTGGGTCTTCCTTATGAAGACCCTGTCCTCCCTGGGTATTGGCCCTCGGATGATGGATAGAATTAAAAGCATGTACGACACACCAACGGCGCAACTACGAGTGAATGGTACTTTAAGCGATTCCTTCACTCTCTATAATGGCACTCGACAGGGTTGCCCCCTTTTATTTGTTTTGTCCTTGGAACCCTTTCTCTCTAAAATTAGGTTAAACCCTAATATTAATGGTATTTAAGTAGGTCAGTATGAACATAAATTTGCCCCATATGCAGACGATGTTTTGTTTTATGTTCAACAACCTATGATCACACTTCCTAATTTGATGTCAGAATGTAAGGCATACGGTGCTCTCTCATTTTTTTAAATAAATCTGTCAAAATCTGAGATCTTAAATGTATCTATTTCTCCCAAACTTGTTGCCTCCCTAGAACCATCCTTTCCTTTTGTGTGACAAAAATGCTCCTTACAGTATCTGGGAATACGCCTTACTGCACGCCCTAGTCGTCTTTTCCGTGATAATTATATGCCCATGTTGAGCAATATTCATGCTGATTTGAGAAGGTGGTCCTCCCTGGCTTATTAATGGTTGGGCAGAATTAATGTTATTAAAATGAATATTCTGCCTAGATTATTATTCATGTTTCAAATGATACCTTTTTTGGTCCCTCCCGGGATTCTTTAAAAAATTGACAGCTTGGGTTGGCAAGTACGTATGGCATCGTAGACATCCCTGAATTGCTCTACGCCAACTGGATAGACCTAAAAATGAGGGAAGCTTAGCTCTCTCGGATTTTAAAAAATATTATGAGGCAGCAGTACTTCTCTGAGTGATAGATTGGAAACAACATAAGGATACCAAACTTTGGGTTCAACTAGAGTCGGATATGTACCATACTACTTTATACTACTTTATATACACAGGTGTGGATACCACGTCAACACAGACCACACTTTGGAGATATTTCTCCTCTAGCTGCCTCTACATATGTCATATGGGACTCCATACATAAGTGTAACCACTGGCACTATAATTCTCCTCTGATGCACCTATTAGGCCATTCTTACTTTTTACCAGGGAATATGGACCCTTCTTTTGGTAAGTGGCTCCCTATTTTCCCGCCTACACTTCATCATGTTACTTAGGCCACAGGAGTGCTATCCCTTTCAGAATTGATCCCCGATTCATCAACAACAACCACAATGATTAAATGGCAATATGGACAAATATTTGGATTTGTTCATGCTTTACCTAAGCCTATTCGCTCATTGGCAGAGTTGAATCCTATCGAAGAGATCATGGCAAGGTCACAAACAACCAAAGGCAGCTTATCTGACTTATATAAAGCATTAATAAAAATTGAGAAGACGTTGGGTAGCCCATTTTTATTGAAATGGGAAAAGAACCTAGACCGCCCTTTAACTGATCAACAACGTAAACAGATATTACAGCTAGTACATACTTCTTCTATTTCTACACAATCTTCATAACGAAACTATAAACTGTTGTCTAGATGGCATTACTCTCCTAGAAAGTTGCAGTCAATGTTCCCAGACTACTCGGCTCTCTGTTGGAGAGGATGCGGAGAACAAGCCTCTCATGCCCATATGTGGTGGTCATGCCCGGTTTTGCACCCATACTGGTCCTCTGTGTTGCATTGGATCAACATCATCCAGGGGCATCCAGTGTTGGATGATCCCTGGGTGATCCTGTTCCATTGCTCAGGGGAACCAGTGAGCAGGTATAAGCAATCTATTACCCCTCATCTATTAGATGCGGCGAAATCGCTAATCCCTAAACTATGGAAAAAACCTACTCTCCCTACTGTTCAAATGGGGTTAGAACGAGTCACACATGCAGCTCGGATGGAGGATCTCTCTCTAACTTTAAAAGATCTAAATCCTACATATCTTAAAAGATGTGCTGGTTGGCTTTCCTTTACATGTTCATCGGAATATATCAAAACTATGTCATCTAATACAAATATTTTGACTTAAGAAGTCCACGGAGGTCTCCGGATGATACCTTCCCTTTTCTTCCCTTCCTTATCCTTTCCCTGCTCTCTCTTTCCCTAATTTTTTTTTTCTCTCGTTATGATCATATAGAAGTTTAGTGTGATAGTTTGATCCAAATATGTCACATATCTTAGATATGGCTATTTGATATTTGATTTGTAATATGAACAATGACATATGTTAATATGTTGTAATTAGTGTTGAGCGAACACGGACTGTATTATTCGTGTTCGTACCGAATAATTGGATTTTTGTTACCCGAACACGGACCCGCAAACTTTACTGTATGTACTCCATTTTCCTCCCACACTCTGAAGGCATGCTGGTAGGTTAACTGGATCCTGCCTTAATCTGCCCTAGTATGTGTATGTATGAATGTGAGTTAGGGACCTTAGATTGTAAGCTGCTTGAGAGCAGGGACTGATGTGGACGTACAATATATATATATATATATATATATATATATATATATATATATACAATATTTAAACTGATGGCGCTATATAAGTACCTGTAAAAAATAATAATAAAATAATAATAAGGAGATCAGAGATCACCAAAGACATGGATGAAGTGTTGTACCGTGTTTTCCATTGATAGCAGTAGAAAAATAAAAATGAAGTCGTTACCTTTTATTGACGAGTAAATTTTGTGGTGTATTAGCAATAGAAACATAGAAACATAGAATGTGTCGGCAGATAAGAACCATTTGGCCCATCTAGCCTGCCCAATATATCTGAATCCTATGAATAGTCCCTGGCCCTATCTTATATGAAGGATAGCCTTATGCTATGGTACATATCCGACTATGGTACATATCCGACTCTAGTTGAACCCAAAGTTTGGTATCCTTATGTTGTTTCCAATCTATCACTCAGAAAAGTACTGCTGCCTCATAATATTTTTTAAAATCCGGGAGAGCTAAGCTTCCCTCATTTTTAGGTCTATCCAGTTGGCGTAGAGCAATTCAGGGATGTCTACGATGCCATACGTACTTGCCAACCCAAGCTGTCAATTTTTTAAAGAATCCCGGGAGGGACCAAAAAAGGTATCATTTGAAACATGAATAATAATCTAGGCAGAATATTCATTTTAATAACATTAATTCTGCCCAACCATGAATGGGCCAGGGAGGACCACCTTCTCAAATCAGCATGAATATTGTTCAACATGGGCATATACTTCTCACGGAAAAGACGACTAGGGCGTGCAGTAAGGCGTATTCCCAGATACTGTAAGGAGCATTTTTGTCACACAAAAGGAAAGGATGGTTCTAGGGAGGCAACAAGTTTGGGAGAAATAGATACATTTAAGATCTCAGATTTTGACAGATTTATTTTAAAAAATGAGAGAGCACCGTATGCCTTACATTCTGACATCAAATTAGGAAGTGTGATCATAGGTTGTTGAACATAAAACAAAACATCGTCCGCATATGGGGCAAATTTATGTTCATACTGACCTACTTAAATACCATTAATATTAGGGTTTAACCTAATTTTAGAGAGAAAGGGTTCCAAGGACAAAATAAATAAAAGGGGGCAACCCTGTCGAGTGCCATTATAGAGAGTGAAGGAATCGCTTAAAGTACCATTCACTCGTAGTTGCGCCGTTGGTGTGTCGTACATGCTTTTAATTCTATCCGTCATCCGAGGGCCAATACCCAGGGAGGACAGGGTCTTCATAAGGAAGACCCAATCCACTCTGTCAAACGCTTTTTCTGCGTCAGTAGAGAGTAGCAGGGTGGGTTCTGCAGTATATCTGGCATAGGAAACCAGAGACAATGTGCAAAGGGAATTATCCCTTGCCTCTCGTCCCGGGAAAAGCCCGTCTGATCTTTAGAGATCCATTGCGGGATCAATGGAAGCAGTCTGTTTGCAAGAGCTTTTGCATATAGCTTCAAGTCAGTATTCAGTAATGAAATTGGTCGAAAGCTACTACATAAACACAGGTCTTTCCCAGGTTTAGGGAGGATCGTGGTATGGGCATGTAGGGTTTCGGGACGTAAATGGCCACCTTGGGAGGACAGAGTAATATATGCTTGTAGGTGTGGTAGCAATTGGTCCTGAAAGCTTCGATAGTATTTTATCGAAAAGCCATCCAGACCTGGTGCTTTTCCTGACGTCATGGTGGAGTCTAATGCATATTAAAGTTCATCTATTGTGACCTCCTCCTCTAAACTTGCCAATGAGGCACTGGGAAGAGAAGGGAGTTGTGCAGTTGCCAAATATTCACAGATTTTTTGCCTGCGTTCTTGAGTATCATTAGAGATGGTGTGGACCTGATATAATTGTTGACAGAATTTACAAAATTCTTTAGCTATAGATTTGTGTATCAAATTCCCTGCCGTCTTAATTATAGAAATTAATGTAGAAGATTTTTTTTTGCGTAGGGAACAAGCTAATAGATGACTAGGCTTGTTACCAAATTCATACAATGAGCGAGATACCAATCGATACTGCCTTTTATGTTCCTCAAAAAGAAAATCTTCCCTTTTAACTGTAAGATGCCACAGGATATCTGAGTCTGATGAACGTTTATGACTCGATTCAAGTGACGTAATAGCTCGAATTAGCGATTTCTCGCACGCATTTCGTTCCTTCTTTTTCGGGTAAAAATCCGTGTTCAGTCATTTTATTTCCGGGTTTGTATGTATTGGCGCACTTTTAATGGCGGGCTTTCAACAGCCAATCAACAAGCGTTTAACTGCTGTGCCTTAAGCCATCCCAGCCATGCCTACAAATGTATTAGTAGCTGTGATTGGCCATCTGAAGCATGTGACCAAGTCTTTATAAGTTCGAGACGGAGCGCCGCTGCGTCATTCTGCTGTAGATTAGGGAGAGAGCACACATCATACGTGCTGGCTGCTGATTAGGGACAGACAGGCAAAAATCATATTGTGTCCGAAAAGAATTGAGGGACAGGTCGGAGTACTGCAGGCAGGGCAAGATATTAGGGCATTTTAGGGAGAGGCTGGAGATATTTAGGGTCAGTGTTCTATAATCGATTTTGCTGTGTGGGGGGGGTTTGCAGTGCCGCCAGTGACCGATCTTATCGATCCTTTTAGGGAGAGGCTGGAGATATTTAGGGTCAGTGTTCTACAATCAATTTTGCTGTGTGTGGGGGGGGGGGGGGTTTGCAGTGCCGGCAGTGACCGATCTTATCGATCCTTTTAGGGAGAGTCTGGAGATAGGCAGGTGTCAGTGGTCCACATCGATTTTGCTGTGTGTGGGGTGGTGTGAACACAATCTTTTTGCCCGCTGAGGAGGAGGGAGAAAAAAGTATTTTTTATCAGTCAGTTGTGTGTAGCGTTTTTCCTTCAGTGCTGCTGTGCTGACTGTGATAATACACTGCTGTGTTCACATGTGCTATTATTGAGTAATTTCAAAAGTTATACACTTTTTTCTATTCCACTATTCAATATACACCCTTGGGTTAAAAAAATTAAATTGTGGCATAGTCTGTACTAATCTAGTTAAAAATTACAAACTTAAAAGGGTAATTTTCTTTTTTTTTTTTCCTCCATAGCCTGCAGCAGAGCTGACTGATATAAGACACTGCTGTTCACATGTGCTATTGATAAATCACCAGTTTTATATCATATTTTCTATTTCGCTATTCAATCTACACCTTTGGGTAAAAACAATTAAATTGCGGGATAGTCTGTATCGGTACGTGTGAGATACACCTTTCCAATTTTTGGGGCGCATCTCATACTGCCGAGGATTTGAGGGTGTTTCAGTGTGCCTCCTGCCTGTTCCGAACTCCTCCTACTCCTCATCCTGCCTTTGGGGGTACAAAAAATAGTAATTTGGGCCTAGTCTGGGTCTCTACGTGTGAGATACATACATACACCTTTTGATATCATATTTTCTATTCCGCTATTCAATCTACACCTTTGGGTAAAAACAATTAAATTGCGGGATAGTCTGTATCGGTACGTGTGAGATACACCTTTTCAATTTTTGGGGCGCATCTCATACTGCCGAGGATTTGAGGGTGCTTCAGTGTGCCTCCTGCCTGTTCCGAACTCTTCCTACTCCTCATCCTGCCTTTGGGGGTACAAAAAATAGTAATTTGGGCCTAGTCTGGGTCTCTACGTGTGAGATACATACACCTTTTGATATCATATTTTCTATTCCGCTATTCAATCTACACCTTTGGGTAAAAACAATTAAATTGCGGGATGGTCTGTATCGGTACGTGTGAGATACACCTTTCCAATTTTTGGGGCGCATCTCATACTGCCGAGGATTTGAGGGTGCTTCAGTGTGCCTCCTGCCTGTTCTGAACTCCTCCTACTCCTCATCCTGCCTTTGGGGGTACAAAAAATAGTAATTTGGGCCTAGTCTGGGTCTCTACGTGTGAGATACATACACCTTTTGATATCATAATTTCTATTCCGCTATTCAATCTACACCTTTGGGTAAAAACAATTAAATTGTGGGATAGTCTGTGTCGGTACGTGTGAGATACACCTTTCCAATTTTTGGGGCGCATCTCATACTGCCGAGGATTTGAGGGTGCTTCAGTGTGCCTCCTGCCTGTTCCGAACTCCTCCTACTCCTCATCCTGCCTTTGGGGGTACAAAAAATTGTAATTAGGGCCTAGTCTGGGTCTCTACGTGTGAGATACATACACCTTTTGATATCATAATTTCTATTCCGCTATTCAATCTACACCTTTGGGTAAAAACAATTAAATTGTGGGATAGTCTGTGTCGGTACGTGTGAGATACACCTTTCCAATTTTTGGGGCGCATCTCATACTGCCGAGGATTTGAGGGTGCTTTAGTGTGCCTCCTGCCTGTTCTGAACTCCTCCTACTCCTCATCCTGCCTTTGGGGGTACAAAAAATTGTAATTAGGGCCTAGTCTGGGTCTCTACGTGTGAGATACATACACCTTTTGATATCATATTTTCTATTCCGCTATTCAATCTACACCTTTGGGTAAAAACAATTAAATTGCGGGATAGTCTGTATTGGTACGTGTGAGATACACCTTTCCAATTTTTGGGGCGCATCTCATACTGCCGAGGATTTGAGGGTGCTTCAGTGTGCCTCCTGCCTGTTACGAACTCCTCCTACACCTCATCCTGCCTTTGGGGGTACAAAAAATAGTAATTTGGGCCTAGTCTGGGTCTCTACGTGTGAGATACATACACCTTTTGATATCATATTTTCTATTCCGCTATTCAATCTACACCTTTGGGTAAAAACAATTAAATTGCGGGATAGTCTGTATCGGTACGTGTGAGATACACCTTTTCAATTTTTGGGGCGCATATCATACTGCCGAGGATTTGAGGGTGCTTCAGTGTGCCTCCTGCCTGTTCCGAACTCCTCCTACTCCTCATCCTGCCTTTGGGGGTACAAAAAATAGTAATCGGGGCCTAGTCTGGTTCTGTACGTGTGAGATACATACACCTTTTGATAATATTTTCTATTCCACTATTTAATCTACACCTTTGGGGTAAAAACAATTAAATTGCGGGATAGTCTGTGTCGGTACGTGTGAGATACATACACTTTTTGATATCATATTTTCTATTCCGCTATTCAATCTACACCTTTGGAGTAAAAACAATTAAATTGAGGGATAGTCTGTGTCGGTACGTGTGAGATACGTACACCTTTTGATATCATATTTTCTATTCCGCTATTCAATCTACACCTTTGGAGTAAAAACAATTAAATTGCGGGATAGTCTGTGTCGGTACGTGTGAGATACGTACACCTTTTGCTATCATATTTTCTATTCCGCTATTCAATCTACACCTTTGGAGTAAAAACAATAAAATTGCGGGATAGTCTGTGTCGGTACGTGTGAGATACACCTTTCCAATTTTTGGGGCGCATCTCATACCGCTGAGGATTTGAGGGTGCTTCAGTGTGCCTCCTGCCTGTTCCGAACTCCTCCTACTCCTCATCCTGCCTTTGGGGGTACAAAAAATAGTAATTTGGGCCTAGTCTGGTTCTGTACGTGTGAGATACATACACCTTTTGATAATATTTTCTATTCCGCTATTTAATCTACACCTTTGGGGTAAAAACAATTAAATTGCGGGATAGTCTGTGTCGGTACGTGTGAGATACATACACCTTTTGATATCATATTTTCTATTCCGCTATTCAATCTACACCTTTGGGGTAAAAACAATTAAATTGCGGGATAGTCTGTGTCGGTACATGTGAGATACACCTATCCAATTTTTGGGGCGCATCTCATACTGCCGAGGATTTGAGGGTGTTTCAGTGTGCCTCCTGCCTGTTCCGAACTCCTCCTACTCCTCATCCTGCCTTTGGGGGTACAAAAAATAGTAATCGGGGCCTAGTGTGGTTCTGTACGTGTGAGATACACCACCGTTTTGTAAAATTTTCCTATTCCGCTATTCAATATACACCCTGTTTGAGTGTAAAAAATCAAATTACGGCATAGTCTGTATCGGTACATGTGAGATACACCTTTTTAAATTTGTTTGGCGCATCTCCTTCCACCGCCGAGGATTGCAGGGCACTTCAGTTTGCCTCCTGTTCCCAACTCCTCCTACTCCTCTTCCTCATCCTGCCTTTAGGGTACAAAAAATAGTAATCTGGGCCTAGTTTGTGTTTGTACGTGTGAGATACACCGTTTTATAAAAATTTTCCTATTCCGCTATTCAATATACACCCTGTTTGAGTGTAAAAAATTAAATTACGGCATAGTCTGTATCGGTACATGTGAGATACACCTTTTTAAATTTGTTTGGCGCATCTCCTTCCACCGCCGAGGATTGCAGGGCGCTTCAGTTTGCCTCCTGTTCCCAACTCCTCCTACTCCTCTTCCTCATCCTCCCTTTAGGGTACAAAAAATAGTAATCTGGGCCTAGTTTGTGTTTGTACATGTGAGATACACCGTTTTATAAAAATTTTCCTATTTCGCTATTCAATATACACCCTGTTTGAGTGTAAAAAATTAAATTACGGCATAGTCTGTATCGGTACATGTGAGATACACCTTTTTAAATTTGTTTGGCGCATCTCCTTCCACCGCCGAGGATTGCAGGGCGCTTCAGTTTGCCTCCTGTTCCCAACTCCTCCTACTCCTCTTCCTCATCCTGCCTTTAGGGTACAAAAAATTATAATCGGGGCCTAGTCTGTGTTTGTACGTGTGAGATACACCGTTTTTTATCCTATTCTGCTATTCAATATACACCCTTTTGGAGTGTAAGAAAATTAAATTACGGCATAGTCTGTATCGGTACGTGTGAGATACACCTTTTAAATTTGTTTGGCGCATCTCCTTCCACCGCCAAGGATTGCAGGGCGCTTCAGTTTGCCTCCTGTTCCGAACTCCTCCTACTCCTCTTCCTCATCCTCCCTTTAGGGTACAAAAAATTTTAATCGGGGCCTAGTCTGTGTTTGTACGTGTGAGATACACCGTTTTTTATCCTTTTTTCTATTCCGCTATTCAATATACACCCTTTTGGGGTAAAAAATAAATAAATTGCGGCATAGTTTGCATATTTGACTGTGAGATACACCCGTGCGATACTGTTGTTGTTTTGTTCCGCTATTCAATAAACACCTTTCTAGGGCAAGATCATAAATGACAGAAATATGAGGAGACCGTCAAATAGGGGCCGTGGCCTGGGTCATAGTGCTGCTGGTAGAGCTCCTGTTGCAAGGAGAGGACGTGGTCGATCTGTGCCAGCTACACACACAAGTGAAACACCTTCCTCAAGTGTGAGTAGGCGACAGAACCTGCAGCAGTATTTGGTAGGGCATCATACGCCTCTAGAAGTGATGAGGCCAGAAGAAGTAGAGGCGATAGTAGATTGGGTTGCTGACAGTGCCTCCAGTTCCTTCACATTGTCACCTGCAGCTGCAGCCAATGTCCAACCGTCTTTCACCTCACCCCCTTGCAAATCAGGCAAGCAGTCTGAGCCCCAAGTCATACAGCAGTCTCTTCTTCTTTTTGAGGACTCTGTCAGCAGGGTTTCCAGGGCCATTCACCTAGCCCTGCCCCAGAAGTGGAAGAGATTGAGTGCAGCGATGCCCAAACACTTATTTCTCAAGATGAGTACATGGAAGGACCATCGCAGCATGTCTCCGATGATGACGAAACGCAGGTGCCAACTGCTGCGGCATTCAGAATTGTGGAGACCGACAAGGAGGGCAGGGGTGAAGACTGGGTGGAAGATGATGTGGAGGACGATGAGGTCCTCGACCCCACATGGAATGAAGGTCATGCAGGTGACCTGAGTAGTCTGGAGGAAGAGGCGGTGGTCGCACAGAGCCACCAGCACAGCAGAAGAGGGAGCAGGGTGCAGAAGCGGAGCAGCCGTGCCCTAGACACTACGCCTGCTACTGCCCAATGCAGCAAGGGAACGAGCGCAGCAAAGCCAGCTCAAAGGAGTTCTCTAGCGTGGAAGTTCTTCAGAAAATGTGCTGATGACAGGACACGAGTGGTTTGCACCCTGTGCAATCAGAGCCTGAAGTGAGGCATAAACCTTCTCAACCTGAGCACAACCTGCATGATCAGGCATCTAAGTGCAAAGCACGAGCTGCAGTGGAGTAGACACCTTCAAAACCAAGAAAGGTCTCTGGCTCCTCCTGCTTCCTCTTCTGCTGCAGTCTCGGCCTCTTCATCCACATCTGTAGTGATACCGGCACCTGCCAACCGCAAACAGACGATCTGTCAGCAACACCACCACATGGGTCACCAACCATCTCCACAATGTCCCGTGGAAGCGTTCAGCTTTCCATCTCCCAAACACTTGAGAGGAAGAGGAAGTTCCCCCCTACCCACCCGCGATCCCTGGCCCTGAATGCCAGCATTTCAAAATTCTTGGCCTTTGAAATGCTGTCATTCCATCTGGTGGAGACGCACAGCTTTAAAAACCTTATGTCGGTGGCTGTCCCACAGTACGTCGTGCCCAGCCGCCACTACTTTTCCAGGCAAGCCATCCCTTCCCTGCACAACCAAGTGGGGTAAAAAATCAGGTGTGCATTGCGCAACGCCATCTGTGCCAAGGTCCACCTAACTACCGATATGTGGACCAGTAAGCACGGTCAGGGGCGTTATATCTCCCTAACGGCACACTGGGTAAATGCAGTGGCGGATGGGCCTGAGGCGGATAGCAATTTGGCGCATGTCCTTCCACCACCGAGGATTGCAGGGCGCTTCAGTTTGCCTCCTGTTCCTAACTCCTCCTACTCCGCTTCTTCATCCTCTACCGCCTCCTCATCCGGTCAGCGTAACACCTTCACCACCAACTTCAGCACGGCCAGGGGTAAACGACAGCAGGCAGTTTTAAAACTTGCCTGTTTGGGGGGAAAACCACACACCGCGCAGGAGTTGTGGAGGAGCATGGAACAGCAGACAAATGAGTGGTCAGCGAGCCTCAAGCCCGGCCTGGTGGTGTGCGATAACGGGCGAAATCTCATAGCAGCTCTGGGCCTAGCCGGTTTGACGCACATCCCTTGCCTGGCGCATGTGCTGAATTTGGTGGTGCAGAGGTTCCTTAAAAATTACCCCGATATGTCAGAGCTGCTGCAGAAAGTGTGGGCCGTCTGTGCACACTTTCGGCGTTCTCACCCTGCTGCTGCTCGCCTGTCAGCGCTGCAGCGTAACTTCGGCCTTCCCGCTCACCGCCTCATATGTGACGTGCCCACAAGGTGGAACTCCACCTTGCACATGCTGGAAAGACTGTGCGAGCAGCAGCAGGCCATAGTGGAGTTTCAGCTGCAGCACGCACGCGTGAGTCGCTCTGCGGAACAGCACCACTTCACCACCAATAACTGGGCCTCCATGCGAGACCTGTGTGCCTTGTTGCGCTGTTTTGAGTACTCCACCAACATGGCCCGTGCCGATGACACCGTTGTCAGCTTAACTATCCCACTTCTATGCCTCCTTCAAAAAACAATTTGGGCGATGATGGAAGAGGATGTGGCACAGGATGAGGAGGAGGATGAAGAGGTAACATTTCCAAGGCTTTCAGGGCAGTCATTCGCAAGGGGCTCCTAGGGTGGGTTCCTGCACACACAAACGCCAGGGACACAATTGTCCAGCAGGGGCACAGTTCTGGAGGATGAGGAGGAGGAGATGGAGGAGGAGATGGAACCATGTTCACAGCAGGGTGGCACCCAGGCCAGCTCATGGCCATCACTGGTGCGTGGCTGGGGGGATACAGAGGACACAGACGATACACCTCCCACAGAGGACAGCCTTTCGTTGCCTCTGGGCAGCCTGGCACACATGAGCGATTACATGCTGCAGTGTCTCCACAACGACCGCCAAGTTGCCCACATTCTAACTTGTGCTGATTACTGGGTGGCCACGCTGCTGGATCCCCGTTACAAGGACAACGTACCGTCCTTAATTCACTCACTGGAGCGCGATCGCAAGATGCGCGAGTACAAGCGCACGCTGGTAGACGCGATGCTGCTGGCATTCCCACCTGACAGCGGGGCCACAGTGGAAGCACAAGGCCAAGGCAGAGGAGGAGGAAGAAGAGGTCGCCAACGCAACCAGGGCACCGCCAGCACCTCAGAAGGCAGGGTTAGCATGGCCGAAATGTGGAAAAGATTTGTCAGCATGCCACAACAAACAGCAGCACCAGCAGCTCATATGGAACGTCTTAGCAGGAGGCAGCATTTCACCAACATGGTGGAGCAGTATGTGTGCACACGCCTACATGTAGTGAATGACGGGTCGGCCCCCTTCAACTTCTGGGTCTCCAAATTGGGCACATGGCCTGAGCTTGCCCTTTATGCCTTGGAGGTGCTGGCGTGCCCTGCAGCCAGTGTATTATCTGAACATGTATTTAGCACGGCTGGGGGCGTTATCATAGACAAGCACAGCCGCCTGTCCAGAGACAATGTGGACAAGCTCACGTTCATTAAAATGAACCAGGCATGGATCCCACGGGACTTTTCCGTACCTTGTGCAGAATAGAGATGGATACCGACCTTACCCAGCCATTGTTCTATTTTTGCTCTTTCTCACTCTTTTGGGGTGTACCCTCATTTAAAATGACTGAAAAAAAGCAGTGTTGGCTACCTCGTCCTCCTCCACCGCCGCTTCCACCTACACCGCTCATAGGTGTGCGCAGCCTATTGCATTAGGGTGTGCACCCCAAGTTTAAATACACATGCACGTGTTTGCCTACATGTACATGGCCCCGATACATTACTCTCCCTGCTGGCAAAGTGAAATAGAAGTGTGTGGCACTTCTCTTATGGCAGAGCAGGTCCGAGGGAGATCTTTCCCATCTCCTCACTGGCAAACAGAGCGATAATGCTAATGTGCCCTAGGTGATTACTGTGCGCACGCCTATGACACCGCCACATCCACCACCACCTCAACCTCCCTCCTACTCCATATGGGCCTCGTCCTTCACAGATGAAGAACATTGTTTTATTTTTCTGTTTTTTTTGTTGTTTTAAGTTATTTCCCTATCCACCATGCTCTTAACTATGTTTTGCTGCCATTTGCAGCACTCTAGCCCTTTCCATTGGTGTTTTAGAGCCATTTTAGAGCCATTTTAGTGCCTGAAAGTTCGGGTCCGGGTAAAGTTCGGAAAAAGTCCGGGACACGGACCCGGACTTTCTTTTCAAGTTCGGCCGAACCCGCCGAACACGGACATCCAGGTGTCCGCTCAACTCTAGTTGTAATACATTATGCCAATACGGCAAAATGACCTATTATTTGAATAATGATATGTACTCACACACTATACCACGTTATGCTAATATGGCCATATTTTGTATTTAATGTTTTGGTTGGAATCTTTTGAATTTTTTGAATTTTTTTTTCCATCTTTCTTCTATTTCCTTGTTTTTCTTGCTGGAAAATCCTTTTTTCTTTTCAATAAAAAAAAATGTATTAAAAGTGGCTTGTGAAGTAATCACAGAGACATGCGATCCTATATAGCAGGATCACATAGCCTCTGTGATCACTTCAGGGAGAATGACAGACGGCTGTGTTTATATCAGCCATCTGTCTTTCTCCCTCAGCTGCAGGAGATCACGAGTGGCCGGCGGCCATCGGAGCCGTCAGTCACACGCGCTGGCTCCCTGGCTGATGAGCGGGAGCGCACCACCGACGGAGCGCGCTTGCCCCCTACAGTCTCCTGAGCGAGGGACGTAGTACTACGTTGCTTTGCCCAGGAGCGGCTGCCTGCCGCAGTGAAACTGCGGTGGGCGGTCGTTAAGTGGTTAAGGTGGGTCAGACCCTCACTTAAAACTGGGGCGGGCGGTCGTTAAGTGATTAAGGTGGGTCAGACCCTCACTTTGGTCAGTGTGTGCATTGACCAGGGTGCTGAAGGAAGAGGTATATTCACACATCTTATTGTCAATGTGCCCCACTCTTTCTCCCAAGTTCTGCACCTGTGCCTTAAATTGTTGCATAAAAGATAATATATCCGTGTGTAAAGAAGCTCTTAGGGATAGTAGCATATCCTTTCATATCTGAAACAGGCTGATCAGAATTAGGAAAGGTTGATATTGGATCAGTGGATTCCATGTTAGGGCTTTTTGGGTCCTGATGATTACTCACCTCCATACTCAGGTCCACAGCAAGATCGCCATTGGAGTCTTGCCAAGCCTGGACTTTCATAAGCTTCTCTTGGATGGTGTGGTGGAGCCAGAGCCCGAGGGACCCTGCATAGGGCCTGTCACCTGTGTACCTGTGTATTGTGGTTGATCAGAAGCCTGCAGCCAGAGAAGCTCCAGTGTGTGGTGTAGAATGGCCACTATTTTGTTGTGGTCCTTTGGACAGCAGCAGGACAAACTGAACAGCTCTTGAGGCTGTGAGTTTTCCGGCTGTGAGTTTTCCCTTCTTTTGCAGGAGCCATTGTTTTAATACCTCCCCAGTAGCACACCTAAGTGTTAACATTTAATCCTGACAGGGCTGTACACATGCCATGGCTGCAATGTGGTACTTCACAGCCATGGCATTTTTAGTTTGAGCACTCCCTGTCAAATTCTCCCATTGAGTTCAGTGGGAATACACCAAAACCACAATTCAAAAGCTCAACTTGCTGTTGTGATGTGATTTTAAACTACAAAATCCCCCTTCGAAGGGAAAAAAAGGAAAAATCCCGGAGGTGGCAGAGTCGCCTTCTGAAGGCCTGCCAACCACTGCTATACTACTATATGTCTCATTAATGAGAATCTGTCACCCAAAAAAAATAATTACATAGTGGACTTTTTGTTTTGTACGTGATGAAAAATAAAGTTTAGTAACAACAAAAAAAAATAATTTAAAAGTGTAAAAAGTTATACCCAGGCATTAAAACCCCCGAAAACTATTTTTGGCTCCTCAACACCACATACAAGCTTGTATGAACATAAATACATGTGTCGGGGTGCCTATAAATGAAAACATTGATCTCAATACATATGTCACATATCAGCATGAATGCGAGAGTGGGAATTCCGAGCCCATTATTCATGGTTTACACTAACTGACTTGTAAGGTTTTTTAAAGTGTTGCATATCAAAAAAATAGGGTACCAAAGTTTGCCGCCGTTTCACTGGTGCATGCATATTTCTAAACTTTATTTTATTTTTTACTGACATTTTTTGTTTCATAAACTATTACTCTAATAATATGTGACCAAAAAAATTGGAACTACCATTATTTTATTTTTTTTAGGGAGTCTGCTATCAGAAAAAAATATAATGTTTGGGGTTTTGACTAAACTTCAGGTCAAAATTTTTTTAAACATGTCTGCAAAAATAGGCACTAAAAGGGTTAATCAAGAAATGAACATTAGAGTTTATTATTTTAAGGAAAAAGCCATACAAATTGCATACTAATTAAGCAATGTTTGTAGGCTTCAGTTTCAAAAGAACACACCAGCCAGGTTTAATCAAGAAATCAATTTTAGAGTGTATTATTTCACAGAGTGTATTATTTCACAGAATAAAATCCAGAAATATTGTACAGAATACATGTACACTATGTAAGCATCTTTAGTAGCACAATAAGGAGATACCAGGCAGGTTTTAAACAAGAAATTTAAAATTAGAGTGAATTACTTCACAAAAAATCCATCAGAATCTCTATTGATTATTTCACAGTAAAAATCGGCAAAAATTGTACAGATTTTATGCACACAATTTGTGCTCATTTCGTAGCCTATAGATCCAGAAGGAGAAAAAAATGCAGGTTTTAATCCAAAAAGGAATTTTGAATTTTACAGGAGAAAGCAAGAAAACATCAGTCTGTGCAAATATCATTGCACAGAAAAAAGCAAGAAGTAATGCATGAAACTGATGTACACTTTGGTGGTGGCTTTAGTAGGTAGCAGTTACAGAAGGAGACACCAGGCACATTTTATTCAAGAAAAGAAATCAACATCAGAGGATTATATTTCTCAGGAAAAAAAGCCACATAAACTGTACCAACTTAACATTTTCTATTTCAGCAGCTTTAGTAGGCTACAGTTTTAGGGGAGGACATCAGACAGGTTTTATCATGAAAGCAAAATTACAGCATTCTGTGCAAGTTTTGGTCAGTGGTCCAGCTGGAACATCTAATAGTCCAGAGGTTCATACTTTGAAGAGTTACTCATATGGTTTAGGTGCATGTTTTCATTTTCAGATGAAGAACCTGATTGCCCCTTTTAGGCTTGTCTAACAGTATAAATACTTGGAATTGTTGAACATTATCTGCTATGTCAAAGAGGGGATTGATGATTTAATTCTTTGGTCCAAATCCTAGATATACTTGTATAAAAAGTTTTGTTATTCATTTCCTGTATATACAGTATAGCACTTATATCTGCTGTACTTTCTGAGTACATAGAAACCTTCACATGAGTCCCTGTTCCTCAAAGGAGCTCATATATATGAGGGTTCAGTTTTGATAAAATTCCACCTCACCTTCCAGTATGGTTTTGGATTGGTAAAGGAAACAAGTAATAAAGTTCTATGTAGGCAATTTCCTAGGTGGGACTTAAATCCAGGTCCAAGAAATACAAGAAAGAATTGTTAACCATTAGCTACCATGCTCCCCTTTTGAAAAATTGGTTTTTCAAAAGCTGGTACATAAAATAATGAAATTGCATTTTCTGTTTCATCCCATGGCACAGTTTTTATTTTTTGCAGGAACAGATGGGATCTAAAATGCTTCAGTAAGAGAAGGGTCTAAAATGAAGAAATAATAAAACAAGATCTATTTATCTATATTGTCAAATGGTAAAATAAAAATATACTGAGTGACACTTTGGGATAGAGGTGCAAGACAATATGATGTTGTTTTGTTTGTGAAGAGAACAATAGAAATGTTCCTGACAGCATTGACCAAGGGATTTCTTAACCCTGTCAAGAAAGTCAAAGTGAGCATGACAGACAGGAGCAAGTCAAGGAAGCATATAGCATGAAAGGAAACCATTATGAAACATCTTCTCTAAATAAAATGCTGAATACAGAAAACATAGAGGGTACTTCACATAACCAGAAACCTATACAGCATATAGGAACAATGGTGGGACTGATTTATTATCATATTGGAGCAAAAATTGAATTGTTGACCAAGGAAACTAATTTGGTTTTATCTTTTAAATGAAAAAAAAAAAAAAAAAAAAGGAATCTGCACAGTAGTTAGTGGTTAGCACTTTTGTCTTTCAGCGCTCTGGTTCCTAGTTCTAAACCCATTCAGAGCACTATCTGCAGAGTTGGCATGTTCTTCTTGGGCATGGCCAGATCTAGGGGGGGGGGGTGGGCTGCTGGGCAGTGTTGCCAACATCCAAAAGTGACATTTACTGACAGGAAACCAAAATATACTGACAGCACCAATTTTTTTACTGACACAAGACATGAAACCATATTTTTTACTGACACTTCAAAAAAGTACATAAAGTGATCATTTTCAGTGCAAAACCTTGCAAATATTTATATATAAGCTACAAACATGTAGCTAGAGTTATTATCAATGTGTTTAAGATATAATAAAAGGCAAAAAACATATTTCTTCATTTACATGAAGGTCAGGTTAATTTAACCCAGTACAGAGTTCCCCCTTACATCAGAGTCTGCGTACCCGATGTAAAAGGAAACATTGTTGGCCTGTGATGTAAAGGAGAAATCTGTGACATCTGATATGAAGGGGGAATACTATGGACTCTGGTGTAAAGGGAAACTCTGATTTAAGGGGGTAACCAGAACCCCCTCCTTACACAGGGGTCCACAATGCTCCTCTTTACATCACAGACCACAGAGTTCCCCCTTGCTTCAGACTCCACAGAGTTCCCCTCTACATCACAGTCACCAAAGTTATCCCTTTCATCAGAGTCCACAGAGTTTCCCTTTATATCAGAGTCCGTAGGGTACCCCCTTACAGTGTAAGGAGGAACTCTGCAGACCCTGATGTAAAGGGGAATGCTGTGAACCCAGATGTAAGGATGAATACTTCAGACCATGAGGTAAAGTGGAACTCTGATGTAAGGAGGTCTCTGGTCACCAGAGCTCCCTACCCCCTTACATGAGAGTCCAAAGAGTTCCTCGTTACATCAGAGTCTGCAAGATTTCTCCTTTCAGAACTCTGATGTAAAGGGGAATGCTGTGATCTATGAAGTAAGGGAAGATGCTGCAGACTCTGGGAAACTCTATTATAAGGTGGTCTCTGGTCACCAGAGTGCACAGCATTCCCCTTTACATCAGAGTTCCCCTTTACATCATGGCCTGCAGAGCTCTCCCTTGCACTGTAAGGTGAAATCCTGCAGACTCTGTAAGGGGAAACTCTGATGACACTGATTTAAGGGGGACATCAGGAACAGACCACCTTCTGAAAAATGAATACACTAAGGTAAGGGGGGAGTTACCGATATAGGGGTAAATTTATATCACTGCCCCCCTTACCTTAGTGTATTAATTCCCCCTTACATTAGTGACCCCCCCCCCCCACAGGCTTTGTGTGGCCACTGGAGGCTGGAGTTGCCTCAGTCCCCAAGCACTATTGTGCTGGTCAAAGCCAGCTCAGATAACAACTCAGGCGGCTGTGGCAATGGCAGGCAGTGGTGCTCCCGCTACTAAGCCCCTGCTGAGTTCTCCCCCTCCAGTCCTGGCTGGCTGCTGTTCACAAAAGGTGCCATAATGCTCCCTGGCCGAGCTTCCCCAAGCCCGGCTGGCATCAGACCTGCGCACCCTCAGTTCCAAAGCTGGGCAGAAGCCATATTTCTTACAGCCGGCCACTGTCTGTAATGGACATTTACAGAGAGTTTGTAAGTTGCTCTAAATTTTTAAACTGTCCATAAATTTACAAACAGTTTCAACCCTGGTGCTGGGGTGGACTGATCCCCACTGGATTTCAGTTGTGGCCCTCAAAGTCAAGGATTATCCTGTATTGGAAACAGAGGTTCCACCACTGCTGCTGCCCACCACTGTCAGCGCTACAGCGCCAGCTGCATCCATTTGTGAATCAAAGAAAGTGCTGTGGTTGATTACTAGGACCGTTTAGCATCACAAAAATGAACCCGCATGCTTACTCTGCCCCCCAGTGTTCAGAACTGGAGTATGGATCTTCCTCCTCCAGACCTGCTGCTAGTGCCACACCTCCTAGTTTTCACATGTATATGCCCATTGCCCATTTTATGGAATGGAGTGGACTCTGATAAAAAGAGAGTAAAGGAACTCCTGGGACCCCGATTCAATATTGTAGGGGGGGGCATGGCTCTGGGCACTTGGATGTAAAGGTTGAAGATTCTGGGGACCTTGATGTTAAAAAGGGGTTCCTCTTGGGAACCTGATGAAAATGGGGGGTAAGCTCTGGGGACCCTGATGTAAGGAGGGAGCTCTGGGAACCCTGATGCAAGATGGGTGATTCTGGGGACCTTATATGAGAAGGTGGGCTCTGGGAGCTCTGATGTAAGGAGGGGGCACTGGGAACCCTGATTATGGTAAGGGACTCTGGGAACCCTGATGCAAGAGGGCTGATTCTGGGAACCTTGATGTAAGAAGGGAGACTCTGGGGACCCTGATGTAAAGGGAGGGACTCTGGGGACCATGATGTAAAGGGTAGGGACTCTGAACACCCTGATGTAAAGGGGTCCCTGATGAAAGGTAGTGGTGGCTCTGGGGACCCTGATGTAAGGAGGGGGTTCTAGGGACCCTGACATAAGGGGGCTCCAAGAACCCTAATTTAAGGAGGAGGAACCCTGGGGATCCTGATGTAAGATGAGGGTCTCTAGAGACCCTGATGTTAAGGTGGGCTCTGGATCCCTGAGGAAAGTGGGGGATTATGGGAACCAATGTATGTGGGGGGATTTTGGAGACAGTGATGCAAGTGAGGGACTTTGGGGGCCCTGATGTCAGTGGGGGGACTCCTAGGACCCTGATGTAAGGAGGAGAGGGGACTGTGACTAAAGGGGGGCTCTGGGAAACTGATGTAACCAGGGAAACTCTGGGGAGCCTCCTTTAAGAGAATGACTCTAGGGACCCTGATGTAGGAGGGGCTCTGGGGACCCTGACGTAAGGGGGGTGACTGTGCCAACCCTGAAGTTGGGGGGGACTCTTGGGACCCTGATAAAAGTGAGGGAGCAGGGATTATGGGAACCAGGCTGTATGTGGGGGGGATTTTGGAGACACTGGTGCAAGTGGGGGACTTTGGGGACCCTGGTGTCAGTGGGGGACTCTTGGGACCCTGATGTAAGAAGGAGAGGGGACTGTAATTTAAAAGGGGGCTCTGGGAACCTGACGTAACCAGGTCAACTCTGGGGAGCCTCCTTAAAGGGAATGACTCTAGGGACCCTGATGTAGGATTGGCTCTGAAGACCCTGATGTAGTGGAGGTGACTCTGGGGACCCTGATGTAAAGTGGGTAGCTCTGGTGACCCTATTTTGAGGGGGAATAACACTGGGGATCCTGATGTAAGGAGGGGGACTCTGGGGATGCTGATATTAGACGGAAAGAGTCTGGGGACCCTGACATAAGGGGGGTGACTGTGTCAACCCTGATGGGGAAGTACTCCAATGTAAAGGGGGGAGTCTTTCATCATCCTGATGCTGCACTTTATATGTTTTTTTTATGTTACTTACTCCTTATCCATGCACTCTATACATTATGTTGTACATTACATAATCCTGACCATAGCATTCATTGTCATAACAGTTTCTGATTTTAATGAAGCTCTTCTTTAAGATAGGCTCAGGTAAACAAAGTGAATAACCTTTTGTCTGCAGAAAATCATATGTAATGGAAACATTTACATTTTTAAATTTGATATGAGGTTATGAGGTTTATGTGTATCTGTAAGATTGTCACTTGTGACATAGTAAGTAGGAGTTATTTTGTTCTGTTCTCACTACACGTATGCCCCAGGCGTGTGCAGCTCAACATACAGCTAAACCTTTAATCCTGCAATAACCAGTCCTTTTGTAACTTAAGGCTTTATTCCAGAGATAGAATAGTGGTCACATGACAGGTTACAAGTCAGAATGGATATGCGAATAGGATTGTGAATATGAGGTGAAACTGAAAATAAACATATAAAGGCATATAATCAGTATACAAACATAAACAGTATATGCATTGAGTATATAACCAACAGTTCATAGGCATACCAGCGATGCTTCAAAGGGGGGTTCAGGAATCTTCCCACAGCAACCTCAGATGCTGTCTGCTCCTCCCTGAGGTAAATCTTAAAATGGAGATTCTCTCAGAGAGGGGTGGAACTAATATCCAGCAATAGAGCACAGGAAGTACCATAAAGTGCTGTATAACAGTCTATGTCACAGTGGCATCTTGTGGACAAGATTGGTATTACAAGTTCCAATATAATTAATTACTTCCTTATGCTGGAGGCATGACACTCCCCGCCTGGTATCATCAGATACCACTATTTATTCCTCAGATGATAACAGCAAGATCGGTTCAGAAACTGGTCTGAGGAACAACTTTGTCTCCTTGTTTCTGTGGATCTTGACTTCCACTTTACATGGGAGTGATGATGTGATGCAATCAAAACAGCAATGTGGTGGTGACCAGGAACTATTAGAGGGTTTCTCTCATCTGAATCTAGGTTGGCTTGTCTTAGACGACCACCTACCCTAAGTAGTCCGTTTTGATCAAGGAATGGGTCAAGTTTTCTCAGGGCACTATCTCTAGGGATAGGTTTCCCGTTCAAGATACAGTCAATCTCCTTAGCATAGGCTTCCTGCTGTACAGTGCGGATGATAAGATCCTGAGACTGCTGTAGCTCTAATACTGAACTGATCTTTTGGCAATGGTGCCATTCCTTGCAGTCACAGCTGTTTGAGTCACCTTTAAAGGAGCGAGCTATATGGATAAGACAAGAAATAGCTCGAACAAGTGTCTTCCATTTTGAGAATCTGGTAAATCTGTCAGATTTAAGCTGGCAACTTGAAGTTGCAGTATGAAATGTTGAGATCTCAGGACGGATGTCAGTATCTGAGTCTGGATCTATTAGTTCAATAGTGTCACTTTTACGAAAAGTCTGTTCTGCATCGTACAAGAATGCAGGTCCTGTAAACCATGTTGTGTCTTTCAGGTTACATGCAGCAACAGCTCTTGTAGCATGGTCTGCAGAGTTGTAGTCAGTAGGTACATAGTGCCATTGTGTTGGAATGGTAGATCTCCTAATCCTCAACACTCTATTGTTGACATAGACATAGAAACGTCTGGTCTCATTGTAGATGTAGCCTAGAACTACCTTGCTGTCTGTGTAGAGTTGAACATCCTTGAGGTCAATGTCCATCTCTGAGGCTATTAGCTCTGCTAGTTCAACAGCTAGTACTGCAGCACAAAGTTCTAGCCTAGGTATAGTATGCTCGGGGTGTGGAGCAAGCTTTGCTTTGGCCATGATGAATCCTAAGTGGCATCGTGCTGTAGTGTCAACAGTCCTTAAGTAGGCCACAGCAGCTATTGCCTTGACACAAGCATCACAGAATATGCAAAGGTTTTGACTCTGTATCTCTGTAGAAGGTACAGGAGCATATGGCCGTGAAACTTGGAGATCAGATAAGACTGATAGAGAGTCCCTCCACTCTACCCAAGAGTTCCTCTTATCAAGGGGTAGTGGGGCATCCCAATCGGATGTTTCACGAATCAAGTCTCTAAGTAAGGCTTTGCCTTGAATTGTAACAGGTGCCGCAAATCCTAATGGATCGTGCAGGCTATTGATTGTAGACAAGACACCTCTGCGAGTGAAGGGTCTTTCTTCTCCTTTTACTTGGAAGGTAAAGGAATCGGATTTCAAGTCCCAAAGTAGACCGAGACTGCGCAGTACAGGTAAAGAGTCTGTACCCAGATCTAAGTCCTTTAGATCACTGGAATGGTCTTGAGCAGGGAAAGCTTCCATTATCTCTTTGCTGTTAGAAGCAATCTTGTGAAGCCTGAGATTTGAACAAGCGAACATTTCCTGTGCTCTTTTAAGAAGACAGATTGCAGACTCACTGGAAGGTAAGGATTTTAAAAAGTCATCCACATAAAAGTCTTTCTCTACGAATTGTCTTGTATCTGAGCCAAACTCAAGTTCACCTTCTTGGGCGGAATGTCTGAGTCCGTAGATAGCGACTGCAGGTGAAGGGCTATTGCCGAAGACATGTACCCTCATGCGATACTCTGAGATATCTTTTGAAGGATCATTGTCTTGGAACCAAAGGAACCTTAGGAAGTTCCTGTCTTCCTTTCTGACCAAGAAACAATGGAACATCTGCTGGATGTCAGCTATGAAGGCAATAGAATCTTTGCGGAAGCGTAAGAGCACTCCCAGGAGTTTGTTGTTAAGGTCTGGGCCTGTCAAGAGGACATCGTTTAAGGAGATACCCTTGTATTTGGCACTAGAGTCAAACACTACTCTGATTTGACCTGGCTTTTTGGGATGGTACACTCCGAATATAGGGAGATACCAACACTCTTCAGAGTCTTTAGGGGTAGGAGCCACCTCGGCATGACCGTTCTCAAAGATCTTCCCCATGAAAGAAAAGAAATGTTCCTTCATCTCTGGCTTTCTTTGTAAATTACGTTTAAGGGAAGCAAAACATTGTAATGCTTGTTCTTTGTTATTGGGTAAGCGTTGTCTCTGTGGTCTGAAGGGAAGAGGTGCAACCCAGCTGTTTGTGCTGTCTTTAACTAGACCTCGCTCCATTATTTCTAAGAAGAGTTTGTCTTCGATAGACATTGCCACACGATTGTCATCTTTAGTTCTCTGAAAGACTGTGCACCCTAAATGGTCTTGGTCACTGTCACAGGCAAAGTTGTCACTAGTGGGGCTTGTGAAGGGACAAGATAAGTGGTTGGCATAGGCTGATTCCTTAACAAGGAAATAGTAGTGGCATGGCTGGAAAAGAGAGGGACATCCATTCTCTAGGGTATTTGTGAGCATGCTGCTAACGGAGTTAGGTTTGTGCACGCTTCCTAGACAGACATCTCCTATGATGACCCATCCGAGGTCTAACTTCTGAGCATAAGGAGCGTTATTGGGACCATTAATTTGAGCTCTTGATTTGTGGGCTTGTAAGATATCTCTCCCAAGGAGTAGGATAATCTGAGCCTGAGGATCAAGTTCTGGTATCAGATGTGCTATGCATTTCAAGTGTGGGTGATGAGCAGCTACATCTGGTGTAGGAATTTCAGATCTATGATCAGGGATCTGATTGCATTCGATAAGAGTTGGCAAAGACAAGCGTGATTGCCCATCGATGGACTCGATTTGGTAGCCGGATGCTCTCCTACCGGCCGTCTCCACTATTCCTGCACAAGTTTTTAAGGAGTAGGGAATGCGGGGGCCTTTAATGCCGAACATGTCAAAGAAGGTTGAGCTGGCTAGTGACTTGTTACTTTGGTCATCCAGGACTACGTAAAGCTTAATAGCTTTGTCTTTTTGGTCTGCTGGGTAGACTCTTACTAGGCAGATTTTGGAGCAGGACCTACAACCTATGGCTCCTTTGCAGATCTCTGTACATTGTGAAGTGACCTCTGGTGTAGTTGTGGTGGTGTGCTCCTCCTCCCCGCCGTGCTCACTAGTGCTGAGGGTGTGTTGTAAAGTCCATGGAGCTGGCCCAGGATTTAACCCTGTGTTGTGATCTGAGCTGTCACATTCTGTGCATTTCAAACTGACCTTACAGTCCTTGGCGAGATGAGATGTTGAAGAGCAGCACCTGTAGCAGATGTGGTTCTCCTTGAGGAAAGCTTTGCGGTCCTGCAGGGTTTTCTCTCTGAAGGCTCTGCATTTTAGAAGAGGATGTGGCTTCCGATGCAAGGGACGCTGCTTACCAGGATCGTTGACCTTTGTCTCTGAGTTAGAGAAGTTGGCAGACCTGTGAAAGGAACCTGGAGGAGACACGTTAGTTTTGTGTACTGCTACTGGAGGTTTGCGAGGGTTAAGTCCCACAGGAGTAGCACACAACACCGTAAAATCAAAACTTGGATCATTTCTTGTTTTAGCTTGTTGGCACACAAAGTCCACAAAAACAGAAAAGGGAGGGATTGGAACATCATGCTGTCTTTTATATCAGGATCCGTGTATAATCCACTGCTCTTGCAAGTTATAGGGTAACTTTTGCACAATGGGGTTGACACCTCTGGCTGTGTCAAGGAATGCAAGTCCTTGTAAGTCTCCCTCAGATTTAGCTACTTGAAGTTCCATTAGCAAGTCACTTAACTCTCTAAGTTTATGGTAGGCTTTGCTAGGTATTCTGGGAAAGTTATCAAGTCTTTTGAATAATGCATTTTCTACTGCTTCTGCTGAACCATAACACTCATCAAGTCTATCCCAGATTGTTCTAAGACCAGTGTCTGGGTAGTTTATATTTATTGTCCTGATTCGCCTGGCATGTTCGGCAGACTCATTTCCAAGCCATTTGATCAGGAGATCTATCTCTTCGCTGCAAGATAGCCCTAAGTCTCTGATAGTGTTTTGAAAGGATGACCGCCAGGCTCTGTAGTTTTCAGGGCGGTCATTAAACTTTTCAGGTCCTTTGGTGACTAACTCGCGTCGTGCAAAGAACCTTGCAAAGTCTATGGTGGCTTGGTTAGCCTGTTGTGTGTTGTCATGGTAAGATGGCTGTGTGTAGTCATACCTTTTGCTGGCACCGAGCTGTCCTCTGATGTACCGTTCTGGCTTGGGCGTTGGTTCTGGAGGGCGATTAGAAGGTGATTCTATTATCTCACTTATGGGGAGTCTGTCGTAGATGATGTCACTTTGTGCGGATTTCTCCTGTTTGCAGGCTTGAGGCTTGTCACAGACTTGCGGCGGTACCGTGTGGTGACTTTGGCTTGTCTCTTTGACGTCATCTTTGACACTGCTTGTTTTAAAGTGTTGATTGATGTAATCTGAAGTTTGTTGTAGAGAATTTGGAGTTTCAGCTGCTGGATCGAGAATATTGCTGCGTCTGCTGCGTTCACTTCTCGGGTATACAGCTAATTCTAAGGCGTCTGCTTCAGCTATCGTTGCTGCTACTTCCTTCTCTACGGTCAGTTTCTCTAGGGCTACTTCTAGGAGGGCCTCCTCTGCCTCTTTCTGCATTTTAGGAGGGCTTCCTCTGCCTTTGCTTTTAGGAGGGCTTCCTCTGTCTTTGCTTTTAGGAGGGCTTCCTCTGTCTTTGCTTTTAGGAGAGCTTCCTCTGTCTCTTTTTTTATTCTCACTTTCTCCTGTTTAATCTGCATTTCCTGCTCGGTAAAGGCTGCTCGCACCTTGGCGGCTTCAGCTTTCGCACGTGCTATGGCGAGTGCATTGCTTGCGGAGGAAGATCTAGAAGAGCCGGAAACTCGGGACCTTGTCTTGAGTGAGGATGTCTGGCTATGTGACATGTCGCTTTCAGGAATGCTTGACTGTGTAGAGACTTCTGTATTGCATATGCAGATGACTGCGCTGGCAGGGTAGCAGGCCTCTGTATAGTCTCTGTCCTAAATCCCACTTGCTGGATAGCCGCTGTTTCACTGTTCTGTTCTCACTACACATATGCCCCAGGCGTGTGCAGCTCAACATACAGCTAAACCTTTAATAACCAGTCCTTTTGTAACTTAAGGCTTTATTCCAGAGATAGAATAGTGGTCACATGACAGGTTACAAGTCAGAATGGATATGCGAATAGGATTGTGAATATGAGGTGAAACTGTAAATAAACATATAAAGACATATAATCAGTATACAAACATAAACAGTATATGCATTGAGTATATAACCAACAGTTCATAGGCATACCAGCGATGCTTCAAAGGGGGGTTCAGGAATCTTCCCACAGCAACCTCAGATGCTGTCTGCTCCTTCCTGAGGTAAATCTTAAAATGGAGATTCTCTCAGAGAGGGGTGGAACTAATATCCAGCAATAGAGTACAGGAAGTACCATAAAGTGCTGTATAACAGTCTATGTCACAGTGGCATCTTGTGGACAAGATTGGTATTACAAGTTCCAATAGAATTAATTACTTCCTTATGCTGGAGGCATGACATATTTTCTACAGCTACTAGGCACAGATGCTGTTTATTCATCCTCCTTTAAGTCCCTTCCACTGTTAGGCAAAATTTGTCCTCTGACTCAATCCTGACCCTATCCTTTGTATTGCTGAGCCACTGTGCACTGCTTTGCTTCCCTCCCAACTTCTGCTCCCCTGCCATTTTTTACTGCACCCCCACATCAGGCAGGCTAGATCCAGCCCTGTTCTTGGGTATGCAAAAGGGAAGCCTCTGCACATGTAAAAATCATATCAGAGGCCAAAATAAAAATCTTGTTCCAATATGAATGGATAGCTTTGTAGTTCAATAGTATAGGAGCTAAAGAGACAATTTCTCTATATTATCTCCAACATGCAGAGGAGTGCGAGAGATACAAATTTGCGAGGGTGTGAGGTACCATCAGTGTACAACTTGTCATCACACACAGAGCAGTGTGTACTATGGTGGATGAAGGTTTGAAACTTCTTTGACAGTGGGAAATTATTCCGGACCCCCTTCTCCACTACATCAGTTTGATAGTAATGGTACCTATTTTCTTCAACAGAGTATAAGCTGAAACAGTGCTTTGTGACTGAAATTACACTGAAAACAATAGCACAACCAAAAAGTCCTCCTGAGTATGTCTACTGCAGCATTATGCTGCTTATTTCACTTGCTTTCTATTTCCCCTCTTCATATTGCTTTTGTCACACACCTCCCTATACTGACTGTTCTTGCTTTTGTGCTGGCCTGGGCCTCTATCATACATGAAAAAAGAAAGTCAGGTGCGCTAAATTCACATGTGTCACACATCAAAACTTGGGTGTGTCACTATAATAAGTAACCAACCAACCTCTGCAGTGTGTACCTTGGTTGATGTGCACTAAGAGGGTGTATGGTATTACCAGAAACCCTGGTGCTGACAAATAAAAGGTGATGGATGAAGTAATAATTTTCAATGTGATAATAACAACATAATCAAATGGTGCTTCACAAATAATGCAAAATAAAGTCCAAAACTTCAGTGTGAACCACCTAAAGTGTAAATACACCCCTGGGGGGTACACAAGTCCCAAAATCCCACACAAATAATACAGTCCACAAACGTGTATTGGATAAAACTGTGAAGGTGCAATGGTTCCACCACCTGGATAGGGATTGGCCTCTTACCATAAGAAAGAGGTCAAGGGCAGATAATTAACCCAGTAGTGTCCTAGGGGTCCCGGGGGTCACCTTGGGATGTGCAGACAAAATTGGCCTCTTACCAGATCGCTCCAAGTATGGGCAAGTTGTCTCACTTTTCGTATTATGTCCCAATCCCGGTCCTCTATCTTCCTGGGGGTTCTCTCTATTATCCCGGATGGAGGCTTCAGCTTGTGGCTCATGAAAATAAATTAGACCATAGTGCAGTACCTTGGGTGGTTTTATTAACAAAAGTAGATGCACTTACATTTAGACGGTCATCTCAAATCACAAAAAGAACCAATTCCAATAATAGAGGCCGAGACCACCTGCAGTGCGGTCCGGCAACCAACGATGACGGCGCGGCGCTCCTCTCTGACGCGTTTCCACTCAATAGTCGTCTACGGAGATAGGAGTATGCCTGCACCGTCATCTTCCGCCCTTAAAAAGCCAATGTGTGACGCACTTCCGGTGTCCGCAGTATCCTCCTTCCTGTGCGTGCACAGGAAGTGACCTCACACAAGCAGTCCGTCCCGATACTTCCTGTTATGGAATCGGTCCCCATTATATGGGTGGCGATCGTGCTGATTATGGTAGCGTCACGGACTTTGACCCGGATGTTTATTTTCCATAACAGGAAGTATCGGGACGGACTGCTTGTGTGAGGTCACTTCCTGTGCACGCACAGGAAGGAGGATACTGCGGACACCGGAAGTGCGTCACACATTGGCTTTTTAAGGGCGGAAGATGACGGTGCAGGCATACTCCTATCTCCGTAGACGACTATTGAGTGGAAACGCGTCAGAGAGGAGCGCCGCGCCGTCATCGTTGGTTGCCGGACCGCACTGCAGGTGGTCTCGGCCTCTATTATTGGAATTGGTTCTTTTTGTGATTTGAGATGACCGTCTAAATGTAAGTGCATCTACTTTTGTTAATAAAACCACCCAAGGTACTGCACTATGGTCTAATTTATTTTCATGAGCCACAAGCTGAAGCCTCCATCCGGGATAATAGAGAGAACCCCCAGGAAGATAGAGGACCGGGATTGGGACATAATACGAAAAGTGAGACAACTTGCCCATACTTGGAGCGATCTGGTAAGAGGCCAATTTTGTCTGCACATCCCAAGGTGACCCCCGGGACCCCTAGGACACTACTGGGTTAATTATCCGCCCTTGACCTCTTTCTTATGGTAAGAGGCCAATCCCTATCCAGGTGGTGGAACCATTGCACCTTCACAGTTTTATCCAATACACGTTTGTGGACTGTATTATTTGTGTGGGATTTTGGGACTTGTGTACCCCCCAGGGGTGTATTTACACTTTAGGTGGTTCACACTGAAGTTTTGGACTTTATTTTGCATTATTTGTGAAGCACCATTTGATTATGTTGTTATTATCACATTGAAAATTATTACTTCATCCATCACCTTTTATTTGTCAGCACCAGGGTTTCTGGTAATACCATACACCCTCTTAGTGCACATCAACCAAGGTACACACTGCAGAGGTTGGTTGGTTACTTATTATAGTGACACACCCAAGTTTTGATGTGTGACACATGTGAATTTAGCGCACCTGACTTTCTTTTTTCATTTCATATCACCTATTGGCTCTAAGGTTGCTGCTTTTTTCACTAACTTTATCCAGCGCACTTTTTCTTTATACTCTATCATACATCACCAAATCTCCCTGCTACTCCCTCCCTTGCATAAAGAACTATCCACTTCTTGTGATTTCCCCCATCTGCACACAAAACATATATTTCCTAGCCACTACCCCGTTCCCCTATCATACCGTTGCTCTTCTGTTATATTGCTCCCCATGTTCAGAAGTCTGCTTGGTTTACTCTCCACTCCTCTCCCTGTCATGTTTCTCACATGAATACCCTACTCCTTGCTCTGGCCCTGCTTTATTACTGCTCCTGTTACCAAGTGGTAATCAACATGCAGAAACCCATCTTCAGGAATTTTCTTTGTTGATTTCTAGATTCAGGTATGTAATGGGAAGTAAGGGAGCACCTAGGGTCTCCCTAAAACAACTATATGGTGGCTGGCTCTAGAGTGAACCATGAAAAAAAGGTTTCTATGGTGCAAATAATGTTTAAACCTTTACGGGGCTAAAAAACACAGTTCATTAAACAGCTGCTAATAGCATCTATCTGTGTGTAAAAGTACATTGAAAGATTGAAAGTCCTGGCTATATTGCACATAGAAACACACGAGTGCTCTGCTTTTTTCCTAGTAATTGACGGAATGGATTCCTGGAGAGGGATTCCTGTCTGCTAACTGACCACTTGGTAAACAAAGGAGCAGAAAATCCAGCACATGTGCCAGTGGTTGGCACAAGGTACAAGAGTAAAAACTTTGTAGCCTGCTGAAATAGAAGTGGGGAATAGAGTGCATTGAAATCTAACACCCAAACCTGTATTGAGTTTACGGTGCAACAGGAGATACAGACCTAATCAGCAATCTGATCTTAAGGGATATGTTCACCTTTGGGAACAGATTACATGTTCCACAAAATTTTAGAGTACTTTTATACCTGCAAAAAAATGTGCATTTATTTATTATTTTTACAAAAGTGAACTTATCCTTTAAGGTGGAAAGGTGTTATTTCTGCATTGTTATCACCCATATCTGTAATGGGTGCAGGGTGAAAGCCAAGTATCCTAAATTATAGACAAGCTTATTCAAACCTCTGTTTGATCCAGTGTTGCCAACCTACTAGACTGAAATTCATTGACACGACACTCAAAATTTACTGGCACAGCCAAGTTTTTACTGCCATTTTCCTCCAGTGTGCTGAAAGGCTGAGCTAGCTGTCAGTCAGGCATCTGGGTGGATCCCAACATTATTTTCGGGATCCCTGCAGAGCCTACACAAGCCCTGTGACGTCATCCGACAGTGGGCTTTAGCCAGCTGTTGCCTGTATCTGGGTCACAGGTCACTAAGTGCACTCCTGTGACCCACAGGGGAACTATGGCCAAAATAGCTTTATAATAAGGTATCATTTTGTTTCCATGCTTGCAGAGCGGAAAGAGTCACAGAAATCCTGTAAAAACTGACTTGGCATCTTTACCTTTCGTGAAAAAAATCTACTCATATATTTTATACATCTGTAACTCAGAATAGCAAACCTGCTTGTAATCCAAACAGATTAATAGAAATAAATAAAAAAAGAAAGGAAGAATAATGCATAGTATTATGTTTTGGCAACTGCACTATATCTTGATTAAAAAATATGATTCTTGATACTTAGGTAACAGATTTAAAAGATCTAATTTGTGCCACATTTTGTTGGCACATTGCTTTTATCAAAGATATGTAATTTTGACAATGAATTCAGATAGACACTTGTAATGTTCATTTTTGTCAGTCCACATAAATCCAAGTTTTTCCTCCTATATAATTCATCTCTATTGATCCCTTAATTTAATTTTCTCAGCACAAAATTCAATTTCAGAACCCAGTAAAGCACAACTTTATTTGAAGCTATTTGATTGTGTTCAATATTTTACAGTCTCACTGTGTTTAATTTACTTGTTTTCTAATATATATATATATATATATATATATATATATATATATAATCTCACAAAAGTGAGTACACCCCTCACATTTTTGTAAATAATTTATTATACCTTTTCATGTGACAACACTGAAGAAATGACACTTTGCTACAATGTAAAGGTGTGAGTGTACAGCTTGTATAACAGTATAAATTTTCTGTCCCCTCAAAATAACTCAATAGACAGCAATTAATGTCTAAACCGCTGGCAACAAAAGTGAGTACACCCATAAGTGAAAATGTCCAAATTGGGCCCAATTAGACATTTTCCCTCCCCGGTGTCATGTGACTTGTTAGTGTTACAAGGTCTCAGGTGGGAATGGGGAACAGGTGTGTTTAATTTGGTGTTATTGCTCTCATGCTATCATACTGGTAACTGGAAGTTCAACATGGCAGCTCATGGCAAAGAACTCTCTGAGGATCTCAAAAAAAAGAATTGTTGCTCTACATAAAGATGGCCTAGGCCAGTGATGGCGAACCTTTTTGAGTGCCCAAACTGCAACACAAAACCAACTTAATCATTTCAAAGTGCCAACACTGCAATTAGCGTGAGGGGGGCTATGAGAGATGGAGGCTGAGAGAGATGGGGTGAGAGAGAGAGAAAGAAAGGGTTGAGAGAGAGAGAGAGAGAGAGAAAGTGAGAGGGTTGTGAGAGAGAGAGGAGGGGTGTGAGAGAGGGGCGGGGGTGTGAGAGAGAGGGATGTGAGAGAGGAGGGGTGTGAGAGAGAGAGGGGGTGTGAGAAAGAGAGGGGGTGTGAGAGAGAGAGGGGATGTGAAAAAGAGAGGGGTTGTGAGAGAGAGAGGGGTGAGAGAGAGGGGGGTTGAGAGAGAAGGGGGTGTGAGAGAGAGAGAGAGAGAGGAAGAGAGAGGGGTGGTGTGAGAGAGAGGAGGGGGTGTGAGGGAGAGGGGGGACAGAGAGAGGGAGACAGAGAGAGAGAGAGAGAGAGATAGGGGGTTGAGAGAGGGGGAACAGAGAGAAGGGGGTTGAGAGAGGGAGGGGGGCAGAGATAGAGGGGACATAGAGAGAGAGGGAGGAGGGTGAAAGAGAGGGAGAGGGGGGTAGAGAGAGAAAGGGGGGTTGAGAGAGAGACCTCTAGCACTGTGCTTATGTGCAGTCCCTGCTCTGCCCCCCTGTCCCAGTCTTTGTGTGCAAGTAGTCTGTGTATCATCGTGCCTGGTACCTTCCAAGCTAGTCTCTGTTCTTGATCCAGGGGTGCTCTCTGCTCTGTTCCTTCGAGCCGCTCCTTTGCAGCCTGTACATCTCGGCCGTCCTCATCTTCTGGACCGCCTCCTTGACCTCCTGCGGCTGCTGCTCACCTCTTCGAGGGTCAAGGAAGCAGTGAAAACTCCCTCCTGGGTTTTCAGGCCAGTTAACCTTCCCCACAGAGGCTGCGGGCTGCCCACTCATTCGCTCACTATGTGCAGATATTTTCGTGCAACTCGACCTCGCCACTGTTTGCTGTTGCTCTCCCGCCGCCACCAAACCTGGACTCTCCATAGACTCTCTCACATGCCCACAGAGATGGCTCTGCGTGCCAGCTGTGGCGCGTGTGCCATGGGTTCGCCATTACTGGTTATAGGAAAATTGCCTAGACCCTAGGCTATAGGAAAATTGCCAAGACCCTGAAACTGAGCTGCAGCACTGTGGCCAAGACCATACAGCGGTTTAGCAGGACAGGTTCCACTCAGAACAGGCCTCACAATGGTTGTCCAAAGAAGTTTAGTCCTATCCAGAGGTTGTCTTTGGGAAATAGACGTATGAGTGCTGCCAGCATTGCTGCAGAGGTTGAAGGGGTGGGGGGTCAGCCTGTCAGTGCTCAGACCATACGTCACACACGTCTGCATGGCTGTCATTCCTGAAGGAAGCCTCTTCTAAAGATGGTGCACAAAAAAGCCTGCAGACAGTTTGCTGAAGACAAAAAGACTAAGGACATAGATTACTGGAACCATGTCCTGTGGTCTGATGAGACCAAGATAAACTTATTTGGTTCAGATGGTGTCAAGCGTGTATAGCAGCAACCAGGTGAGGAGTACAAAGACAAGTTTGTCTTGCCTATAATCAAGCATGGTGGTGGGAGTGTCATGGTCTAGGGCTGCATGAGTGCTGTCGGCACTTGGGAGCTACAGTTCACTGAGGGAACCATAAATGCCAACATGTACTGTGACATACTGAAGCAGAGCATGATCTCCTCCCTTTGGAGACTGGGCCGCAGGGCAGTATTTCAACATGATATCGATCCCAAACACACCTCCAAGAGACCACTGCCTTGCTAAAGAAGCTGAGGGTAAAAGTAATGGACTGGCCAAGCATGTCTCCAGACCTAAACCCTATTGAAAATACATGGAGAATATACACCGGGCCTAGAGACTATGGTGTCTGTGTATGCTTGACACACTCCGTCTGGAGACTCATCAGTATATCAGACAGCCTCTACTAGGTCATGGGGAGCCACCGCAGCCAAATAGCAGTAACAATGTAAAAAAGGATGGGGGCTATAGAACAGCTCCGTGAGAACGGCTGCATTAAGGGATGCTCACACCAACTGTGTTAATTAGAAAAAATCTTTATTGAAGAGCAAAAAGACACAGTGTCTAAAATGCCCCCTTTTTGGGGGAACAGTGTACAAAATATAAAGATGTCAATGGTGAAAATATACAACAAACATGACAATCAACATGAAACAATGACTCACACACACAAAGCCGGCCACACATACGCTCCGGAGGTACTGACCAACAGAATAACATACAGGCTGCATACGTTCCTAAACGGAATCTATGAATGCTGCTCTGTTATGAGTCTGTTGGTCGGCATGCCACAATAGAAAAAATTGCACCACAAAGTGGAAACTGTAGTCACTATAACTGGATTTGTCATCACGGTGTAGTACACATATTGCATATAGTATATGCCTAATTGGTCAGCAGGCTACTAATAAACCAAGTCCCTGAATAAGGTTAGAGTTCAGAAATTCAAAAAGGGATGAAAAAATAGGAAAAACCAGTAATTTTCATTCAAAAACAGTACGTGTCATTCTTGAACTCATATAGGTTGTGATAATTTTTGGGACTCTGCAGCTTCAATTGAAGTCCTCAAAGACTGGAATGCAGTTGGAGGAATGTCTGTGTGTCATTGCTGACGAGCTGGATGTAATTTCAGTGCATTAAACTGAATAGTAATAAATGACTCCTAGTGGGTGACAAAGGAAGTTCACTTTGATTATAGGGGTAACGGGATCAGGCCAGCATGATCACTTTGCCACAATGAAAGTCTCTCCTTATTAAGAACCAAATACGGGAGCTAGGGGAGAGACGCAGTATTGTTTGCTAACTGCGCAGGCTCACACCACTTCAGGGCTGTGTCTGGTATGATCACATAATAATAGACATTTAGTCGACCACAGAGATGTGGGTATCAACTAGTTATTTAGCCCAGACCTGCCGGTGTTCACTGCCCTTTCTCTATCCCCCTTTTTGTTCCAAATGAACTGTGGCTCACCGTAAGTTCTCCAGGCTGAAAAGAGCTGCTCAAAGACGGGAGACCGCTGTGACCCCTCCGTGGGTGAAGTGAACATGAAGGCCCAAAGTTTTCGTTCCGCTATCAGCGTTCCACGAGGAGGCAGCATGTACCATACGTCGCAGACTTTTTACGCCATTTACAGGAGCTGGAACGCATCGGTGGCTCTTCCGGGTGTTGTGCGGCCGGCGTGTGACGTCAACGCGTTTCGCGTGCGTGACGCACGCTTCTTCAGGACGTCATTGGTTAGTACGGAAGATAAATATAAAGGGGGTAGCCTGATTGGTAAGTGCAGACAGGTGTCAGCACAACAGACATTCCTCAATACTGCTTCCTATGTAATTAAAAGACCGGATGGTGTAACACCATCTTGTGGTTAAAAACAGGTAATGCTAGTGTTTCATATTTACTGGCTAGTTTTGGTGTGGCTCGGGGACTCGATTTAGCATAACTGTTTAGGCAGGATCAACAAAGGTATAGCGATATGGTGGGATTACTTTAAGCCAGTTAAGTCACTCAACGCAAATTTTGCTGCTGTAGTCCGGTTTCATTTACTGAGTGACACAACGACTATTCCCAAGATTGACTCAAACAGATATGCTAAAACGTACTTGAAATTAAAAAAGTCTTCATAAGGGATTTGAAACGAAGTTCAGGCCAAAACCACAGCCTGGCATTTTTAGCATATACAAAGAGATGTTTTAACCATCTCATTTAGATTAATTTATGGAAGGTAACTATATAGGTGGAGTTCATTCATCAATTCATAAAGGGGAGAAAATAGTTAGTGATGCTATAGTAGGCAAAATCCAGTGGACCCCCCGGGCAGACCCATTGTGTCTGCCTGTGGGGGTCCACTGGATAGGATTGGTAAATATCTCGACTCACTGATCAAGGATCTTGTCCTGGACCTTCCCTCGTATGTGAGAGATACGGGGGACGTCTTGGGCAAGATCAAGGACCTTGAGTTTGCCACGGACATCCTACTTGTAGGCATTGATGTGGAGTCTCTTTACACCTCTATCCCCCACCCCTGGGGTTTACTCTCAGTCTATCACTTTTTGGAACAACAATTTCCCCTAAAAGGTCCACAGAACGAATTCCTTCTGGAATTACTTGAATTTTCGTTACTGAACAATGTCTTCCAGTTCTCTAAGCACTTTTACCAACAAATTAGAGGCACGGCCATGGGAGCCCCATGGGCCCCTTCCTACGCCTGCCTACATTTGGGAATGTGGGAGGAGGAAGTGGTGTACACCTCGTCTATGTACCTCAGCCATGCCCTTACCTGGCTGAGGTACATAGACGATGTGCTCATGATTTGGAATGGTACACCACTCCAGCTGGAGCAGTTTATGTCAGAACTCAATGCCAATTCACGCAATATTCGATTGACCCATATTGCGGACAGGAGAACTATCTCCTTCCTGGATCTAAAGGTTGAGCTCAGGGAAGGCAAACTAGTCACCACTACATATCGAAAACCAACGGCTGCCAATACCCTTCTTAGGGCTGACAGTCACCATCCAGCCAGCCAAAAAATGGGGATCCCAGTGGGACAATTTACTCGTATTAAACGTAATTGTTCACTCGATGAAGATTATATCCGTGAATCTAAAGAGCTATATGCAAGGTTCCGTGAGCGAGGATACTCACACCGAGTGATCAGGAGAGCCAGGAAAAAAGCTGCAGTCAAGGATAGAGATAGTTTACTGACCCAAAAAAAACAAAAGTCGGAAAATCCTAATTTGCCGCGTTTGATTACCAAATACGGGTGTCATTGGGATAAAGTGAAACAAATACTTCAATCACATTGGCATATATTGCAGAAAAATGAACAATTGAAAAATATAGTGGGTCCACGACCACTTCTGACGGCCAAAAGGGCCACAAATCTCAATGACCACCTGGTACGCTCCGAGTTCACACGTACCCCTAAAACCAACTGGCTTACGGAATTGAAACCCTTAAAGGGGATGTACCCATGTGGTCACTGTCAGATCTGTGGCCATGTAACTAAAACACAGGTCTACACTGATTCTACAGCAAAGGTCATCTATGGCATTGAGTCCTTTATAAACTGTTCCACCTCCAGGGTACTGTATATCATCACGTGCCCATGCCACAAAATGTACGTAGGAAAGACCAAAAGGCAACTACGCATTAGAATAGTAGAACACCTCAAAAGTGTGCGTCTCAAGGAAGATACTCCCATCAGCACACACTTTGCCGAGAAGCATAATAGTGACCCCTCAGGTCTGAAAGTAATAGGCTTCTGGGCTCTTAAGATATCTTCTAGGAGAGGAGACTTTGATAAAGTCCTGTTAAAAGAGGAGAAGGCCTGGATATTTAGACTCCAGACTTTGGTTCCCCTAGGCCTGAACACAGAGATAAGTCTTCGTATCTTTCTGGAACCATAACATCTAGGTATTTTTGAAGGATAGGTGGACTAGGCTTGTTTAGGGAATTAGGAACTTGATAGGTGGAAAGATCAGCTTGGGTAAATCCAACTATGGGAGAATAGAGCCCCAATATGGCATAGATAAAATAGGGAATATGATCACTTGATTACTGACTTCTTCACGTGACATCATTTTTGTTGCCCGTGAACCATGTTGGATTATATATTATATTTCTAACTTTATGCGGGCCCTTCTCTTTTCTTTTTATTGGGTTACTAGGTTATTATTGCCTTGGTCGATTTTTCTTATCATACCATTATTGGCACTAATTCCCTTTATTTAAGAAAATAATTCTGTAGGTTCTTATAATAGTATTTGATGATGCCTACTATAGCATCACTAACTATTTTCTCCCCTTTATGAATTGATGAATGAACTCCACCTATATAGTTACCTTCCATAAATTAATCTAAATGAGATGGTTAAAACATCTCTTTGTATATGCTAAAAATGCCAGGCTGTGGTTTTGGCCTGAACTTCGTTTCAAATCCCTTATGAAGACTTTTTTAATTTCAAGTACGTTTTAGCATATCTGTTTGAGTCAATCTTGGGAATAGTCGTTGTGTCACTCAGTAAATGAAGCCGGACTACAGCAGCAAAATTTGCATTGAGTGACTTGACTGGCTTAAAGTAATCCCACCATATCGCTATACCTTTGTTGATCCTGCCTAAACAGTTATGCTAAATCGAGTCCCCGAGCCACACCAAAACTAGCCAGTAAATATGAAACACTAGCATTACCTGTTTTTAACCACAAGATGGTGTTACACCATCCGGTCTTTTAATTACATAGGAAGCAGTATTGAGGAATGTCTGTTGTGCTGACACCTGTCTGCACTTACCAATCAGGCTACCCCCTTTATATTGATCTTCCGTACTAACCAATGACGTCCTGAAGAAGCGTGCGTCACGCACGCGAAACGCGTTGACGTCACACGCCGGCCGCACAACACCCGGAAGAGCCACCGATGCGTTCCAGCTCCTGTAAATGGCGTAAAAAGTCCGCGACGTATGGTACATGCTGCCTCCTCGTGGAACGCTGATAGCGGAAAGAAAACTTTGGGCCTTCATGTTCACTTCACCCACGGAGGGGTCACAGCGGTCTCCCGTCTTTGAGCAGCTCTTTTCAGCCTGGAGAACTTACGGTGAGCCACAGTTCATTTGGAACAAAAAGGGGGATAGAGAAAGGGCAGTGAACACCGGCAGGTCTGGGCTAAATAACTAGTTGATACCCACATCTCTGTGGTCGACTAAATGTCTATTATTATGTGATCATACCAGACACAGCCCTGAAGTGGTGTGAGCCTGCGCAGTTAGCAAACAATACTGCGTCTCTCCCCTAGCTCCCGTATTTGGTTCTTAATAAGGAGAGACTTTCATTGTGGCAAAGTGATCATGCTGGCCTGATCCCGTTACCCCTATAATCAAAGTGAACTTCCTTTGTCACCCACTAGGAGTCATTTATTACTATTCAGTTTAATGCACTGAAATTACATCCAGCTCGTCAGCAATGACACACAGACATTTCTCCAACTGCATTCCAGTCTTTGAGGACTTCAATTGAAGCTGCAGAGTCCCAAAAATTATCACAATCTATATGAGTTCAAGAATGACACGTACTGTTTTTGAATGAAAATTACTGGTTTTTCCTATTTTTTCATCCCTTTTTGAATTTCTGAACTCTAACCTTATTCAGGGACTTGGTTTATTAGTAGCCTGCTGACCAATTAGGCATATACTATATGCAATATGTGTACTACACCGTTATGACAAATCCAGTTATAGTGACTACAGTTTCCACTTTGTGGTGCAATTTTTTCTATTGTGGCATGCCGACCAACAGACTCATAACAGAGCAGCATTCATAGATTCCGTTTAGGAACGTATGCAGCCTGTATGTTATTCTGTTGGTCAGTACCTCCGGAGCGTATGTGTGGCCGGCTTTGTGTGTGTGAGTCATTGTTTCATGTTGATTGTCATGTTTGTTGTATATTTTCACCATTGACATCTTTATATTTTGTACACTGTTCCCCCAAAAAGGGGGCATTTTAGACACTGTGTCTTTTTGCTCTTCAATAAAGATTTTTTCTAATTAACACAGTTGGTGTGAGCATCCCTTAATGCAGTCGTTCTCACGGAGCTGTTCTATAGCCCCCATCCTTTTTTACATCTAAACCCTATTGAGCATCTGTGTGACATCCTCAAACAGAAGGTGGAGAAGCTCAAGGTCTCTAACATCCACCAGCTCTGTGATGTCATCATGCAGGAATGGAAGAGGGCTCCATTGGCAACCTGTGAAGCTCTGGTGAACTCCATTCCCAAGAGGGTTAAGGCAGTGCTGGAAAATAAGGGTGGCCACACAAACTATTGACATTTTTTACCCAATTCGGACATTTTAACTTAGGGGTGTGCTTGCTTTTGTTGCCAGCGGTTTAGGCATTAATAGCTATGTGGAGAGTTATTGTGAGGGGACAGCAAATTTACACTGTTATACAAGCTGTACAATCACTACTTTACATTGTAGAAAAGTGTAATTTCTTCAGTGTTGTCACATGAAAAGATATAATAAAATATTTTCAAAAATGTTAGGGGTGTACTCACTTTTGTAAGATACTGTATATATAGAGGGAGAGAGAGAAGAAGAGAGAGAGAGATAGGTATAACTTTTCTAAATAGCTTTGCACTTTAGGAGACATGTCAAGACTAACGTTATAACTAGGGATGGCCTTGCGGTTCGCCTGGCAGTCGGTTAGCGGCAAATTTTGCTTGTTCACTACCTGCCAATTTTGCGAACACATGGCGTTGTTCAAAGTGGCCATATTAGTTTACATTGGGGAGAATTTTGACCCATGACACAGCCGTCAGGTGGAACGGGACAGCCAATTGAAACATTTCAGCACATGGACATGCCTCCTACCTTATAAATAGACCAGAGCTGGCAGCCATTTCACATTCTGCTTTTTGTTAGCATAGGGATAGGTTGGCTGTGCGCATCAGGGACAGATTGCCAGACACAAATAGCTCTGTTAAGATCCACAAAAGTCCTTTTGAGGGCTGGTATTTGGTATAGGTCTACTACACTTTTGTTTTAGTTTAGGGACAGGTATGCTGTGTTCATCAGGGACAGATCGAGATCGGCAGTGGCACAAATCGCTCTGTTAAGATCCACAAAAATCCTTTTAAGGGCTGGTATTTGGTATAGGTGTACAGTTTCTGTTCTGTTTAGGGACAGGTATGCAGTGTTCATCAGGGACAGATCGAGATCGACAGTGACTCACATCGCTCTGTTAATATCCACAAAAGTCATGTTAAAGGCTGCTATATATTTGGTATAGGTGTGCAGTTTTTCAGTTTAGGGACAGGAATCCAGTGTGCTCCAGGGACAGAGATCAGCAGTGACACAAATCGCTCTGTTAATGTTCACAAAAGTAATTTCAAGGGCTGCTATATATTTGGTATAGGTGTGCAGTTTTTCAGTTTAGGGACAGGTATCCAGTGTGCTCCAGGGACAGAGATTAGCAGTGACACAAATCGCTCTGTTAATGGCCACAAAAGTCATTTCAAGGGCTGCTATTTATTTGGTATAGGTGTGCAGTGCACTATATAGGGGTGTAGTCCATGGTATAATATACTTTGTAATACAGAAAGCATATTATAGTGGATTTGTATTGTGCACTGTGCAGCGTTGTGACTGCTGTGGTGACTGAGCGTTGCTGCAGCAATACTACAAACAGTAACAAAAGCACTTTTAATGTATTATAACTGGTGTGATAGACCAGTGGCCCCCCAATACCACATATTGAAGTGGGGTGTTATCTGAGTATACTTTTACAAGTGTGTTTGTGTCCTGCAACAATATTGCCTCTTTTGCTGTGTTAACTCTGCTACACACAGTGCCAAACTCACTGTCCAATTTTTTTAACAACTGGTGTGATAGACCAGTGGCCCCCCAATACCACATATTGAAGTGGGGTGTTATTTAACAGTATACTTTTCTAAGAGTGTATTTTAGTCCTGCAAAAATGTGGCCTCTTTTGCTGTGTTAACTCTGCTACACACAGTGACAACAGTTACTGGCCAATTATTTTTAGAACTGGTGTAATAAACCTGTGGCCCCCCAATACTACAGATTGAAGTGGGGTGTTATCTGAGTATACTTTCCTAAGTGTATTTGTGTCCTGCAACAATATTGCCTCTTTTGCTGCGTTAACTCTGATACACAAAGTGCCAAACTCCCTGGCCAATTTTTTGAACAACTGGTGTGATAGACCAGTGGCCCCCCAATACCACATATTGAAGTGGGGTGTTATCTGAGTATACTTTTACAAGTGTATTTGTGTCCTACAACAATATTGCCTATTTTGCTGTGTTAACTCTGCTACACACAGTGCCAAACTCACTGGCCATTTTTTTGAACAACTGGTGTGGTAGACCAGTGGCCCCCAATACCACATATTTAAGTGGGGTGTTATTTAACAGTATACTTTTCTAAGAGTGTATTATAGTCCTGCAAAAATCTGGCCTCTTTTGCTGTATTTACTCTGCAACACACAGTGACAACAGTTACTGGCCAATTATTTGTAGAACTGGTGTAATAAACCTGTGGCCCCCCAATACCACAGATTGAAGTGGGGTGTTATCTGAGTATACTTTCCTAAGTGTATTTGAGTCCCGCAACAATATTGCCTCTTTTGCTGCATTAACTCTGAAACACAAAGTGCCAAACTCCCTGGCCAATTTTTTGAACAACTGGTGTGATAGACCAGTGGCCCCCCAATACCACAGATTGAAGTGGGGTGTTATCTTTGTATACTTTCATAAGTGTATTTGTGTCCTGCAACAATATTGCCTCTTTTGCTGCGTTAACTCTGATACACACAGTGCCAAACTCACTGGCCTAATTTTTGAACAACTGGTGTGATAAACCAGTGGCCCTCCAATAACACATATTGAAGTGGGGTGTTATTAAACAGTATACTTTTCTAAGAGTGTATTTTAGTCCAGCAAAAATGTGGCCTCTTTTGCTGTGTTAACTGTGCTACACACAGAGACAACAGTTACTGGCCAATTATTTGTAGAACTGGTGTGATAAAACTGTGCCCCCCCAATAAAACATATTGAAGTGGGGTGTTATTTAACAGTATACTTTTCTAAGATTGGATTTTAGTTGTACAAAAATGTAGCCTCTTTTGCTGTGTTAACTGTGCTACACACAGTGATAACAGTTACTGGCCAATTATTTGTAGAACTGGTGTGGTAAACCCGTGGACCCCCAATACCACAGATTGAAGTGGGGTGTTATCTGAGTATACTTTCCTAAGTGTATTTGTGTCCCGCAACAATATTGCCTATTTTGCTGCATTAACTCTGATACACAAAGTGCCAAACTCCCTGGCCAATTTTTTGAACAACTGGTGTGATAGACCAGTGGCCCCCCAATACCACATATTGAAGTGGGGTGTTATCTGAGTATACTTTTACAAGTATATTTGTGTCCTACAACAATATTGCCTATTTTGCTGTGTTAACTCTGCTACACACAGTGCCAAACTCACTGGTCATTTTTCTGAACAACTGGTGTGATAGACCAGTGGCCCCCAATACCACATATTTAAGTGGGGTGTTATTTAACAGTATACTTTTCTAAGAGTGTATTATAGTCCTGCAAAAATCTGGCCTCTTTTGCTGTATTTACTCTGCTACACACAGTGACAACAGTTACTGGCCAATTATTTGTAGAACTGGTGTAATAAACCTGTGGCCCCCCAATACCACAGATTGAAGTGGGGTGTTATCTGAGTATACTTTCCTAAGTGTATTTGTGTCCCGCAACAATATTGCCTCTTTTGCTGCATTAACTCTGATACACAAAGTGCCAAACTCCCTGGCCAATTTTTTGAACAACTGGTGTGATAGACCAGTGGCCCCCCAATACCACAGATTGAAGTGGGGTGTTATCTTTGTATACTTTCATAAGTGTATTTGTGTCCTGCAACAATATTGCCTCTTTTGCTGCGTTAACTCTGATACACACAGTGCCAAACTCACTGGCCTATTTTTTGAACAACTGGTGTGATAAACCAGTGGCCCCCAATAACACATATTGAAGTGGGGTGTTATTAAACAGTATAATTTTCTAAGAGTGTATTTTAGTCCAGCAAAAATGTGGCCTCTTTTGCTGTGTTAACTGTGCTACACACAGAGACAACAGTTACTGGCCAATTATTTGTAGAACTGGTGTGATAAAACTGTGGCCCCCCAATATCACATATTGAAGTGGGGTGTTATTTAACAGTATACTTTTCTAAGATTGGATTTTAGTTGTACAAAAATGTGGCCTCTTTTGCTGTGTTAACTGTGCTACACACAGTGATAACAGTTACTGGCCAATTATTTGTAGAACTGGTGTGGTAAACCCGTGGACCCCCAATACCACAGATTAAGAGGGATGTTATATACCTTTTTCCAGATATACTGCGATTCACTAGAGACTTTTGTCACAGGGTAATTTAAAAAATTACAGGCAGAGGAAGAGGCAGGCCCTTTCACAGGGGTGGTAGGGGTAGGGCAGGAGCAGTAGGCCGGAGCCAAAGTGTGAAGCTTCAGAAGGTGCATTTGATTAAGTCAAAGGACGCACCAGACTTGGTTGAGTGGCTCACTCAGCCTTCCTCTTCTGCACCCTCCTCATCCTCTCTATCTGCACCCTCTTCAATCTCTGCTGTGTGCACCCCCAAATACACCACCACAAACACCACCACCACCATATACCCTCCGCTTGAGTCACTGGAATTATTTTCCCATTCATCACAAAACATTTGCGATGCGCAGCCATTCTTGGCATCGGATCAGGAAGAGGAAGTAGCAACAGCCACCACTCAGCAGTCTGACGACAGTACCCAGATTAGCCCAAGGAGGTTGGTCCCCGCTGTTGCTGCCTACTCCGAGATCTCGAATGTTAGTGGTGGGGAAGGTGACGTGGATGATGATGTGTCTATGGACATCACGTGGGTGGCCACAAGAGAGGAAGAGGAGGGGAGTTCAGAGGGAGAGAGACGGACCAGCAGATAGAGAGGAGAGGCAGGCAGAACTTGCATTGCACAAGAGGTACAAAGCAGACTGCAAATGTATCAAGAGTGAGCCATCAACCATGTACAGTCACATCTGGCGCTCCCAGGACGCCGGCACATGGCTCCGCAGTGTGGGCTTTTTTCAATGTGTCCGTTGCTGACAACAGTGTTGCCATCTGCAGCCTTTGCAGTCAACGCATAAGTCGCGGTAAGCCGAACACTCACCTAGGGATGACCGCCTTAAGAAGGCACCTGAACTCCCATCACCGAGCTCAGTGGGAGCAACACCGTCAGAACCCACAAAGCCACACTCCAGGTTCTCACCATCCAGCCTCTTCTCCTTTCTCCTCACAATTGTCCTCCACTCCACCTTCCATCATGACGTTGTCATGTTGTTCTGGAAAAGGGCAGGCTTTTGTGGCCCAAATGTTGGAGCGTAAAAAAATTATGACGCCGGATAACCCTCTTGCCCAACGTTTGACTGCTGGCTTATCGGAACTGATAGCCCACCAACTACTGCCATATCAACTGGTGCACTCTGAGGCCTTTCGTAATTTTGTGGCCATTGGAACACCACAATGGAAGGTCCCAGGCAGGAAATATTTCTTGCAGAAGGGCATTCCAGAGCTGTATGGCCATGTTCAGCGGCAAGTGAATATATCTCTGGCACACAGTGTCTGTGCCAAGATACATCTGACCACAGACACATGGTCTAGCAAACACGGGCAGGGAAGGTATATCACTTTTACTGCCCACTGGGTGAACCTTCTGATGGCCGTAAAGCATGTAACACGTGGCACCGGTGTAGATTTGGTTGTACCGCCACGGATTGCATGCAGGCCTGCCTCTTCTTCTCCTCCTCCTCCTCCATCCTCCCTCTCCTCCTCAGCTGACTCCTCCTTTTCCGCTGCTACCATCTCTTCCGCAGCGTTGCCCAAGATCTTCAGAACCTATTCCACATAACAGGTGAAACGTTGCCATGCTGTGCTGCGTCCGTTGTGCCTGGAAGCCAAGAGCCACACTGGTCCTGCACTCCTTTCAGCTTTGCGTTCACAGGCAGATCAGTGGCTGACACTGCTCAATTTGACAGTTGGTAAAGTGGTTTGCAACAACGGTGCCAATCTGTTGAGCGTGCTGAGACAGGGCAAAATAACACACGTGCCATGCATGGCACACGTCCTGAACTTGGTCGTGCAGCGATTCATTGCCAAATACCCTGGGGTCCAGGACGTCTTGCGGCAGGCCAGGAAAATCTCGGGCCATTTCAGAAGATCTTACACAGCCATGGCTCCCGTCAGGTGTCTTATTTGTGACTGTCCGACGCAATGGAACTCAACGTTGCATATGCTTGATAGGCTGCTCCAGCAGAAACGTGCAGTTAACGACTACCTGTACGAACTCTGCGGCAGGACAGGTTCTGGGGAGCTTGGTTTTTTTTCACCTCGCCTGTGGCTGCTCATGAGCGATGCATGCAGACTTCTGCGGCCATTCGATGAGATCACCAAACTGGTCAGTCGCGGCCAGGGCGCCATCAGTGACATCGTACCTTACGTCTTCTTTCTGAAGCATGCATTGCGTTGTGTCATTGATCAAGCCGTCGAGGAGCAGGAGCAGGAAGATGAGGAAGTCGCAATGTTGGTTGAATTCCCAGTGGGTGCTACTCCATCTGAGACAAGTCAACAGCAGGAGTCTGAAGAGGAATCAGAGGAGGATGGTGCCGGGGGGATGAGAAGGAGCAAGAAGAGCATGCCTTTAACCTTTCTGGGATCCCTGGTGTTATCCGTGGATGGGGGGAGAAGAAGGAGGACGACATTATCCTGGATGATGAGCTGGAAGCAGGCCACTACACCGCTTCCAGTTTAGTGCGAATGGGGGCCTTCATGCTCCAGTGTTTTAAGGGGGACCCCCATATAAAAAGCATAAAGGCCAAGGACCAGTACTGGGTGGCAACGTACTTTGTACTTAGACTCCCAGTACAAACAAAAAATGGCGGCAATGTTACCACAATCACAGAGGGCGGTCAGAATGCAGCGCTTCCAGGCCTTGCTGCGGGAAATGCTGCATTCTGCTTTTGCGTGCGCGCGCTGGCAGAGGAATTTCCGGTCACAGAGAGACAGTTGCGGGTAGTAATCCAACAGCGCCTGCAAGAAGAGGGCGGTTTGAAGATGTGTTGGTCACTTCAGATATAATATCCTTCTTTCAGCCGAACCATCGACAGCTGTACTCCGGATCCAGCATTAGGGAATGCCTAGACCGACAGATTTCAAACTATATCGGGTTAACGGCCGATGTGGACGCTCTGAGGAGTGATGAACCCCTGGACTACTGGGTGGGCAGGCTTGACCTCTGGCCAGAGCTTGCACAATTTGCAATGGAACTGTTAGCTTGCTCCCCGTCCAGTGTCCTATCCGAAAGGATGTTCAGCGCAGTAGGGGGGATCGTGACCGATAAGCGCACTCGCCTAGCTCTACAGTCTACAGTGTAGACTACCTCACATTTATAAAAATGAATGAGGCATGGATCTCTGAGGAATTCAACACATGTGACCAGTAGACCATGTTTCACTGAAATTCCTCATGACAGGCCACAAATATCCGCCAGACCGCCATCCACCCACAACAATTTCTAGTCCTGGTCTTCGCTAATACAGCGGCATAAAAGGCATTTCATGTCCATGGAATGCCAAAATTTATGGGCCTTTCATGGCCGACCATTATTTTTTCTGTGAATGCCTAATGTACCTCCAGCCACCAAATACTACATTTTTAGCTGTCAGGTAAACCCATGTGGGCTAATTTTTGGGGCCTATACTGGCCGACACTTACTTCTTTATCCTGTGAATGCCTAATGTACCTCCAGCCACCAAATACTACGTTCTTAGCTGTCAGGTAAACCCATGTGGGATAATTTTTGGGGCCAATACTGGCCGACACTTACTTCTGTATCCTGTGAATGCCTAATGTACCTCCAGCCACCAAATACTACGTTCTTTGCTCTCAGGTAAACCCATGTGGTCTAATTTTTGGGGCCTATACTGGCCGACACTTACTTCTGTATCCTATGAATGCCTAATGTACCTCCAGCCACCAAATACTACGTTCTTAGCTGTCAGGTAAACCCATGTGGTCTAATTTTTGGGGCCTATACTGGCCGACACTTACTTATTTATCCTGTGAATGCCTAATGTACCTTCAGCCACAGAATACAACGTTCTTAGCTGTCAGGTAAACCCATGTGGGCTAATTTTTGGGGCCTTTCATGGCCAACACTTACTTATTTATCCTGTGAATGCCTAATGTACCTTCAGCCACAGAATACAACATTCTTAGCTGTAAGGTAAACCCATGTGGGCTAATTTTTGGGGCCAATACTGGCCAACACTTACTTCTGTATCCTGTGAATGCCTAATGTACCTTCAGCCACAGAATACAACATTCTTAGCTGTCAGGTAAACCCATGTGGGCTAATTTTTGCGGCCTTTCATGACTGACACTTACTTATTTATCCTGTGAATGCCTAATGTACCTTCAGCCACAGAATACAACATTCTTAGCTGTCAGGTAAACCCATGTGGGCTAAATTTTGGGGCCTTTCATGGCCGACACTTACTTATGTATCCTGTGAATGCCTAATGTACCTCCAGCCACCAAATACTACGTTCTTAGCTGTCAGGTGAACCCATGTGGGCTAATTTTTGTGGCCTATACTGGCCGACACTTACTTCTGTATCCTGTGAATGCCTAATGTACCTCCAGCCACCAAATACTACGTTCTTTGCTGTCAGGTAAACCCATGTGGTCTAATTTTTGGGGCCTATACTGGCCGACAATTACTTCTGTATCCTGTGAATGCCTAATTTACCTTCAGCCACAGAATGCAACATTCTTAGCTGTCAGTTAAACCAATGTGGGCTAATTTTTGGGGCCAATACTGGCCGACACTTACTTCTGTATCCTGTGAATGCCTAATGTACCTTCAGCCACAGAATACAACATTTTTAGCTGTCAGGTAAACCCATGTGGGCTAATTTTTGGGGCCTTTCATGACTGACACTTACTTATTTATCCTGTGAATGCCTAATGTACCTTCAGCCACAGAATACAACATTCTTAGCTGTCAGGTAAACCCATGTGGGCTAATTTTTGGGGCCTATACTGGCTGACACTTACTTCTGTATCCTGTGAATGCTTAATGTACCTCCAGCCACCAAATACTACATTCTTTTCTGTCAGGTAAACCCATGTGGTTTAATTTTTGGGGCCTATACTGGCCGACACTTACTTCTGTATCCTGTGAATGCCTAATTTACCTTCAGCCACAGAATACAATATTCTTAGCTGTCAGGTAAACACATGTGGGCTAATTTTTGGGGCCTGAAATGGCCGACACTTACTTCTTTATCCTGTTAATGCCTAATTTTTCAGACTGGAATTAAAAATCAATGGGTCTGTAAAGGTTCCGCCAAATTGTGGAATGGATGCGGACCCATTTTAGAGATGTGTGAATGGACCCTATATGTATTTGACATGTATTTACCAGCTGCTGTCAGTTCTTGCTGATTTATGAAAAGAAAAAAAAAATGTTTGCTGTAAAAAAAAATAAAAAATTTTAGGGCAACTTTTCCAATTGCAATACTTCTGCTATGACATTGTCCATGTGCTGGGACTATTTGTTCACAGCTAGTAAGTCTTTTGTGGCTGCAAATATGACCTAAAGGTTTTTAAAGTTCACCTCCCATTAAAGTCAACGGGGCCCGCCGCGAACTCGGCCGATGTTCGTCCATCACTAATTATAATAACTACTTTCTTCTCAGTGCAGCATAAGAATGACAAACATTTATACATTGTATTACCCAAACACTGCAGGTTAAAAAAATGATTTACAATGTACTATACTGTATTCCTTATTAGCTATATAGTTGTGCCTAATTTAGAGTATTATATTGTGTAATCCTTTTTAAAATGTAACCCGGCTATCTTGGTTCAACAGGCTGTACGAGCAATATCTATTTTCCTTTATCTGCACCTTTCCCATCCTACCCCTGCCGTTCTGAATTCTTATGTTTAAATCTTTTCAATCTTGTATTGAAAGTCAGATTAGGCAAATCAAGTGATCTTTCTAGCTTTACACATGCTCTCAAACGGGTCAATTTACTAAAGCTAGTGATTGCAAAATCTAGTGCAGCTCTCATTTTCCATTTCTTTTTTTTTTTTGCAAAGCTTAGTTGAACAAGCTGAAGTTAGAAGATGATTGGCTACAATACACAGCTGCACCAGATCTTGCACTCTCCAGATTTAGTTAATCAACTCCAAAATCTTTGCCCTGATCTGAGCGTAACCTCTGGGTTGGGCTACTAGGCCATAATGGATAAAATATTTTTCCGAAAGCACTCTCCAGACTGTAACTGTTATTTGATTCTTGGTAGAAATGGCTTGGGCTTAACAGGTAAAGTGGTCAGTTGCCACCGGTACATTTCCATTTCCTCCTGAATCATTGTAATTTCTAAGAAGATCTATACAGTTTTAGTCCGTAGGGCTCAAACTCTGTAAGTGCCCCATTTGAGCAGCTCGAACTGGTAGGGCTTTCCTCTGTACACATCTGATGCAATGTCTACATAGACTAGTCACAATGTCTCCCATCTTGTGCCAATAGAAACAGTCTTGAACTAGGCCATAAGTGTTTTCCCCGATGGCCATTCTGATCATGCAGACTTCTGAAGAACATCTTTTGGAAACAATATGGTAGAACCAGTTAATCTCCCAGGGTGGTCATGATACAATACTACATGATAGATAAGTCCTTAGTCTATCTTAAAGAGGAAGTAAATTTCATTCTAATGTTTGTTCCTATAGGTGAGTCTATATGGAGGCTTACCTATAGGTACTGTAAACATCTCCTAAATGGTGCAAGTTTAGGAGATTTTTACTGTATACTGCACTAATGACACCATTGGTGCATGCTCTCTGAAGGAACAGCCGCCGTGATGTTTATTCAGGGCCTTGTGCCCTGATGGGCGGCTCCTGCACACATGCGTGGCTTCGGCCAGTCACACAGCCAGAGTTCATGGACCTGGAAGGAAGACGGGTGAAGATGGATGTGGTCTCCAGTGAGGACGACTAGGGCTTAGTTTGCAGGTAAGTTTCACATAATGTGCTATTATGCGTTGCATACTAGCACATTGTGCCTTTACTTTGCAGGTGAGAAAAAAAAGAGGCAGTGTTTACTTCCTCTTTAAACTTTTTCCAATGTCTTAAGAGCAGAACACATCCAGCAGGAAGAGTCTTTCTCAACACTTCTTGTTCTTTGGCACTCACAGTCCTATCCAGAGATCCAATTAGGGGGTCAACCTTTTGACTCCTGGTCATCCACTGTGGAAATATGGAACAGCTCTCAAAGGACCCTAATGCAGCAGGGTTGGCGAACATGCCTGGTCCAGTTTCTGGTCAACCTCCTATGGAGCCTATGAGCCACACCCCAGAAAAGGCTACTTGATCTTCAGCTACTGCAGCTAAAGTAAATTGATAGAAGCCCAAAAGACATACAAAGGCTGTCTTTTCCTGATCTTCAGGTGCCATGGGGACTTGGTAGCATCCAGGCTATAGGTCAAGCTCAGTGAACAAACATTTTCTGTTTAAAGCCTCCAGAGCTTCTTTAGTTCTGGGCAGTGTATACTGATCAGGTCTTGTCCTGATGGATCCACATTTTTTTCTCACTTCCACAATGGAGGAAGCATAGGGACTCTTACTATCTGCAATGATTCCCTAGTCTTTCATCTGGTGTAGTGTCTATCATCCACATCTTTTGGTGCTATCCTCTGGGCTCTCTCTCTGAAGTGAATAGTGTCAGTTAGTCTAAAAATGTGTTGAACACTTAGTGCAGCCTACATCCATATCATCTGTAGAGAACACCTTTAGCAACTCTGTCAATTGCTGTGTTAGTTTCTTGTTCCAGATTTCTTGCAATTTCGGGTTACAGAAATTGAATTTGAGGTAGAAGCTGTATTACTTACTTGGACTCTGGACACTTCAGCATAGCGTTTAACACCAAGCACAGGGTTAGCTGCAACTTGCTGATGACTAATCATGACAGGTTGGGAAAAACAATTTTTAACAGTGATAACTATAGATAATTCCACTCCACTTCATCCAGTAGCTCAAGGGCAATACTGTAGGCTACTCTCAGCACTCTCTCTCCCCCTGGTGGAATTTTTACTGGGCTCTCACCAACGTAATACACCATTTCATGCTGATGGCTCACAGAAAGGACATTGCAAAGCTCTTGAAGTCCAGATAGGATAACAACTTGCTTAGAAGAAGTGCAACCTCCTTCAAGAAACTTCTCGAAGGCACAATTAGTGGCCAGTATCTCTGGATCTGCATGAATCACCTGTGTCGGGACAGACGAGTGCCATGATCTCCATAGGAAGAACACCTTTGTTTACTAAATCCTTAAGAGTCACAATTGTTTGCAAGTTTCTGTCAACAGGATATGAATAACTGTTCAGGCCCCACAATTCCATTCTTCTAGTAGTTTATAGCATAACTCCACTTTTGTTGAGAAAAAACATTCCCCTCTGGGTGATCTATTTACATTACATTACATTACATTTTACCAAACTTTGTTGCAAATTCCTACCTTTTGTTATTCTGAAGAAATCACTGTTTGTTCCTCTGTTCTCCTGTGTGACTGGGTCTAATAGGAGTGGTTTCATAATTATCAACCAGCTATGGCAGTTGTAGAGCACTAATGAGTAAATATGCTGGGCCTGCATTCCTTTAGACGTGTTCCTATTGGAAGTATCTCACCAAAAATTACATTTTTGTTGCAGGGGATGCCAGAAATTTGACTTGTATCTTAGGCAGACTTCTGGGAAAATTGGTGAGCCAATCACAAAAGCAGGAAATGTTTCTGGGGTGTGGTCAGTACACATTCTGTGTACAGAACAGCTCCAGATAGCCATATTGCATTGCATTTTCTGAAAATTACAACAGCTGCAGATTGAAAAGGAAAAGTAATTTTTAAAAACATTCAATTACAATATGATTTGTGTCACAATAGTATACACTATATTGGATTTTATTATTTGCTATTTTCCCCCCCACGAAAGTGGAGTTACCATTTAAGTACTTCTGGTAGAATGAGTGGTAATTAAGGGTAACTTGGTAAATTGTGTCAAATAAAGCTAACTATACACTTAGAGCCTATGAGGGGTCATCTTGGCTTTGGTCTGAAACACCCACATCTGTGTATTTTCTTCTGTATAGGGAATGCCACACTAAGCACTGTTCCCCCAGAGTCCCCATGACATTATTCATTATGACCACATCTGAAGCCCTCCTCTTCTTTGAAGCAACTGGCTGAGCAACCGAAGATTTGGGTTGATAAGGCTCAGGATATTCTGTTTGGAGAGAGTTAGAATAGAGATCCTCTTTTAGAACACTTTTCGCCTTAAGAGTACGAAACTGAATATCAGCTGCTTATTTCTTCACCGACTTTATTAAAGGAGTTGTAAAGTCAGAAGGTTTTTTTATCTTAATGCATTCTATGCATTAAGATAAAAAGCCTTCTGTGTGCCGCCCCAGCACCCCCTAACACTTACCTGAGCCCCACCTCTATCCAGCAATGTCCATGAGTCCCTCGGCCATCCATGACACTCTCTCCTGATTGGCTCAGACACAGCAGCAGTGCCATTGGCTCCCGCTGATGTCAATCAAAGTCAGTTAGTCAATCAGGAGAGAGAGGGGCGTGTGCTGGATGGCAGCTCTGTGTCTGAATGGACACATGGAGCTGCAGCTCTGCTCAGGTAATGTAATTAATTAACTGTGACTGATTAATAAAGGTGGAAACATCTTCCCCGTCTTTCTGACGAGAGATACGCTAGTCAGCAACCATCTGTTTGTAATCATAGTATGGCTCAAAGTGAACAGACCGTACCTGTATGTAGTCCATTGCACTTACACCCTTGTGAGTGTCTCAGTAAAGGCTGAATAAATTAAATGTGAACCCTCACTTTGTAAAACAACCTAGTTAGTTTAAAATATAAATGCAAGGCAAAATATTTGCATATATACTGTACATAAATAAAAATATATATATACGTCACATAACCTCTGTTCTCAGCTGCATAAGAGGTGGTGGAGGAGACTGCAGGGAGGGGGGTGTCAGCAGGAGGTATAGAAACAGCAATATGCTGATCTTCTCAGTGAAGGACTGTGCAGATGTATCAGCACAAGCCTTACCATTGGAGGACAGGCAGGCTGTGATTCCAGCACAGCCAGAAAACTGACCATACTGGGGTGGATGTTCTTCTATGCCTAGTGTGGTCAGATTAAAATAGGAAAGCCAGGGGACTGGCAGGATTACCAGGTATTTCACACAAAGTAAGAAATACAAAGAAAACAGAATACTTTTTACCACAAATACATGGTACAGCATACACATATCAGGAATATGAAATGTTAAGGTAAGAAACACTTTAATTCTGCACCTGGGAACCACAGACTGTCAGTAACACGATGTTGTTTGCCTTCTTCTGAATAGGATCACTCCCTTAGACATTGGAGAGTGTGCTCTTTCCAGACTTCCAAACTTTTTCTCCTTGTGGCAAAAGATATATACTGTACCAGAAAACTTTTAGCTGACTGTAATGGTCTGCCTGTAAACCCTGTACTAACATTTCAGTCAGTTTGGTTAAACTACCAGTTAACCTACCACTTGCATTGTCATTTTCATTGGGTGTTCACTATCATTATCCATCCTATGAAAATAGCTAATACATTGTAAATACTGGTTCTTCTTTTACATGCACCAGTCAGAAAGTATAGTCTAAATCTACCATTGCATCTAGGAAAGGGTTACACCCTTTAGAAACAGGTGAATCCCAGCAGTGCCTCATACCCCTCATATGAGAAACATCCCTCCCCAAATAGGAAAATAAGAGAACCAGAACCTTCACTAACTGGAAGAGTACATTTGATAATAAAGTTGCGGTGTCTATCTTTGTGTCAGAGACCTTAAGACAAGATCAGTTCTGATGGGTTTATCCTCCAGCCATTCTCCAACCAGCCTGGAATGCAGCATCTTACTGGCAAAAACTGTGTCATGGTACTGGAACTCAGAGTCAGCCAATCTACTCTGCACTGTAGTCCCTAGTTAGGGTTGAGCGGACACCTAGATGTCCGTGTTCGATGGGTTCGGCCGAACTTTAAAAAAAAGTCCGGGTCCGTGTCCCGGACTTTTACCGAACTTTTCCCGGACACCGAACCCCATTGAAGTCAATGGGGACCCGAACTTTAAGGCACTAAAATGGCTCTAAAACACCAAAGGAAAGGGCTAGAGTGCTGCAAATGGCAGCAAAACGTAATTAAGAGCATGGCAAGTGCTCTGCAAACAAATGTGGATAGGGAAATAACTTAAAACAACAAAAAAAAACAGAAAAATAAAGCAATGTTCTTCTTCATCTCTGAAGGACGAGGCCCATATGGAGTAGGAGGGAGGTTGAGGTGGTGGTGGATGTGGCGGTGACATAGGCATGCGCACAGGGTGTGCCGGGTGTGCCTGGGCACACCCTTATCACCTAGGGCACATAGCATTGCCAGTGAGGAGATGGGAAAGATCTCCCTCGGACCTGCTCTGCTCTATTTCTCTTTGCCTACAGGTACATGGCCCCGATACATTACTCTCCCTGCTGGCAAACACATGCATGTGTATTTCAACTTTGGGGTGCACACCTTAATGCAATAGGCTGCGCACACCTATGGGCGGTGTAGGTGGAAGCGGCGGTGGAGGAGTACCAGGGCCGGATTAAGAGCATCATGGGCTTGGTGCTGAGGATTTTGAAGGGCCTTAAGGGCCGTGCCTTGCCATGCACCCAGAGGAGGAAGGGTGCAGCCATGCATGCCTAATTCAACATGGGATGCTGTCTCTGAAGCCCATAAACACATCCATGCATCGGCAACTGTCCCTCCTTGTCCGGCCTTCGCGCTGTGTGGGGAGGTTCTGAGGGTGCTGCCTGGGGAAGCGAGCATAGAAGCCAGACTTCTGTGTTTACAAGTGACAGAAGAGCGGTAACAGTGAATATGGCCAACCCGGGGCCTATATAAAAGGTAGGGGCCTGGAGCTGCAGCTCCAATAGCCCCTACGTTAATCTGGCCCAGAGGAGGAGGACGAGGTAGCCAACACTGCTTCTTTTCACAAATTTTAAATGAGGGTACACCCCAAAAGAGTGAGAAAGAGCAAAAATGGAACAATGGGTGGGTAAGGTCGGTATCCATTGCTATTCTGCATAAGGTACGGAAAAGTCCCGTGGGATCCATGCCTGGTTCATTTTAATGAACGTGAGCTTGTCCACATTGTCTCTGGACAGGCGGCTGCGCTTGTCTGTTATAACGCCCCCAGCCGTGCTAAATACCCGTTCAGATAATACACTGGCTGCAGGGCACGCCAGCACCTCCAAGGCGTAAAGGGCAAGCTCAGGCCATGTGCCCAATTTGGAGACCCAGAAGTTGAAGGGGGCAGACCCCTCATTCACTACATGTAGGCGTGTGCACACATACTGCTCCACCATGTTGGTAAAATGCTGCCTCCTGCTAAGACGTTCCATCTGAGCTGCTGGTGCTGCTGTTTGTTGTGGCATGCTGACAATGCTTTTCCACATTTCGGCCATGCTAACCCTGCCTTCTGAGGTGCTGGCGGTGCCCTGGTTGCATTGGCGACCTCCTCCTCCTCCTCCTCGTGCTTCCACTGCGGCCCCGCTGTCAGATGGGAATGCCAGCAGCATGGCGTCTACCAGCGTGCGCTTGTACTCGCGCATCTTGCGATCGCGCTCCAGTGAGTGAATTAAGGACGGTACGTTGTCCTTGTAACGGGGATCCAGCAGCGTGGCCACCCAGTAATCAGCACAAGTTAGAATGTGGGCAACTCGGCGGTCGTTGTGGAGACACTGCAGCATGTAATCGCTCATGTGTGCCAGGCTGCCCAGAGGCAACGAAAGGCTGTCCTCTGTGGGAGGTGTATCGTCCGTGTCCTCTGTATCCCCCCAGCCACGCACCAGTGATGGCCATGAGCTGGCCTGGGTGCCACCCTGCTGTGAACTTGGTTCCATCTCCTCCTCCAGCTCCTCCTCCTCCTCATCCTCCAGAACTGTGCCCCTGCTGGACAATTGTGTCCCTGGCGTTTGTGTGTGCAGGAACCCACCCTCGGAGCCCCTTGCGAATGACTGCCCTGAAAGCCTTGGAAATGTTACCTCTTCATCCTCCTCCTCATCCTGTGCCACATCCTCTTCCATCATCGCCCAAATTGTTTTTTCAAGGAGGCATAGAAGTGGGATAGTTAAGCTGAGAACGGGGTCATTGCCACTGGCCATGTTGGTGGAGTACTCAAAACAGCGCAACAAGGCACACAGGTCTCGCATGGAGGCCCAGTTATTGGTGGTGAAGTGGTGCTGTTCCGCAGAGCGACTCACGCGTGCGTGCTGCAGCTGAAACTCCACTATGGCCTGCTGCTGCTCGCACAGTCTTTCCAGCATGTGCAAGTTGGAGTTCCACCTTGTGGGCACGTCACATATGAGACGGTGAGCGGGAAGGCCGAAGTTACGCTGCAGCGCTGCCAGGCGAGCAGCAGCAGGGTGAGAACGCCGAAAGTGCGCACAAACGGCCCGCACTTTCTGCAGCAGCTCTGACATATCGGGGTAGTTTTTAAGGAACCTCTGCACCACCAAATTCAGCACATGCGCCAGGCAAGGGATGTGCGTCAAACCGGCTAGGCCCAGAGCTGCTATGAGATTTCGCCCAGGCCGGGCTTGAGGCTCGCTGGCAGCAACCACTCATTTGTCTGCTGTTCCATGCTCCTCCACAACTCCTGCGCGGTGTGTGGTTTGTCCCCCAAACAGGCAAGTTGTAAAACTGCCTGCTGTCGTTTACCCCTGGCCGTGCTGAAGTTGGTGGTGAAGGTGTTACGCTGTCCGGATGAGGAGGCTGTAGAGGATGAGGAAGAGGAGTAGGAGGAGTTAGGAACAGGAGGCAAACTGAAGCGCCCTGCAATCCTCGGTGGTGGAAGGACATGCGCCAAATTGCTATCCGCCTCAGGCCCATCCGCCACTGCATTTACCCAGTGTGCCGTTAGGGAGATATAACGCCCCTGACCGTGCTTACTGGTCCACGTATCGGTAGTTAGGTGGACCTTGGCACAGATGGCGTTGCGCAATGCACACCTGATTTTTTCCCCCACTTGGTTGTGCAGGGAAGGGATGGCTTGCCTGGAAAAGTAGTGGCGGCTGGGCACGATGTACTGTGGGACAGCCACTGACATAAGGTTTTTAAAACTGTGCGTCTCCACCAGACGGAATGACAGCATTTCAAAGGCCAATAATTTTGAAATGCTGGCATTCAGGGCCAGGGATCGCGGGTGGGTAGGGGGGTACTTCCTCTTCCTCTCAAGTGTTTGGGAGATGGAAAGCTGAACGCTTCCACGGGACATTGTGGAGATGGTTGTTGGTGACCCAGGTGGTGGTGTTGCTGACAGATTGTCTGTTTGCGGGGTGGCAGGTGCCGGTATCACTACAGATGTGGCTGGAGCGGCCGAGACTGCAGCAGAAGAGGAAGCAGGATGAGCCAGAGACGTTTATTGGTTTTGAAGGTGTGTACTCCACTGCAGCTCGTGCTTTGCACTTAGATGCCTGATCATGCAGGTTGTGCTCAGGTTGAGAAGGTTTATGCCTCGCTTCAAGCTCTGATTGCACAGGGTGCAAACCACTCGTGTCCTGTCATCAGCACATTTTCTAAAGAACTTCCACGCTAGAGAACTCCTTTGAGCTGACTTTGGTGCGCTCGTTCCCTTGCTGCATTGGGCAGTAGCGGGCGTAGTGTCTAGGGCACGGCCGCTCCGCTTCTGCACCCTGCTCCCTCTTCTGCTGTGCTGGTGGCTCTGTGCGACCACCGCCTCTTCCTCCAAACTACTCAGGTCACCTGCATGACGTTCATTCCATGTGGGGTCGAGGACCTCATCATCCTCCACATCATCTTCCACCCAGTCTTCACCCCTGCCCTCCTTGTCGGTCTCCACAATGCTGAACGCTGCAGCAGTTGGCACCTGCGTTTCGTCATCATCGGAGACGTGCTGCGATGATCCTTGCATGTACTCATCTTGAGAAATAAGTGGTTGGGCATCGCTGCACTCAATCTCTTCCACTTCTGGGGCAGGGCTAGGTGGATGGCCCTGGGAAACCCTGCTGACAGAGTCATCAAAAAAAAGAAGAGACTGCTGTATGGCTTGGGGCTCAGACTGCTTGCCTGATTTGCAAGGGGGTGAGGTGAAAGACGGTTGGACATCGGCTGCAGGTGCCAACTGTGACCTTTCTGCAGTAGACTGGGTGGGAGACAATGTGAAGGAACTGGAGGCACTGTCAGCAGCAAACCAATCTACTATTGCCTCCACTTGTTCTGGCCTCATCACTTCTAGGGGCGTATGATGCCCTACCAAATACTGATGCAGGTTCTGTCGCCTACTCACACTTGAGGAAGGTGTTTCACTTGTGCGTGTAGCTGGCACAGATCGACCACGTCCTCTCCTTGCAACAGGAGCTCTACCAGCAGCACCACGACCCAGGCCACGGCCCTTATTTGACGGTCTCCTCATATTTCTGTAATTTAAGATCTTGCCCTAGAAAGGTTTTTATTGAATAGCGGAATAGGAAATATTATCAAAAAAAGTGTATGTATCTCGCACGTACAAAACCACACTAGGCCCCAATTACTATTGTTTCTACCCCTAAAAGGATGGATGAGGAGTAGGAGGAGTATGGAACAGACAGCACCCTCAAATCTTCAGAAGTATGAGATGAACCTCAAAAACTTGGAAAGGTGGATCTCACACGTACCGACACAGACTATCCCGCAATTCAATTGATCCTCAAAGGTTTTTATTGAATAGCGGAATAGGAAATATTATCAAAAAAAGTGTATGTATCTCGCACGTACACCACCACACTAGGCCCCAATTACTATTGTTTGTACCCCTAAAAGGATGGTTGAGCAGTAGGAGGAGGAGTATGGAACAGGCAGCACCCTCAAATCTTCAGAAGTATGAGATGAACCCCAAAAACTTGGAAAGGTGGATCTCACACGTACCGACACAGACTATCACGCAATTTAATTGATCCCCAAAGGTTTTAATTGAATAGCGGAATAGAAAATATGATCAAAAAGAAAGTGTATGTATCTCACACGTACACCACCACACTAGGCCCCAATTACTATTGTTTGTACCCCTAAAAGGATGGTTGAGCAGTAGGAGGAGGAGTATGGAACAGGCAGCACCCTCAAATCTTCAGAAGTATGAGATGAACCCCAAAAACTTGGAAAGGTGGATCTCACACGTACCGACACAGACTATCACGCAATTTAATTGATCCCCAAAGGTTTTAATTGAATAGCGGAATAGAAAATATGATCAAAAAGAAAGTGTATGTATCTCACACGTACACCACCACACTAGGCCCCAATTACTATTGTTTGTACCCCTAAAAGGATGGTTGAGGAGTAGGAGGAGGAGTATGGAACAGGCAGCACCCTCAAATCTTCAGAAGTATGAGATGAACCCCAAAAACTTGGAAAGGTGGATCTCACATGTACCGACACAGACTATCACGCAATTTAATTGATCCCCAAAGGATTTAATTGAATAGCGGAATAGAAAATATGATCAAAAAGAAAGTGTATGTATCTCACACGTACACCACCACACTAGGCCCCAATTACTATTGTTTGTACCCCTAAAAGGATGGTTGAGCAGTAGGAGGAGGAGTATGGAACAGGCAGCACCCTCAAATCTTCAGAAGTATGAGATGAACCCCAAAAACTTGGAAAGGTGGATCTCACACGTACCGACACAGACTATCACGCAATTTAATTGATCCCCAAAGGTTTTAATTGAATAGCGGAATAGAAAATATGATCAAAAAGAAAGTGTATGTATCTCACACGTACACCACCACACTAGGCCCCAATTACTATTGTTTGTACCCCTAAAAGGATGGTTGAGGAGTAGGAGGAGGAGTATGGAACAGGCAGCACCCTCAAATCTTCAGAAGTATGAGATGAACCCCAAAAACTTGGAAAGGTGGATCTCACACGTACCGACACAGACTATCACGCAATTTAATTGATCCCCAAAGGTTTTAATTGAATAGCGGTATAGAAAATATGATCAAAAAGAAAGTGTATGTATCTCACACGTACACCACCACACTAGGCCCCAATTACTATTGTTTGTACCTCTAAAAGGATGGTTGAGGAGTAGGAGGAGGAGTATGGAACAGGCAGCACCCTCAAATCTTCAGAAGTATGAGATGAACCCCAAAAACTTGGAAAGGTGGATCTCACACGTACCGACACAGACTATCACGCAATTTAATTGATCCCCAAAGGTTTTAATTGAATAGCGGAATAGAAAATATGATCAAAAAGAAAGTGTATGTATCTCACACGTGTACCACCACACTAGGCCCCAATTACTATTTGTTTGTACCCCTAAAAGGATGGTTGAGCAGTAGGAGGAGGAGTATGGAACAGGCAGCACCCTCAAATCTTCAGAAGTATGAGATGAACCCCAAAAACTTGGAAAGGTGGATCTCACACATACCGACACAGACTATCACGCAATTTAATTGATCCCCAAAGGTTTTAATTGAATAGTGGAATAGAAAATATGATCAAAAAGAAAGTGTATGTATCTCACACGTACACCACCACACTAGGCCCCAATTACTATTGTTTGTACCCCTAAAAGGATGGTTGAGCAGTAGGAGGAGGAGTATGGAACAGGCAGCACCCTCAAATCTTCAGAAGTATGAGATTGTGTTCACTGTACCCCACAAAGATTGTGTTCACTGCACCCCACAAAGATTGTGTTCACTGAACCTCAAAAAGGATTTTCTTCACTGCACCCCACAAAGATTGTGTTCACTGCACCCTAAAAGGATTTTGTTCACTGCACCCCAAAAAGATTGTGTTCACTGTACCCCCCAAAGATTGTGTTCACTGCACCCCACAAAGATTCTGTTCCCTGTACCCCACAAAGATTGTGTTCACTGCACCCCACAAAGGATTTTGTTCACTGCACCCCAAAAAGATTGTGTTCACTGCACCCCAAAAAGGATGTTGTTCACTGCACCCCAAAAAGGATTTTGTTCACTGCACCCCAAAAAGATTGTGTTCACTGCACCCCACAAAGGATTTTGTTCACTGCACCCCAAAAAGATTGTGTTCACTGTACCCCCCAAAGATTGTGTTCACTGCACCCCACAAAGGATTTTGTTCACTGCACCCCAAAAAGATTGTGTTCACTGAACCCCCCAAAGATTGTGTTCACTGCACCCCACAAAGATTCTGTTCACTGTACCCCACAAAGATTGTGTTCACTGCACCCCACAAAGGATTTTGTTCACTGCACCCCAAAAAGATTGTGTTCACTGCACCCCAAAAAGGATGTTGTTCACTGCACCCCAAAACGGATTTTGTTCACTGCACCCCAAAAAGATTGTGTTCACTGCACCCCACAAAGATTGTGTTCACTGCACCCCACAAAGGATTTTGTTCACTGCACTCCAAAAAGATTGTGTTCACTGTACCCCCAAAGATTGTGTTCACTGCACCCCACAAAGGATTTTGTTCACTGCACCCCAAAAAGATTGTGTTCACTGTACCCCCCAAAGATTGTGTTCACTGCACCCCACAAAGATTCTGTTCACTGTACCCCACAAAGATTGTGTTCACTGCACCCCACAAAGGATTTTGTTCACTGCACCCCAAAAAGATTGTGTTCACTGCACCCCAAAAAGGATTTTGTTCACTGCACCCCAAAAAGGATGTTCACTGCACCCCAAAAAGGATTTTGTTCACTGCACCCCAAAAAGATTGTGTTAACTGCACCCCACAAAGATTGTGTCCACTGCACCCCACAAAGGATTTTGTTCACTGCACCCCAAAAAGATTGTGTTCACTGCACCCCAAAAAGGATTTTGTTCACTGCACCCCAAAAAGGATGTTGTTCACTGCACCCCAAAAGGGATTTTGTTCACTCCACCCCAAAAAGATTGTGTTCACTGCACCCCACAAAGATTGTGTTCACTGCACCCCAAAAAGGATTTTGTTCACTGCACCCCAAAAAGATTGTGTTCACTGCACCCCACAAAGATTGTGTTCACTGCACCCCAAAAAGGATGTTGTTCACTGCACCCCAAAAAGATTGTGTTCACTGCACCCCACAAAGATTGTGTTCACTGCACCCCACAAAGGATTTTGTTCACTGCACCCCAAAAAGATTGTGTTCACTGCACCCCAAAAAGGACGTTGTTCACTGCACCCCAAAAAGATTGTGTTCACTGCAGCCCAAAAAGATTGTGTTCACTGCAGCTCACACACAGAAAAATGGATGTGGATCACTGACACCTGCCTATCTCCTATCCCACACCACACAGCAATATCGATTGTAGTTTGTAGAACACAGTTTCCCTAAAATTTAGCAGCAGCAGCCTCTCCCTAACAGGATTGAGAAGAGATCGTAGATCAGGATTGAGTGCAGAGTCACCCCACCCCCCACACAGCAATATCGATTGTACTTTGTAGAAGACACTGACCCTATAATTCAGCAGACTCTATCCCTAAAACGCCTACAACTCGCCCTGCCTAAACTCTCCGACCTGTCCCTCAATTCTATCCGGACACAAATGTTTTTTTCCTGCCTGTCTTTCCCTAATCAGCAGCCAGCACGTTGATGTGTGCTCTGTCCCTGATCTAAGCAGCAGAATGAAGATGCTGCGGCTGCCTGGAACTTATAAAGACTTGGTCACATGCTTCAGACGGCCAATCACAGCTACTGAGACATTTGCAGGCATGGCTGGGATGGCTTAAGGCACACCAGTTAAACGATTGTTGATTGGCTGTTGAAAGCCCGCCATGAAAAGAGCGCCAAAGCATGCAAAACCCGAAAATAAAACGACCGAACACGGATTTTTACCCGAACATACAGTAAAGTGTCCGTGTCCGTGTTCGGGTACAAAAAATCCAATTATTCGGTACGAACACGAATAATACAGTCCGTGTTCGCTCAACACTATCCCTAGTAGTTTCTAATCTGACATGCATCCGGACTTCTAACTACCAGAAATGGCCATCAGATGTCTAACCTAGAACTAGCTTGTGACGGGAATCACTTTGGTTGAAACCCAGCTTACCTTCGCGAGTTTGAGAAATCGCTCTCTTAGCTCCCTAGGCCCCTCTTATGTGTAAGTCACCCTGTGTCTATTAGGGGCACAGGGTGACCAAGGAAATGATGGACAACTACTTGGTGGACACTGGGAATATGGTTTTGATTGCTTCAAATGTGATAGTGATATTTGTCCTTAAAGCGGAGTTCCAGCCATTTACTCACCTGTCCAACGGTCCAGCGATGCGGCCGCCGGAAGCCTCGATCCTCTCCCACGGCGCCGGAATCACTGCTGTGGGCACCCGGCTGTTACAGTTTGCGGCTTCACAGCCGGGTGCCCACTGCGCATGCGCGAGTCGCGCTGCGCGCCGTGATTGGCTGGCAATCTTCTGGGACCTCTGACGTGTCCCAGAAGATTGCAGGGAGGGAGGGGGAGAGGAGAACTTCCGCTCAGGGCGCCGCGGCGCTCCGAGCGGAAGTGGGAGCGGGTACCTGTCAAAACTAGGTACCCGCTCCCCCCCCCAAAAATGACATGCCAAATGTGGCATGTCGGGGGGTCAGGACTCCCTAAAGCGGAAGTTCCACTTTTGGGTGGAACTCCGCTTTAATATCCCTCAAGAAATCTAGGATACATTAATTCCACTGCATCAGAATGATAAAACATTGTATGAGCTTTGCCCCATAAACTGTTGCAGACCGTTGCCATGAATTCTGTGACTCCTGAGTGGTCAGGACGTTGCTTGGATGTGGATTCCAGGCTCTTCAATGTAGGAGACAGACAGCCTGTTACTAGTGGTCTCCTGCTATTGTCTGTTTAATAAGGTGTTCTGTGTATATACATAGAAAAATTTGTAATGTATTTTATTTTAGCCTTGTTGCAGTGCTGAGTTAATTAACATGGTAATTATAGCATTGTCTAGATGTGGATTCCCATTCACCTATTGTTTCTGTCTCGATGGCAAGATAATTAGTTCAGGTTAAATATATTTCTGTACACAATTTTATCTGTATATGATAATGTAATCAGGCACCTGACTTGGTGGGGTAATCTGATCAGGAGGGGGATGTCCTCCTGTGTGGTATATATTGTGTGTGAGTTTGTTCAATAAAGGTTCCAGATCTATATAAGCTATTCTTGGCTAGTTTTGTATGGGGGTGGCTAGAATATCTGATATCTATGTTCAAGACTGAAGGAAGCGGTATTCTGACGGAAGCACACAAACGCAATTTGGGTTGGGGTTCCATTACATAGTCTATGCTGGTTATTGTGCTCTGAGCTAAAACTAGCTTTAGAATCCCAGACTAGAAGGGGCAGAGTTAACTAAAACAACATGAACAGCATATAAACTATACTGCATTAAACAGGTTCACCTATAACATACAGCACTGTGACTACTACACAGATACAGTAGTACAGACCTAGCTATCTGACACTGTGAATATGAGAAAATAAAAATAGGATAGAGATAAAGCATGGTATACAAATTTTTTTACCTTTTTTTTTAAAAAAGATTCTCTTTATTGATTTTTACAATTACATAGAAACGCAGAAACAATGACATAATACCAAACAAGTAACACAACCAAAAAAAAAAAATTACCCCCCCCCCATTTCCTCCCGCGTTCCCCCAAAGCACCCAGTCCAGCTCCTACAGACATCCTACAGCCTTAACATTGAAAGTGTGGCGAATATATTACCTATTTTTAAGTTCACCCAATATAATTTCATCAATCAATCAGAAACAGTATCTCAGTATTTCTTTTTTAAACCAGCGGGTTGAAAAAAAAAAAAAAAATTCACAGAGCCCTGCTGTGTCTTTGTATTCTGACAATGGGGACCCCCCTTCAGAATAAACAGATCAGCACTGCAGCAATTGGTTTGACCTTCCTAACTTCAGAGCTAAGTTTATGGGGTTCATTTTGAAGGCACCTTCGACTTCAGTCCCCCCTCAGAGTACCTTTACACTCCATTTGCTTTATGTAAATAGCTTCTGTTTAGCTTAAGGGCTCATGTCTATGAATGTTGTTCTCTGGTGTTTGAGATGTGTTTTAAACGTATGTCAAATGCAGATCAGCAAAATCCTATTGATTTTAATTGAGCAGTACACCAGGCAGTTCTGAGGCTGCATTAAACCTGCTATGCATTGCACTGTGCTTCTTTGGACAAATCATTTTCTATTAAGGTTCATTTGAACAGCAGGCAAAGAAGGTTAAGTGCAGGTTTTTTTCAAATGCTGCATTTTCCATGTAAACACACCTGCACACGTTTGAAGGGAAAAGGCAGTATTTGACTAGAATGCCATTGACATGAACAATAAAGCTTAAATCATGTTAATAAACTTACATTGCATATATTTTCCTCACTCTTATTTATCACAAAACAAAGTGGTAAAATATGTATTAGCAGTCATATCAGTTCAACAGATGATTCAGTAACAGATGGTAGAACATATTTTGGAAAATGTTCTATTACCAGACATTCAATTGCAAAGCTGAAAACAAACAAGTCATTTTAGGTACATGGCATTGTCCATCTGCATACATGATTAAGCATTATGGATAAAACACAAAGAGGTAAAATGCTTTTAGTATACAGATATTTTCTAGCAGCAAAAGTGTAATTCCTGTGATTATATGAAAAACAACATTTTAGAAATTGTTTATTGACTGATCAAAATATAACTTTATCAGGGGTTATAGTTAGAGAATATAAAGATCTGAAAAGGCATAAATCGTGCTTCCTTATGCGGACTCAACCCCAATAGTCGGAAACCATAGCACATGATTATTTTTATGAATCCTAATATAATAATGCATTACTAGAGTCATTATACTGTCATCTTTAAATGCATATCTACCATTTATTGAGAAGGTCCACCAATCAAGCCTACGGATAAGTAGATGGCTGCATATTGAGGTGATTGTAAAAGCTCATTTTATTTTTTTTTGGATAATAATAAACATGTTATACTTACCTGCTCTGCACAATGGTTTTGCTCCAAAGCTTCTCTTCTGGGGTCCCCTATAGGCTTTCCTGACTCCTCCTCCCCGCCGAGTGCCCCCATAGAAAGGCAAACACAGCGTGGCTCAGCCCCACCCCCTGCTGCCTCCTCACAGGATTTGATTGACAGCAGCAGGAGTCAATGGCTAATGCTGCTGCACCTGAGTCTCATGAGGCGGGAGCACAGCACTGAATCAAGATTGGGCTCAGGTAAGTATTTAGGGGGGCCTGGGGCAGGGCTGATCGAAGGTTTTTTTTACCTTAATGCAGATAATACATTAGGGTAAAAAAAAAAAAAAATCTTCTGCCTTTACGGCCACATTAATAGAGCTAGAGTTATTTGATTCAACTCAACGGGTCTTGTAGTCCCCCAATTCACATTCTGCTAATGGGTTTACCCTCAACTGTCCAGATTAGAGATGAGCAGTAAAAGTGAACTGGGATTGCTGCCATAACAATGTTTCACATTTTCCTAATAGAATTAGTATAACACTCTTGTGAAAGTGATGCATATCTCTAATATGCACATCAAACCAATCTAAAACACTAAAATATATCTTTTATTTATTTCCTATAAAAAATAATTTTATTTTTCCTTTTTAAATATTGCAAAAACTGGAAAAGTGTTTCTGACAGAAACCAGCAAAAAAGATAAAAATAGATAAAATCTTCACTTCCTCTTGAGGTCTATTCCTCCAAATACAGTATAAATATCTCTCTCCTACTTCTACAGCTTCTTTTCTAGTGTTTCATTTCACTCTCTCATATTCATCAGATACTTTTCTCCCTTCCCCGGCTGACTAGATATCTCCATCTGTTTTCTGAATTGAGGAGCATACCTTACTGTATTTTTTTTCTATTCTTTTTATGTCCAGTGCCAAGTGAAATAAGTATATTTGTGAAATGTGCAAATTCAAAAAGGAGCCAAGCCACAGCACAGCAGTCGATGTTACCTGAAGAAACAAGAAGGGGGAAGTGAGGCTACACTGCCTATGATGGAAAGGGAAAATCACAGACTTGCTTTATCTGTGTTCCCCTGTTTCTACTATACAGGTAGAGAAAGAGGAGTAACATTTTACATTCCATTTTTTTTTTTTATGTTGTTGTAACATAAGATTATGACTGGTGTATAAGGGGGGGGGGGGGTATGATCAACATGTACAAATACATAAGGGGTCCATATAGTGAACTTGGTGTTGAGTAATTCCCTTTAAGGTCATCACAGAGGACATGGGGCCACTCTTTATGTCCAGAGGAAAAAGAGATTTCATCTCCAAATACAGAACAGTTTCTTCCCAAAAAAAGCTGTGAAAATGTGGAATAGACTTCCTCCAGAGGTGGATTGCTTTAAAAAATGCCTGGATTATTTCCAAAATGTACATAATATAACTGGGCACCAACATTTATAGGTAGAGTTCATCCAGGAAATATCTGATTGCCTCTCGGGGGATCAGGAAGGAATTTTTTCCCCTGCTGAAGCAAATTGGATCATGCTTTGCTGGGGTTTTATTCGCTCTCCTCTGGATCAACTGTGGGTATAGGATTGTGTATATGGTATTGTATGGTTGTTTTTTTTTTTTTTTTTTTTTTTTATTGGTTGAACGAGATGGACTTATGTCTTTTTTCAACCTGACTATCTTTTATACTATGATGTATGATGTCTCTCAGTTTGCACTTCAGTTTATGGTTGGTTTTAGGCAATTCATTATCTAAAGTTCATTAAAATTGCAGAGCAACAACGTTCATAAGAAAATCTTCAGTGGATCGCCAGTAAAGGTACAGATCAAAAATGTGACATGATAAACATCCAAGTGTATAGGGTGCTCAATCCCATCACCAAACGGAATCCTGGCCACTCACCTTTTAAACATGACTCCTGACTTAACAGGACACTCATATCAGGCTTTTTCCATTAAGGGTAACATTTCAGATAGTAACTCTGCTGATCCAGGCTGATCAATAGTGTTGGGAGAACTGTTCAGGCCGAGCAAAAATTTGGGAGGAACATCACCCATTCAGGTGTTCACGGAACACAACTTCCCCACTGACAGCTGAAAGAAAATAAAATTATTTCCGGGAATACAAAAAAAAAAAAAATGGCGTGGGGTCCCCCCAGTCCATACCAGTACAAAAAAGAAAGAAACCATTTTTTTTTTTTTTTTCATTTTATTTGTTTCACTTTAAGCATCATTAAAATCACTGCTCCTTTACCTTTAAAAATTATAGTTTTCTTTTTTAATTTGCATTGATACATGTCCCCCAGGGCAGGGTATTGGTTTTATGGCCAATAACTTGCATATTAGCCTTCAAAATGGGGACTTTTTATTTCTCAAGGAAAGCCCCGTACACACGCAATGATTATCGGCCAACCGATCGTCCGTCTTTTGTCCAGAGTGGTGTTTTGTTGGTTGGAATGTGCCTAGACTGCACACGAATTTTCTCGCCCAACAAAATTCTACTTCAG